>NC_133060.1:1607500-1933000 GCF_048771995.1 Taeniopygia guttata | reverse complement strand
ATGACTTTGCGATAAGTTTGGGATAATTTTGGGCAACTCCAGGACAATTTTGGGCTGATTTTGGGGTAACTTCAGGGTGTTTTAGGGCTGCTTTTGGGGTGACTTTGGGCTGATTTTGGGGATAACTTTGGGCTGATTTTGGCGTAACTTCAGGGTGGTTTAGGGCTGATTTTGGGCTGACTTTGGGCTGATTTTGGGGTAACTTTGGGCTGATTTTGGGGTAACTTTAGACTGTTTTAGGGCTGATTTTGGGGTGACTTTGGGCTGATTTTGGGGTGATTTTGGGCATAACTTTGGGATGATTTTGGGGTAACTTCAGGGTGGTTTAGGGCTGATTTTGGGGTGACTTTGGGCTGATTTTGGGGATAATTTGTGGCTGATTTTGGGGTGACTTTGGGCTGATTTTGGGATAACTTTGGGCTGATTTTGGGGTAACTTTAGACTGTTTTAGGGCTGACTTTGGAGTGATTTTGGGCTGATTTTGGGGATAACTTTGGGCTGATTTTGGGGTAACTTCAGGGTGGTTTAGGTCTGATTTTGGGGTGACTTTGGTCTAATTTTGGGGTAACTTTGGGCTGAGATTGAGAGCGATTTTTGGGATAATTTCAGGGTGACTTTGCGATAACTTCAGGATAATTTCGGACGATTCTGGGACAAATTTTGGGCTGATTTTGGGGTGATTTTGGGGATAATTTTGGGGTGATTTTAAGGATGATTTTGGGGTAACTTTAAGGTGTTTCAGAGATGATTTTTGGGTGACTTTGGGCTGAATTTAAGACCAATTTCGGGGATAATTCCAGGGTGACTTTGCGATAACTTCAGGATAATTTTGGGCTGATTTTGGGGTAACTTCAGGCTATTTTAAGGCTGATTTTGGGGTGACTTTGGGGATAATTTGAGGCTGATTTTGGGATAACTTCAGTATGTTTTAGGGCTGATTTTGGGGTGACTTTGGGCCGAATTTGAGACCCATTTTGGGGATAATTTCAGGTTGACTTTGCAATAACTCCAGGATAATTTTGTGCTGATTTTGGGTGTTTTTTTCCATTTTCGGGCGCAGCCATGGCGGCGTCGGGGTACCTGAACCTGGCGGCGGACGCGGCGCACAACTTCACGGACGGGCTGGCGCTGGGCGCCGCGTTCTGGGGGTCCCCGGCCCGGGGGGCGCTGACGGCGCTGGCGGTGCTGCTGCACGAGCTGCCCCACGAGCTGGGGGACATGGCGCTGCTGCTGCGCGCCGGCTGCTCCAAGGGACAGGTAACGGGGAAAATGGGGAAAAAACGGGGAAAATCGGTAAAATAATGGGGAAAATTGGGAAAAAAATGGGGAAATTGGGGAAAAAAAATGGAAAAAATCGGTAAAATAATGCGGAAATTGGGGGAGAAATGGGGGACATGGCGCTGCTGCTGCGCGCCGGCTGCTCCAAGGGACAGGTAACGGGAAAAACGGGGAAAAAAATGGGGAAATTGGGAAAAAAAATGGAAAAAAATGGAAAAAATCGGTAAAATAATGGGAAAAATGAGGGAAAAAACGGCGGAAAATGGCCCCAGCTGCTGCGCGCCGGCTGCTCCAAGGGACAGGTGAGATTGGGGAAAAATGGGGAAAAATGGGGAAAAAATGGGAAAAATGGGGAAAAAAATGGGGAAAATCGGGGAAAAAATGGGGAAAATCGGGGAAAAAATTGGGGGAAAAAATGGGGGACATGGCGCTGCTGCTGCGCGCCGGCTGCTCCCAGAGACAGGTAACGGGGAAAAATGGGGAAAATGGGGAAAAAAAATGGAAAAAATCGGCAAAATAATGGGGAAATTGGGGAAAATTGGGGAAAAAATGGGGGAAAAATGGGGGAAAAAAGGGGGAAAATGGCCCTGCTGCTGCGCGCCGGCTGCTCCAAGGGACAGGTAACGGGAAAAATGGGGAAAAAATGGGAAAAATCGGTAAAATAATGGGGAAAATCGGGGAAAAAATGGGAAAAAAATGGGGAAAAAATGGGGAAATTGGGGGAAAAATGGGGGAAAAAAGGGGCAAAAAAGGGGCAAAAATGGCGCTGCTGCTGCGCGCCGGCTGCTCCAAGGGAGAGGTGAGATTGGGGAAAATGGGGAACATGGGGAAAAATGGGAAAAAAATGGAAAAATTGGGGAAAAAATGGGGAGAAATGGGGAAAAAAAATGGAAAAAATCGGTAAAATAATGGGAAAAATAGGGAAAAAAGGGGGGAAAATGGCCCCTGCTGCTGCGCGCCGGCTGCTCCAAGGGACAGGTGAGACACGGGGAAAAATGGGGGAAAAATGGGGGAAATGGGGGAAAAAAGGGGGGAAAATTGGGGAAAAAATGGGGGGAAAATGGGGGACAAATGGGGGAAAAAAGGGGGGACATGGCGCTGCTGCTGCGCGCCTGCTGCTCCAAGGGACAGGTGAGATTGGGTAAAATGGGGAAAAAATGGGAAAAAATGGAAAAATTGGGGGGAAAAAATGGAAAAAATCGGTAAAATAATGGGAAAAATCAGGAAAAAATGGGAAAAATAGGAAAAAGAGGGGGGAAAATGGCGCTGCTGCTGCGCGCCGGCTGCTCCAAGGGACAGGTGAGATCGGGGAAAAATGGGGAAAAATTGGGAAAATGGGGAAAAAATGGAAAAATCAGTAAAATAATGGGAAAAATAGGGAAAAAAGGGGGGACATGGCGCTGCTGCTGCGCGCCGGCTGCTCCAAGGGACAGGTGAGATTGGGGAAAATGGGGAAAAATGTGAAAAATCGGTAAAATAATGGGGAAAATCGGGGAAAAAATGGGAGAAATTGGGGGAAAAATGGGGAAAATGGGGAAATTGGGGGGAAAATGGGGAAAAAATGGGGAAATTGGGGGAAAAATGGGGGAAAAAAGGGGGGACATGGCGCTGCTGCTGCGCGCCGGCTGCTCCAAGGGACAGGTGAGATATGGGGGAAAATGGGGAGGGAGAGGGTAAATGGGGGGAAAAAGGGGAAAAATGGGGAAAATCGGAGAAAAAAATGGGGAAAATCGGGGGAAAAATGGGGAAAATCGGAGAAAAAAAGGGGAAAAAATGGGGAAAAATTGGGAAAAATGGGGAAATCAGGGGAAAATTGGGAGAAATTGGAGAAAATCAGGGGAAAATGGGGAAAATCGGGGAAAAAATGGGAAAAATCGGGGAAAAAATGGGAAAAAACTGGAAAAATCGGAGAAAAAAATGGGAAAAATCGGGGAAAAACTTGGAAAATTGGGAAAAAATGGGGAAATCGGGGGAAGAAAATGGAAAGTATGGGAAAAATCTGGAAAAAATGGGAAAAATCGAGAAAAAATTGGAAAAAAGGGAAGATCGAGAAAAAAATGGGAAAAACTGGGAAAAGGGAAAAATCGGGGAAAAAATGAGAAAAAATGGGGAAAAAAACGGGGAAAAATCGGGAAAATAATGGGAAAAATCGGGAAAATTTGGGGAAAAATGGGGAAAATCGGGAAAAAATGGGAGAAATCGGGAAAAAAATAGGGAAAAGGGAAAATCGAGAAAAAAAAAAGGGAAAAATTGGGAAAAAAATGGGGAAAATTGGGGAAAAAATGGGAAAAATCAGTAAAATAATGGGAAAAATAGGGAAAAAATGGGGGGACATGGCGCTGCTGCTGCGCAACGGCTGCTCCAAGGGACAGGTAACGGGAAAAATGGGGAAAAAATGGGAAAAATCGGTAAAATAATGGGGAAAATCGGGGAAAAAATGGGGAAATTGGGGGAAAAATGGGAAAAATCGGTAAAATAATGGGAAAAATAGGGAAAAAAAGGGGGGACATGGCGCTGCTGCTGCGCGCCGGCTGCTCCAAGGGACAGGTGAGATTGAGGAAAATGGGGAAAAAATGGGGAAATTGGGAAAAAAATGGAAAAATTGGGGAAAAAATGGGGAAATTGGGGAAAAAAATGGAAAAAATCGGTAAAATAATGGGGAAAAATGGGGGAAAAAAGGGGGGACATGGCGCTGCTGCTGCGCGCCGGCTGCTCCAAGGGACAGGTGAGAGGGGGGAAAATGGGGGAAAATGGGGAAAAAATGGGAAAAATCGGTAAAATAATGGGGAAAATCGGGGAAAAAATGGGGAAAAAATGGGGAAATTGGGGGAAAAATGGGGGGAAAATGGGGGAAAAAAGGGGGGACATGGCGCTGCTGCTGCGCGCCGGCTGCTCCAAGGGACAGGTGAGATTGGGGAAAAATGGGGGAAAAATGTGAAAAATCGGTAAAATAATGGGGAAAATAAGGAAAAAATGGGAAAAATAGGGAAAAAAGGGGGGACATGGCGCTGCTGCTGCGCGCCGGCTGCTCCAAGGGACAGGTGAGATTGGGGAAAATGGGGGAAAATGGGGAAAAATGGGAAAATCGGGGAAAAATGGGGAAAAAAAATGGAAAAAATCGGTAAAATAATGGGGAAATTGGGGAAAAAATGGGGAAAAAATGGAAAAAATCGGTAAAATAATGGGGAAATTGGGGAAAAAATGGGGGAAAAAAGGGGGGAAATGGGGAAAAAATCAGGAAAATAATGGGGAAAAATGGGGAAACAATGGGGAAAAATGGGGAAATTGGGGGAAAAATGGGAAAAATGGGGAAAAATTGGGAAAAAAATCAGAAAAATTTGGGGAAAAATGGGGAAAATCGGGGAAAAAAATGGGGAAAATCGAGGAAAAATTGGGGGACATGGCGCTGCTGCTGCGCGCCGGCTGCTCCAAGGGACAGGTAACGGGAAAAATGGGGGAAAACGGGGAAAAAATGGGAAAATTGGGGAAAAAAATGTGAAAAATCGGTAAAATAATGGGGAAAATCGGGAAAAAATGGGAAAAATAGGGAAAATTTGGGGTAAAATGGGAAAAATTGGGGAAAAAAGGGGGGACATGGCGCTGCTGCTGCGCGCCGGCTGCTCCAAGGGACACGTAACGGGAAAATGGGGAAAAAATGGGGAAAGATGGAAAAATTGGGGAAAAAATGGGAAAAAAAATGGAAAAAATCAGTAAAATAATGGGAAAAATAGGGAAAAAAGGGGGGACATGGCGCTGCTGCTGCGCGCCGGCTGCTCCAAGGGACAGGTGAGATTGGGGGAAAATGGGGGAAATGGGGAAAAATCGGGGGAAAATCGGGGGGAAAATGGGGAAAAATGGGGGAAAATGGGGAAATTGGGGAAAAAAAATGGAAAAAATCGGTAAAATAATGGAGAAATTGGGGAAAAAATGGGGGAAATTGGGGAAAAAATGGGGAAAAAAGGGGAAAAAATTGGGAAATTGGGGGAAAAATGGGGGGAAAATGGGGGAAAAATGGGGGAAAAATCGGGGGAAAATGGGGAAATTGGGGGAAAAAGGGGGAAAAATGGGGAAAATCGGGGGAAAAATGGGGGAAAATGGTAAAAATCGGGGGAAGAAAAGGGAAAAATCGGGAAAAATGGGAAAAATTGGGAAAAAAATCAGAAAAATTTGGGGAAAAATGGGGAAAAAAGGGGAAAATTGGGGGAAATTGGAGAAAATCGGGGGAAAAATGGGGAAAATCGGGGAAAAAATGGAAAAATGGGGGAAATGGGGAAAATCGGGGAAAATGGGGAAAAAAATGGGGAAATTGGGGGAAAAATGGGGGGATAAAAGGGGGGACATGGCGCTGCTGCTGCGCGCCGGCTGCTCCAAGGGACAGGTGAGATTGGAGAAAAATGGGGAAAATGGGGAAATTGGGGAAAAAATGGGAAAAAAATGGGGAAAATCGGGGAAAAAAATGGGGAAATTGGGGAAAAATGGCGGAAAAATGGGGGGAAAATGGGGGAAAAATGGGGGGAAAAATGGGGAAATTGGGGGAAAAAGGGGGGGAAAATGGGGGAAAAATGGGGAAAAAATGGGGAAATTGGGGGAAAAATGGGGAAAATCGGGGAAAAAATGGGAAAAATTGGGAAAAATGGGGAAAAATTGGGGAAAAAAATGGAAAAAATCGGTAAAATAATGGGGAAATTGGGGGAAAAATGGGGAAAAAAGGGGGGAAAATCGGAAAAATAATGGGAAAAATCAGGAAAATTTGGGGGAAAAATGGGGGAAAAATGGGGAAATTTGGGAAAAAATGGGGAAAAAATGGGAAAAAAATGGGAAAAAATGGGGGGAAATGGGGGAAAGTGGGGAAAAAATGGGGGAAAAAAGGGGGGACATGGCGCTGCTGCTGCGCGCCGGCTGCTCCAAGGGACAGGTGAGATTGGGGAAAATGGGGAAAAATGGGGAAAAACTGGAAAAATTGGGGAAAAAATGGGAAAAATCGGGGGAAAAATGGGGGAAAAATGGGGGGAAAAATGGGGAAATTGGGGGAAAAAAATGGAAAAAATCGGTAAAATAATGGGAAAAATCAGGAAAAAATGGGAAAAATAGGGAAAAAAGGGGGGACATGGCGCTGCTGCTGCGCGCCGGCTGCTCCAAGGGACAGGTGAGATTGGGGGGAAAATGGGGAAAAATGGGGAAATTGGGGAAAAAAATGGAAAAAAATGGAAAAAATCGGTAAAATAATGGGAAAAATCAGGAAAAAAATGGGAAAAATAGGGAAAAAAGGGGGGAAAATGGCCCCTGCTGCTGCGCGCCGGCTGCTCCAAGGGACAGGTGAGACACGGGGAAAAATGGGGGAAAAATGGGGGAAATGGGGGAAAAAAGGGGGGAAAATTGGGGAAAAAATGGGGGGAAAATTGGGGAAAAAATGGGGAAAAAAATGGGGAAAATCGGGGAAAAAATGGGGAAATTGGGGGAAAAATGGGGGAAAATGGGGGAAAAAAGGGGGGACATGGCGCTGCTGCTGCGCGCCGGCTGCTCCAAGGGACAGGTGAGATTGGGGCAAATGGGGAAAAATGGGGGAAAATGGGGAAAATGGGGGGAAATGGGGAAATTGGGGGAAAAATGGGGAAAATCGGGGAAAAAATGGGGAAATTGGGGGAAAAAATGGGGAAAATCGGGGGAAAATTGGGGGGACATGGCGCTGCTGCTGCGCGCCGGCTGCTCCAAGGGACAGGTGAGATTGGGGAAAAATGGGGAAATTTGGGAAAAATTGGGAAAAAAAATGGAAAAAATCGGTAAAATAATGGGGAAATTGGGGAAAATAATGGGAAAAATAGGGAAAAAAAGGGGGGACATGGCGCTGCTGCTGCGCGCCGGCTGCTCCAAGGGACAGGTGAGATTGGGGAAAAATGGGGAAATTTGGGAAAAATTGGGAAAAAAAATGGAAAAAATCGGTAAAATAATGGGGAAATTGGGGAAAATAATGGGAAAAATAGGGAAAAAAAGGGGGGACATGGCGCTGCTGCTGCGCGCCGGCTGCTCCAAGGGACAGGTGAGATTGGGGAAAAATGGGGAAAAAATGGGGAAAAAATGGGAAAAAAAATGGAAAAAATCGGTAAAATAATGGGGAAATTGGGGAAAAATGGGGGAAAATGGGGAAAATCGGGGAAAAAATGGGAAAAATAGGGAAAAAAAGGGGGGACATGGCGCTGCTGCTGCGCGCCAGCTGCTCCAAGGGACAGGTGAGATTGGGGGAAAATGGGGAAAAAATGGGGAAAAAATGGGAAAAAAATGGAAAAAATCGGTAAAATAATGGGGAAATTGGGGAAAAAATGGGGGAAAAATGGGGGAAAAATGGGGAAAAAAGGGGGGACATGGCGCTGCTGCTGCGCGCCGGCTGCTCCAAGGGACAGGTGAGATTGGGGGGAAAATGGGGAAAAAATGGAAAAAATCGGTAAAATAATGGGGAAAATCGGGGAAATAATGGGGAAATTGGGGGAAAAATGGGGGAAAAATGGGGGAAAAAAGGGGGGACATGGCGCTGCTGCTGCGCGCCGGCTGCTCCAAGGGACAGGTAACGGGAAAAAATGGGGAAAAATGTAAAAATGGGAAAATTGGGGAAAAAAATGGAAAAAATCAGTAAAAAAATGGGAAAAATAGGGAAAATTTGGGGAAAAAAGGGGGAAAAATGGGGAAAAATGGGGGAAAAAAGGGGGGACATGGCGCTGCTGCTGCGCGCCGGCTGCTCCAAGGGACAGGTCAGATTGGGGAAAAATGGGGAGAAAATGGGAAAAATCGGTAAAATAATGGGAAAAAAATGGGAAAAATCGGTAAAATAATGGGGAAATTGGGGGAAAAATGGGAAAAAAATGGGGAAATTGGAGAAAAATGGGAAAAAAATGGGGAAATTGGGGGAAAAATGGGGGGACATGGCGCTGCTGCTGCGCGCCGGCTGCTCCAAGGGACAGGTAACGGGAAAAATGGGGGAAAATGGGGAAAAATCGGTAAAATAATGGGGAAAATCGGGAAAAAATGGGAAAATTGGGGGAAAAATGGGGGAAAAATAGGGAAAAAAGGGGGGACATGGCGCTGCTGCTGCGCGCCGGCTGCTCCAAGGGACAGGTGAGATTGGGGAAAATGGGGAAAAAATGTGAAAAATCGGTAAAATAATGGGGAAAATCGGGGAAAAAATCGGTAAAATAATGGGGAAATTGGGGGAAAAATGGGGGAAAAAAGGGGGGACATGGCGCTGCTGCTGCGCGCCGGCTGCTCCAAGGGACAGGTGAGATTGGGGAAAAATGGGGGAAAAATGGGGGAAAAATGGGAAAAATCAGGGAAAAATGGGAAAAATAGGGGAAAAAATGGGAAAACGGGAAAAATTGGGGAAAAATGGGAAAAATTGGGGAAAAAAGGGGGGAAAATGGGGAAAATTGGGGAAAAAGGGAAAAATCGGGGAAAAAATGGGGGAAATTAGGGAAAATCGGGGGAAAAAATTGGGAAAATCGGGGAAAAAATGGGAAAAAAATGGGGAAATTGGGGAAAAAAATGGGAAAAATCAGTAAAATAATGGGAAAAATCAGGAAAAAATGGGAAAAATAGGGAAAAAAGGGGGGACATGGCGCTGCTGCTGCGCGCCGGCTGCTCCAAGGGACAGGTGAGATACGGGGAAAAATGGGGAAAAAATGGGGGAAATGGGGGAAAAATGGGGAAAATGGGGAAAAAAATGGAAAAATTGGGGAAAAAAATGGGAAAAACCAGTAAAATAATGGGAAAAATAGGGAAAAATGGGGGGAAAAAGGGGGACATGGCGCTGCTGCTGCGCGCCAGCTGCTCCAAGGGACAGGTGAGATTGGGGAAAAATGGGGAAAAAATGGGGGGGAAAATGGGGGAAAATGGGAAAAAATGGGATAAAAACTGGAAAAATTGGGGAAAAATCGGGAAAAAATGGGAAAATCGGGAAAAAATGGGGAAATCGGGGGAAGAAAAGGGAAAATATGGGAAAAATCAGGGAAAAAATGGGAAAAATCGGGGGAAAATGGAAAAATCGGGGAAAATGAGGAAAAAGGGGAAAATGGGAAAAATCAGGAAAAAAGGGGGAAAAAATGGGGAAAATCTGGAAAACAAAGGGGAAAAAAACGGGTAAAATCAGAAAAAAAAGGGAAAAATCAAGGAAAAAGGAAAAATCGAGAAGAAAATGTGGGGAAAAAAAGGGAAAATTCGGGACAAAAGTGGGAAAAAATGCGGTTTTGGAGGACCAACCATAGAGTTCAGAGTGCCAGAGCTCCTCTGTGGTCATTGCCGCCATTTTGTGAGGCGGTTTGGCTGGAGCCCCGCCCCTTCCCAGTTCATCCCAGTTCATCCCAGTTCCCTTTTAGTCACTCCCAGTCCCTCCATGGATGGAATTTCAGCTTTTGGGACAGAAAAATCAGGAAAAAACTGCAAAAAACGGCTGGCCATAGAGTTCAGAGTGCCAGAGCCCCTCTGTGGTCATTGCCGCCATTTTGTGAGGCGGCTTGGCTGAAGCCCCGCCCCTTCCCAGTTCATCCCAGTTCCTCCCAGTCCATCCCAGTTTATCCCAGTCCCATTAAGTCACTCCCAGTCCCTCCATGGATGGAATTTGGGCTTTTGGGACAGAAAAATCGGGAAAAAACTGCAAAAAACGGCTGGCCATAGAGTTGGCAGTGCCAGAGCTCCTCTGTGGTGATTGCCGCCATTTTGTGAGGTGCCTTGGCTGAAGCCCCGCCCCTTCCCAGTTCATCCCAGTTCATTCCAGTTCCCTCTTTTCTCCCCTTAAGTCACTCCCAGTCCCTCCATGGATGGAATTTGGGCTTTTAGGGTGGAAAAATTGGGAAAAAACTGCAAAAAACAGCCAAAAAGGGACTGCTGGAGGACCAACCACAGAGTTCGCAGTGCCAGAGCCCCTCTGTGGTCATTGCCGCCATTTTGTGAGGCGGCTTGGCTGAAGCCCCGCCCCTTCCCAGTTCCTCCCAGTTTATCCCAGTCCCATTAAGTCACTCCCGGTCCCTCCATGGATGGAATTTGGGCTTTTGGGGCAGGAAAAAATGGGAAAAAAAAGCTGCTGGGGGACTAACCATGGAGTTCAGGGTGCCAGAGCTCCTCTGTGGTCATTGCCGCCATTTTGTGAGGCGGCTTGGCTGAGGCCCTGCCCCTTCCCAGTTCATCCCAGTTTATCCCAGTCCATCCCAGTTTATCCCAGTTTATCCCAGTCCCTCCATGGATGGAATTTGGGCTTTTGGGGTGGAAAAATTGGGAATAAATTGCAATAAACGGCTCCTGGAGGACCAACCATAGAGTTGGCAGTGCCAGAACCCCTCTGTGGTCATTGCCGCCATTTTGTGAGGCGGCTTGGCTGAAGCCCCGCCCCTTCCCAGTTCCTCCCAGTTCCTCCCAGTTCATCCCAGTTCCCTCTTTACTCCCATTATCTCACTCCTACTCCCTTCATGGATGGAATTTGGGCTTTTGGGGCGGAAAAATTGGGAAAAAACTGCAAAAAACAACCAAAAAGGGACTGCTGGGGGACTAGCCATGGAGTTCAGGTTGCCAGAGTTCCTCTGTGGTCATTGCCGCCATTTTGTGAGGCGGCTTGGCTGAAGCCCCACCCCCTCCCAGTCCCTCCCAGTCCATCCCAGTTTATCCCAGTCCCATTAAGTCACTCCCAGTCCCTCCATGGATGAAATTTGGGCTTTTGGGGCAGGAAAAAATGGGGAAAAAAAAGCTGCTGGGGGACTAACCACAGAGTTCAGAGTGCCAGAGCTCCTCTGTGGGGATTGCCGCCATTTTGTGAGGTGGCTTGGCTGAAGCCCCGCCCCATCCCAGTTCCTCCCAGTTTATCCCAGTTCCATCCCAGTTCATCCCAGTTTATCCCAGTCCCTCCATGGATGGAATTTGGCCTTTTGTGGCAGAAAAATTGGTGAAACAACAGCCAAAAATGGGGTGCAGGGGGACTAGCCATGGAGTTCAGGGTGCCAGAGCTCCTCTGTGGTGATTGCCGCCATTTTGTGAGGCGGCCTGGCTGAAGCCCCGCCCCTTCCCAGTTCCTCCCAGTTCATCCCAGTTCATCCCAGTTCCCTTTTTACTCCCATTATCTCACTCCTACTCCCTCCATGGATGGAATTTGGGCTTTTGGGGCAGGAAAAAATGGGAAAAAAAAGCTGCTGGGGGACTAGCCATGGAGTTCAGGGTGCCAGAACCCCTCTGTGGTGATTGCCGCCATTTTGTGAGGCGGCTTGGCTGAAGCCCTGCCCCTTCCCAGTTCCTCCCAGTTCCTCCCAGTTCATCCCAGTTTATCCCAGTCCCTCCATGGATGGAATTTGGGCTTTTGGGGTGGAAAAATTGGGAAAAAACTGCAAAAAACGGCTCCTGGAGTGCCAACCATAGAGTTGGCAGTGCCAGAGCCCCTCTGTGGTGATTGCCGCCATTTTGTGAGGCGGCTTGGCTGAAGCCCCGCCCCTTCCCAGTTCCTCCCAGTTCCTCCCAGTCCATCCCAGTTTATCCCAGTCCCATAAAGTCACTCCCAGTCCCTCCATGGATGGAATTTGGGCTTTTGGGGCAGGAAAAAATGGGAAAAAAATGCTGCAGGGGGACTAGCCATGGAGTTCAGGGTGCCAGAACCCCTCTGTGGTGATTGCCGCCATTTTGTGAGGCGGCTTGTCCGAAGCCCCGCCCCCTCCCAGTTCATCCCAGTTCCTCCCAGTTCATCCCAGTTTATCCCAGTCCCTCCATGGATGGAATTTGGGCTTTTGGGGTGGAAAAATTGGGGAAAAACTGCAAAAAACAGCCAAAAAGGGACTGCTGGAGGACCAACCACTGAGTTGGCAGTGCCAGAGCCCCTCTGTGGTCACTGGCTGCCATTTTGTGAGGCGGCTTGGCTGAAGCCCCGCCCCTTCCCAGTTCATCCCAGTTTATCCCAGTTCCCTCTTTACTCCCATTATCTCACTCCTACTCCCTCCATGGATGGAATTTGGGCTTTTGGGGCAGAAAAATTGGGAAAAAACTGCAAAAAACAGGCAAAAAGGGACTTCTTGAGGACCAACCATGGAGTTGGCAGGGCCAGAGCTCCTCTGTGGTGATTGCCGCCATTTTGTGAGGCGGCTTGGCTGAGGCCCTGCCCCTTCCCAGTTCCTCCCAGTTCCTCCCAGTTCATCCCAGTTTATCCCAGTTTATCCCAGTCCCTGCATGGATGGAATTTGGGCTTTTGGGGCAGAAAAATTGGAGAAACAACAGCCAAAAATGGGGTGCTGGGGGACTAGCATGGAGTTCAGAGTGCCAGAGCTCCTCTGTGGTGATTGCCGCCATTTTGTGAGGCGGCTTGGCTGAAGCCCCGCCCCTTCCCAGTTCTTCCCAGTTCATCCCAATCCCATTAAGTCACTCCCAGTCCCTCCATGGATGGAATTTGGGCTTTGGGGACAGAAAATTTGGGAAAAATCATGAAAAAATGACCAAAAAAGGCTGCTGGAGGACCAACCAGAGTTGGCAGTGCCAGAGCCCCTCTGTGGTGATTGCCGCCATTTTGTGAGGCGGCTTGGCTGAAGCCCTGCCCCTTCCCAGTTCTTCCCAGTTCATCCCAGTTTATCCCAGTCCATCCCAGTTTATCCCAGTCCCTCCATGGATGGAATTTGGACTTTTGGGGCAGGAAAAATTGCGAAAAATCATGAAAAAATGACCAAAAAAAGCTGCTGGGGGACTAGCCATGGAGTTCAGGGTGCCAGAGCTCCTCTGTGGTCATTGCCGCCATTTTGTGAGGCGGCTTGGCTGAAGCCCCGCCCCTTCCCAGTCCCTCCCAGTTTATCCCAGTTCCTCCCAGTTTATCCCAGCTGATCCCAGTTTGTTTTCCCTCGCAGGCCATGCTGCTGCAGCTGCTGACGGCTCTGGCGGCTCTGGCGGGCGCCGCCTGCTCGTTGCTGGCCGAGGGTTCGGGCGCCGGCGCCATTTCGGGGATCCTGCCCTTCACCGCCGGCGGCTTCATCTACCTGGGCACGGTGTCGGTTCTTCCCGAAATCCTGCACGATTCCGGCGCCGGCCAAGCGCTGCTGCAGCTCCTGGCGCTGCTGGCCGGCGTGGCCATGATGCTGCTCATCGCTTACTACGAGTAGGAATTCCCAAAAAATCCCACAAATTCCCGGAAATCCCGAAAATTCGCAAATTATGATTTGGTTCCCCCCCCCCCCCGGTGTGGAATGGTATGTTCCAGGTGTGGGGGTCGGTCGTGGGTTGGGAGGAGAAAAATGGGAAATTTGGGGTTTTGGGTAAAAATCACTCTGAAAAAATGGAAAATTTGGGGTTTAGGGGGTAAAGAATCAGCCTGAAAAAATGGGGGATTTGGGGTTTAGGGAGTGTTAAACAATTGGCCCGAAAAAATGAGAAATTTTGGGGTCTTGGAGGTAAAAAATCAGCCAAAAAATGAGAAATTTGGGGTTTTAGGGCTAAAAGCTCACCCTGAGAAAATGAGAAATTTAGGGTTTTGGAGGTAAAAAATCAGCCCAAAAAATGGAAAATTTGGGGTTTTGGAGCTAAAACCTCACCCTGAAAAAATGGAAAATTTGGGGTTTTTGAGCTAAAGAATCATCTCAAAAAAATGAGAAATTTGGGGTTTTGGAGGTAAAGAATCAGCCTGAAAAAATGAAAATTTGGGGTTTAGGGGGTGTTAAAATATCAGCCTGAAAAAATGGGAGATTTGGGGGTTTGGAGGTAAAAAATCGGCCCAAAAAATGAGAAATTTGGGGTTTTGGAGCTTAAAAATCAGCCCGAAAAATGAGAAATTTGGGGGTTTGGACCTATAAAATCATCCTGAAAAAATGGAAAATTTGGGGGTTTGGAGGTGAAAAATTGGCCCGAAAAAAAGAGAAATCTGGGGTTTTAGGGTTAAAACCTCACCCTGAAAAAATGGAAAATTTGGGGTTTTAGAGGTAAAGAATCATCTCCAAAAAAATGGAAAATTTGGGATTTAGGGGGTGTTAAAAAATCGGCCCAAAAAATGAGAAATTTTGGGTTTTAGAGCTAAAGAATCAGCCTGAAAAAATGGAAAATTTGGGGGTTTGGAAGTAAAAAATAACCCCAAAAAATGAGAAATTTGGGGTTTTGGAGCATAAAAATCATCCTGAAAAAATGGAAAATTTGGGGTTTTAGGGGGTGTTTAAAATATCAGCCTGAAAAAATGAGAAATTTGGGAGTTTGGAGGTAAAAAATAACCCCAAAAAATGAGAAATTTGGGGTTTTGGACGGTAAAAAAATCACCTGAAAAAATGGAAAATTTGGGGTTTTAGAGCTAAAGAATCAGCCTGAAAAAATGGAAAATTTGGGGTTTTGGAGGTAAAAAATCGGCCCGAAAAAATGAGAAATTTGGGGTTTTAGGGTTAAAACCTCACCCCAAAAAATGAAAAATTTGGGGTTTTGGAGGTAAAGAATCAGCCCGAAAAAATGGAAAATTTGGGGTTTTGGGGGTAAAGAATCATCCCAAAAAATGAGAAATTTGGGGTTTTGGGGGTGTTCAAATATCAGCCTGAAAAAATGGAAAATGTGGTGTTTTGGAGGTGAAAAATTGGCCCGAAAAAATGAGAAATTTGGGGTTTTAGAGCTCAAGAATCACCTCAAAAAACCGAGAAATTTGGGGGTTTGGAGCTAAAAAATCATCCTGAAAAAATGGAAAATTTGGGGGTTTGGAGCTTAAAAATCATCCTGAAAAAAATGGAAAATTTGGGGTTTTGGAAGTAAAAAATAACCTCAAAAAATGAGAAATTTGGAGTTTTAGAGCTAAAGAATCAGCCTAAAAAAATGAGAATTTTGGGGTTTGGGGGTAAAGAATCACTCCAAAAAATGGAAAATTTAGGGTTTAGCGGTAAAAAAACAGCCCAAAAAAAAGAGAAATTTGGGGTTTTGGAGCTTAAAAATCATCCTGAAAAAATGGAAAATTTGGGGTTTTGGAGCTAAAAAGTCATCCCAAAAAAATTGAAAATTTGGGGTTTTGGAGGTTTAAAATCACCCCAAAAAATGGAAAATTTGGGTGTTTGGAGCTTAAAAATCATCCTGAAAAAAAAGGTAAATTTGGGGTTTTAGAGCTAAAGAATCATCTCCAAAAAATGGAAAATTTGGGGTTTAGGGGGTGTTAAAATATCAGCCTGAAAAAATGGGAGATTTGGGGTTTGGAGGTAAAGAATCACCCCAAAAAATGAGAAATTTGGGGTTTTGGAGGTAAAAAATCAGCCTGAAAAAATGGGAGATTTGGGGTTTGGAGGTAAAAAATCACCCCAAAAAATGAGAAATTTGGGGGTTTGGAGCTTAAAAATCATCCTGAAAAAATGAGAAATTTGGGGTTTTGGGGGTAAAAAATCACCCCAAAAAATGGAAAATTTGGGGGTTTGGAGGTAAAGAATCACTCTGAAAAAATGGAAAATTTGGGGTTTTGGGGGTAAAGAATCAGCCCCAAAAAATGGAAAATTTGGGGTTTTAGAGCTAAAAAATTATCCTGAAAAAATAAAAAATTTGGGGTTTTGGAATGGGAATTTTTGGGGGTTTTTTGGGAATTTTGGAGGGGTGGGGATGGATTTTTTTATCATTTTTGATGCGCGGTGGCAAATCATGATTAAAGTGTGAGGATGAGGAGGAGATGAGTGTGTGGAGTAAATTTGGGGTAAAAAATGGGAATTTTGGGAAAAAAATGGAAAATTTGGGGTTTGGAATGGGAATTTTGGGGTTTTTTGGGGGAATTTTTGGGGTTTTTTTAATCATTTTTGATGGTGTGGCAAATCATGATTAAAACGTGAGGATGAGGAGGAGATGAGTGTGTGGATAAATCTGGGGTAAAAAATGGGGATTTTGGGAAAAAATGGAAAATTTGGGGTTTGGAATGGGAATTTCGGGGTTTTTTGGGAATTTTTGGGGTTTTTTGATAGTGTGGCAAATCATGATTAAAGTGTGAGGATGAGGAGGAGATGAGTGTGTGGAGTAAATTTGGGGTAAAAAATGGGGATTTTGGGAAAAAATGGGGATTTTGGGGTTTGGAATGGGAATTTTGGGGTTTTTTGGGGGAATTTTTGGGGTTTTTTAATAATTTTTGATGGTGTGGCAAATCGTGATTAAAACGTGAGGATGAGGAGGAGATGAGTGTGTGGAGTAAATTTGGGGTGAAAAATGGGGATTT
Source organism: Taeniopygia guttata (assembly GCF_048771995.1). NCBI lineage: Eukaryota > Metazoa > Chordata > Aves > Passeriformes > Estrildidae > Taeniopygia > Taeniopygia guttata. The sequence continues at coordinate 1,916,580 of NC_133060.1, read as the reverse complement.
TGGGAAAAAATGGAAAATTTGGGGTTTGGAATGGGAATTTTGGGGTTTTTTGGGGAAATTTTTGGGGTTTTTTAATCATTTTTGATGGTGTGGCAAATCATGATTAAAGTGTGAGGATGAGGAGGAGATGAGTGTGTGGAGTAAATTTGGGGTAAAAAATGGGAATTTTGGGAAAAAAATGGAAAAGTTGGGGTTTGGAATGGGAATTTCGGGGTTTTTTGGGAATTTTTGGGGTTTTTTTAAATCATTTTTGATGGTGTGGCAAATCATGATTAAAACGTGAGGATGAGGAGGAGATGAGTGTGGATAAATTTGGGTTAAAAAATGGGGATTTTGGGAAAAAAAGGAAAATTTGGGGTTTGGAATGGGAATTTTGGGGTTTTTTGGGGGAATTTTTGGGTTTTTTTTAATAATTTTTGATGGTGTGGCAAATCATGATTAAAGTGTGAGGATGAGGAGGAGATGAGTGTGTGGAGTAAATTTGGGGTAAAAAATGGGGATTTTGGGAAAAAAGTGGAAAATTTGGGGTTTGGAATGGGAATTTTGGGGTTTTTTGGGAATTTTGGGGGTTTTTTAATCATTTTTGATGGTGTGGCAAATCATGATTAAAGTGTGAGGATGAGGAGGAGATGAGTGTGGATAAATTTGGGGTAAAAAAAGGGGATTTTGGGAAAAAATGGAAAATTTGGGGTTTGAAACGGGAATTTTTGGGTTTTTTTGGGAATTTTTGGGGTTTTTTAATCATTTTTGATGGTGTGGCAAATCATGATTAAAGTGTGAGGATGAGGAGGAGATGAGTGTGTGGAGTAAATTTGGGGTGAAAAATGGGGATTTTGGGAAAAAATGGGAATTTTGGGAAAAAATAGGGATTTGGGGTTTGGAATGGGAATTTTGGGGTTTTTTGGGGGAATTTTTTTGGTTTTTTTAATCATTTTTGATGGTGTGGCAAATCATGATTAAAGTGTGAGGATGAGGAGGAGATGAGTGTGTGGATAAGTTTGGGGGAAAAAATGGGGATTTTGGGAAAAAATGGGGATTTGGGGAGAAAAATGAGGATTTGGGGAATAAAATTAAGGAAAAAATGGAAAAAAAATCAGAGGGAAATGCAGGTGCTGGAGGAACTTTTTAGGAATTTGGGGACATTTTTGGGATTTGGGGACATTTGGGGTATTTTTGGGATTTGGGGACATTTGGGGTATTTTTGGGATTTGGGGACATTTGGGGTATTTTTGGGATTTGGGGACATTTTTAGGATTTAGGGACTTTTGGGGACATTTTAGGGATTTGGGGACATTGGGGACATTTGGGATATTTTTGGGATTTAGGAACATTTTGGGGAATTTGGGACGTTTTTGGGATTTGGGGACATTTGGGGACATTTGGGGATTTGGGGACATTTGGGGTATTTTTGGGATTTGAGAACATTTTTGGGATTTAGGGACTTTTGGGGACATTTTGGGGATTTGGGGACATTGGGGACATTTGGGATATTTTTGGGATTTAGGAACATTTTGGGGAATTTGGACGTTTTTGGGATTTGGGGACATTTTTGGGATTTAGAAACATTTTGGGGATTTTGGGACATTTTTGGGATTTGGGGACATTAGATATTTTTGGGATTTGGGGACAGATTTTGGGGCCATTTTTTGGGATTTGGGGCTGGAATTTGGGGCTGGATTTGGGTTTGGATTTTGGGGTCATGCTGCGGGGTTTTGGGGCTGGATTTTGGGGCCGTTTTTTGGGATTTCACGCTGGATTTGGGGCTGGATTTTGGGGTCATTATTTGGGATTTGGGGCTGGATTTTGGGGCCGTTTTTTGGGACTCAGGGCTGGATTTTGGGGCCTTTTTTGGGATTTTGGGGTCATGCTTCAGGATTTTGGGGCTGGATTTTGGGGCCATTTTTTGGGATTTGGGGCTGGATTTTGGGGCCGTTTTTTTGGGATTTGGGGCTGGATTTTGGTGCCATTATTTGGGATTTTGGGGCCATTTTCTGGGATTCTGGGCTGGAATTTGGGGCCATTATTTGGGATTTGGGGACGGGTTTTGGGGCCGTTCTTTGGGAATTTGGGGTCATGCTTTGAGATTCGGGGCTGGATTTTGGGGCCATTATTTGGGATTTTAGGGCTGGATTTTGGGGCCATTATTTGGGACTCGGGGTTGGAATTTGGGGCCGTTTTCTGGGATTCAGGGCTGGGTTTTGGGGCCATTTTCTGAGATTTCAGGCTGGATTTTGGGGCCATTCTTTGGGATTTGGGGCTGGATTTTGGGGCCATTATTTGGGATTCAGGGCTGTGTTTTGGGGCAATTTTCTGTGATTTTGGGGCTGGAATTTGGGGCTGTTCTTTGGGATTTTGGGGCGGTTCTTTGGGATTTTGGGGTCATGCTTTGGGATTCGGGGCTGGATTTTGGGGCCATTTTTTGGGATTTGGGGCTGGAATTTGGGGTCAATTTTTGGGATTCGGGGCTGGATTTTGGGGCCATTTTCTGGGACTTGGGGCTGGATTTTGGGGGCCATTCTTCGGGATTTTGGGGCCATTTTTTGGGATCCGGGGCTGGAATTTGGGGCCATTCTTTGGGATCTGGGGCTGGGTTTTGGGGCCATTTTCTGGGACTTGGGGCTGGATTTTGGTGCCATTTTTTGGGATTTTGGGCTGGGATTTGGGGCCATTTTCTGGGATTTGGAGCTGGGTTTTGGGGCCATTATTTGGGATTTTGGGGTCATGCTTTGGGATTCGGGGCTGGGTTTTGGGGCCATTTTCTGGGACTCGGGGCTGGGTTTTGGGGCCATTATTTGGGATTTTGGGGCTGGATTTTGGGGCCATTATTTGGGATTTGGAGCTGGATTTTGGGGCCATTATTTGGGATTTGGAGCTGGATTTTGGGGCCATTATTTGGGATTTGGAGCTGGATTTGGGGGCCATTCTTCGGGATTTTGGGGTCATTATTTGGGATTCGGGGCTGGATTTTGGGGCCATTTTCTGGGATTTTGGGGCTGGATTTTGGTGCCATTATTTGGGATTCGGGGCTGGATTTTGGGGCCATTATTTGGGATTTTGGTGCCATTATTTGGGACTTGGGGCTGGAATTTGGGGCCATTTTCTGGGACTCGGGGCTGGATTTTGGGGCCATTATTTGGGATTTGGGGCTGGATTTTGGGGGCCATTCTTCGGGATTTTGGGGTCATTATTTGGGACTCGGGGCTGGATTTTGGGGCCATTTTCTTGGATTTTGGGGTCATTTTTTGGGACTCGGGGCTGGATTTTGGGGCTGTTCTTTGGGATTTTGGGGTCATGCTTCGGGATTCAGGGCTGGATTTTGGGGCCATTTTTTGGGATTTGGGGATGGATTTTGGGGCCATTTTCTAGGATTCCGGGCTGGAATTCGGGGTCATTATTTGGGATTTGGGGCTGGATTTTGGGGTCATTATTTGGGATTTGGGGCTGGATTTTGGGGCCGTTCTTTGGGATTTTGGGGCCGTTCTTTGGGATTTGGGGCTGGGTTTTGGGGCCATTTTTTGGGATTCAGGGCTGGATTTTGGGGCCATTCTTTGGGATTTTGGGGTAATGCTTTGGGATTTTGGGGCTGGATTTGGGGTAATTCTGTGGGACTCGGGGCTGGATTTCAGGACAGATTTTGGGGTCATTTTGCAGGGTTTTGCACACATTTATCAGAGACATTTTGCAGGATTTGGGGCTGGGTTTTGGGGTCAAATTTTGGGATTTGGGGCTGGATATTGGGCCCGTTATTTGGGATTTTGGGGCTGGATTTCAAGGTAATTTTTTGGGATCTGGCACTGGATTTTGGGGTCGATTTTTGGGATTTCAGGCTGGATTTGGGGTTGGGTTTTGGGGTCATTTTATGGGATTTTGGGGCTGGATTTTGGGAGCCATTCTTCGGGATTTTGGGGTCATGCTTTGGGACTCAGGGCTGGATTTTAGGGTCATGCTTTGGGATTTTGGGGCTGGATTTTGGGGCCATTTTCTGGGATTTGGGGCTGGATTTTGGGGCCATTTTCTGGGACTTGGGGCTGGAATTTGGGGGAATTTTTTGGGATTTGGGGCTGGATTTTGGGGCCATTATTTGGGATTCAGGGCTGGATTTTGGGGTCATTATTTGGGACTCGGGGCTGGATTTTGGGGTCATTATTTGGGATTTGAGGCTGGATTTTGGGGCCATTATTTGGGATTTGGGGCTGGAATTCGGGGCCATTCTCTGAGATTTGGGGCTGGATTTTGGGGCTGTTCTTTGGGATTTTGGGGTCATGCTTCAGGATTCGGGGCTGGGTTTTGGGGTCATTTTCTGGGACTCAGGGCTGGATTTTGGGGTCATTATTTGGGATTCGGGGCTGGGTTTTGGGGCCGTTTTTTGGGACTCGGGGCTGGATTTTGGGGCCATTCTTTGGGATTTTGGGGTCATGCTTTGGGACTTGGGGCTGGAATTTGGGGCCGTTTTTTTGGGACTCAGGGCTGGATTTTGGGGCCATTTTTTGGGACTCGGGGCTGGATTTTAGGGTCATTATTTGGGATTCGGGGCTGGGTTTTGGGGCCATTTTTTTGGGATTCGGAGCTGGGTTTTGGGGCCGTTTTTTGGGATTCAGGGCTGGATTTTGGGGCCATTATTTGGGATTTGGGGCTGGATTTTGGGGCCATTTTCTGGGATTTGGGGCTGGATTTTGGGGCCGTTCTTTGGGATTTTGGGGTCATTATTTGGGATTTTGGGGCTGGATTTTGGGGCCGTTCTTTGGGATTTTGGGGTCATTATTGGGATTTGGGGCTGGATTTTGGGGCCATTTTTTGGGACTCGGGGCTGGATTTTGGGGCCGTTTTTTGGGACTCGGGGCTGGATTTTGGGGCCGTTTTTTGGGATTTTGGGGCGCTCAGAGCACGCCGCGCTCGGGGCGGGCGCGGCCGAGCTTCATCCCGCGGAGGATGAGGATGGTGCCCGCGGTGATGCCCACGATGCCCACGGCCAGGCCCAGGGCACAGAGTTTGGGGCAATTTCAGCCGATTTTGGGGCTGGGTTTTGGGGTCATTTCATGGGATTTCAGGCTGGATTTCAGGACAGATTTTGGGGTCATTTTGCAGGGTTTTGCACACATTTATCAGAGACATTTTGCAGGATTTGGGGCTGGGTTTTGGGGCCATTATTTGGGATTTCGGGCTGGAATTTGGGGTCATGCTTTGGGACTCGGGGCTGGATTTTGGGGACATTATTTGGGATTTTGGGGTCATGCTTTGGAATTCGGGGCTGGATTTTGGGGCCATTATTTGGGATTTTGGGGCTGGGTTTTGGGGCCATTATTTGGGAATTTGGGGTCATGGTTTGGGATTTGGGGCTGGGTTTTGGGGCCATTTTCTGGGATTTGGGGCTGGAATTCGGGGTCATGCTTTGGGATTTGGGGCTGGGTTTTGGGGCCATTTTTTGGGATTTTGGGGCTGGATTTTGGGGCTGTTCTTTGGGATTTTGGGGTCATGCTTTGGGATTTTGGGGCTGAATTTTGGGGCCAAGATTTGGGATTCAGGGCTGGATTTTGGGGCCATTCTTTGGGATTTTGGGGTCATGCTTCGGGATTTTGGGGCTGGGTTTTGGGGCCATTATTTGGGACTCGGGCCCAGGTTTTGGGGCCATTATTTGGGATTTGGGGCTGGATTTTGGGGCCGTTTTTGGGATTTTGGGGCGCTCAGAGCACGCCGCGCTCGGGGCGGGCGCGGCCGAGCTTCATCCCGCGGAGGATGAGGATGGTGCCCGCGGTGATGCCCACGATGCCCACGGCCAGGCCCAGGGCACAGAGTTTGGGGCAATTTCAGCCGATTTTGGGGCTGGGTTTTGGGGTCATTTTATGGGATTTCAGGCTGGATTTGGGGTTGGGTTTTGGGGTCATTTTGAGGGATTTCAGGCTGGATTTGGGGTTGGGTTTTGGGGTCATTTTGAGGGATTTCAGGCTGGATTTCAGGACAGATTTTGGGGTCATTTTGCAGGGTTTTGCACACATTTATCAGAGACATTTTGCAGGATTTGGGGCTGGGGTTTGGGGTCAAATTTTGGAATTTGGGGTAATTTTCTGGGATTTGGGGCTGGATTTTGGGGCCATTTTCTGGGATTTTGAGGCTGGATTTCAGGACAATTCCACGGGATTTGGGGCTGGAATTTGGGGTTTGGGGCTGGATTTTGAGGTCGATTTTTGGGATTTGGGGCTGGATTTTGGGGTCATTATTTGGGATTCGGAGCTGGAATTTGGGGCCATTTTTTGGGATTTGGGGCCATGCTTTGGGATTTTGGGGCTGGATTTTGGAGCTGTCCTTTGGGATTTTGGGGTCCTTACTTTGGGATTCAGGGCTGGATTTTGGGGCCATTATTTGGGATTTGCGGCTGGAATTTGGGGCTGTTCTTTGGGATTTTGGGGTCATGCTTCGGGATTTTGGGGCTGGATTTTGGGACCGTTTTTTGGGACTCGGGGCTGGGTTTTGGGGCCATTTTCTGGGATTCAGGGCTGGGTTTTGGGGCCATTCTTTGGGATTTTGGGGCTGGGATTTGGGGTCGTATTTGGGATTTTGGGGCCATTATTTGGGACTCGGGGCTGGATTTTGGGGCCGTTCTTTGGGATTTGGGGCTGGAGTTTGGGGCCACTTTTTGGGATTTTGGGGTCATGCTTTGGGATTCAGGGCTGGATTTTGGGGCCATTTTCTGGGATTTGGGGCTGGATTTTGGGGCCATTTTCTGGGATTTGGGGCCGTTTTTTGGGGCCGTTTTTTGGGATTTTGGGGCGCTCAGAGCACGCCGCGCTCGGGGCGGGCGCGGCCGAGCTTCATCCCGCGGAGGATGAGGATGGTGCCCGCGGTGATGCCCACGATGCCCACGGCCAGGCCCAGGGCACAGAGTTTGGGGCCATTTCAGCCGATTTTGGGGCTGGGTTTTGGGGTCATTTTATGGGATTTCAGGCGGGATTTGGGGTTGGGTTTTGGGGTCATTCTGTGGGATTTCAGGCTGGATTTGGGGTTGGGTTTTGGGGTCATTTTATGGGATTTGGGGCTGGATTTCAGGACAGATTTTGGGGTCATTTTGCAGGGTTTTGCACACATTTATCAGAGACATTTTGCAGGATTTGGGGCTGGATTTTGGGGTCAAATTTTGGGATTTGGGGCCATTTTCTGGGATTTGGGGCTGGATTTTGGGGCCATTTTCTGGGATTTGGGGCTGGATTTTTGGGCCATTATTAAAGATTTGGGGTTGGATTTTGGGGCCATTTTCTGGGATTTTGAGGCTGGATTTCAGGACAATTCCATGGGATTTGGGGCTGGAATTTGGGGTTTGGGGCTGGATTTTGAGGTCAATTTTTGGGATTTCATGCTGGATTTGGGGCTGGATTTTGGGGCCATTATTTGGGATTTGGGGCTGGATTTTGGGGCCATTATTTGGGATTTTGGGGTCATGCTTTGGGATTTTGGGGCTGGGTTTTGGGGTCAAGTTTTGGGATTTTGGGGCTGGATTTTGGGGTCTTTCTGTGGGATTTGGGGCTGGATTTCAGGACAGATTTTGGGGTCATTTTGCAGGGTTTTGCACACGTTTATCAGAGACATTTTGCAGGATTTGGGGCTGGGTTTTGGGGTCAAATTTTGGGATTTGGGGCTGGATTTTGGGGCCATTATTTGGGATTTGGGACTGGAATTTGAGGCCGTCCTTTGGGATTTTGGGGTCATTATTTGGGATTTGGGGCTGGGGTTTGGGGCCATTATTTGGGACTCGGGGCTGGAATTTGGGGCCATTTTATGGGATTCAGGGCTGGGTTTTGGGATCAATTTTTGGGATTTTGGGGCTGGATTTTAGGGTCATTATTTGGGATTCAGGGCTGGAATTTGGGGCCATTATTTGGGATTTGGGGCTGGATTTTGGGGCCGTTCTTTGGGATTTTGGAGTCATGCTTTGGGACTCGGGGCTGGATTTTGGGGCCATGTTTTGGGACTCGGGGCTTGAATTTGGGGCCGTTCTTTGGGATTTTGGGGTCATGCTTCGGGATTTTGGGGCTGGATTTTGGGGCCGTTTTTTGGGACTCGGGGCCGGGTTTTGGGGCCGTTTTTTGGGGCCGTTTTTCGGGATTCGGGGCACTCAGAGCACGCCGCGCTCGGGGCGGGCGCGGCCGAGCTTCATCCCGCGGAGGATGAGGATGGTGCCCACGGTGATGCCCACGATGCCCACGGCCAGGCCCAGGGCACAGAGTTTGGGGCAATTTCAGCCGATTTTGGGGCTGGGTTTTGGGGTCATTTTATGGGATTTCAGGCGGGATTTGGGGCTGGGTTTTGGGGTCATTTTTTGGGATTTCAGGCTGGATTTCAGGACAGATTTTGGGGTCATTTTGCAGGGTTTTGCACACATTTATCAGAGACATTTTGCAGGATTTTGGGCTGGGTTTTGGGGTCAAATTTTGGGATTTGGGGTCATTTTTTGAGATCACTTTTTGGGATTTCAGGACAATTCTGCGGGATTTGGGGCTGGAATTTGGGGTTTGGGGATGGATTTTGGGGTCGATTTTTGGGATTTCACGCTGGATTTGGGGTTGGATTTTGGGGCCATTATTTGGGACTTGGGGCTGGAATTTGGGGTCAATTTCTGGGACTCGGGGCTGGAATTTGGGGCCTTTTTTGGGATTTTGGGGTCATGCTTTGGGTTTTGGGGCCATTATTTGGGATTTGGGGACAGATTTTGGGGTCATTATTTGGGATTCGGGGCTGGATTTTGGGGCCATTCTTTGGGATTCGGGGCTGGATTTTGGGGCCGTTCTTTGGGATTTTGGGGTCATGCTTTGGGATTCACACTGGATTTTGGGGGCATTATTTGGGATTTGGGGCTGGAATTCGGGGCCATTCCTCGGGATTTTGGGGCCATTTTCTGGGATTTTGGGCTGGGATTTGGGGCCATTATGTGGGATTCAGGGCTGGATTTTGGGGTCATTTTCTGGGATTTGGGGCTGGAATTTGGGGCCATTATTTGGAATTTTGGGGTCATGCTTTGGGATTCGGGGCTGGATTTTGGGGCCATTTTCTGGGATTTTGGGTCATGCTTCGGGATTTTGGGGCTGGATTTTGGGGCCGTTTTTTGGGATTTGGGGCTGGATTTTGGGGTCATTTTTTGGGATTCAGGGCTGGATTTTGGGGTCATTTTTTTGGGATTTTGGGGCTGGAATTTGGGGCTGTTCTTTGGGATTTTGGGGCTGTTCTTTGGGATTTTGGGGTCATGCTTTGGGATTCAGGGCTGGGTTTTGGGGCTGTTTTTTGGGATTTTGGGGCTGTTTTTTGGGATTTGGGGCCGGGTTTTGGGGCCGTTTTTTGGGATTTTGGGTCTGGGTTTTGGGGCCGTTTTTTGGGAATTTGGGGCGCTCAGAGCACGCCGCGCTCGGGGCGGGCGCGGCCGAGCTTCATCCCGCGGATGATGAGGATGGTGCCCGCGGTGATGCCCACGATGCCCACGGCCAGGCCCAGGGCACAAATCGCCGTCTCCGTGGCCTCCGACGCCGGCGCCAGGATTTGGGGTTCTGAAGGAAAAAAAATCCCAAATTCCCAAAATTTTGGGGCGATCCCAAATCTCTTCCTCGTCCCAAATCCTTCCTCGGCTTCGTCCCGTTCGCTGCTCATCGTAAAATTCCCGAATTTTGACTCTTCCCAAATTGTTTCTCCTCCCAAATTCCCATTTTCCCAAATCCCAAATCCCAATTTTCCCATATCCTGCAATTTCCACCCCAAATCCCAAAAATACCCAAAGTTTTTTCCCTAAAAACCCCAAATTTTTTCCCATTTTTTTCCCCAAAACCCCAAATCTCACCCCAATGCCTCTTGGCCATCCCTTCCTGCTCCACCTTGCAAATCCCAAATCCCACTTTTCCCAAACCCCAAAAATCAAATTTTTTTTCCGCGAAAAATCCAATTTTTCCCCCAAAACCTCCATTTTTCCCCAAAAACACAATAATTTTTTCCCAAAAAATCCCAAAAACTCTAGATCCCCTCATGGCCCACCTGACAACCCCAAATCCACATTTTCCCAAACCCCAAAAAACCAATTTTTTCTCAAAAAACCCTTATTTTTTCCCAAAACCCCCCATATTTTTCCCCCAAAACCCCATATTTTTTCCCCCAAAATTTGGATTTTTTTTCCCCAAAACCCCCAAATCTCACCCCAATGCATCTTTCTATGCTTGGCCATCTCGTCATGCTCCACCTTTCAAATCCCAAATCCCACTTTTCCAAAACCCCAAAAATCCAATTTTTTCCCCAAAACCCCATTATTTTTTCCCAAAAATCCCATTTTTTTTCCTAAAAACCCCATTTTTCCCTATTTTTTTTCCCCAAAAACCCCAAATCTCATCTCTCCAGGCTTGGCCATCCCTTGCAAATCCCAAATCCCAATTTTCCCAAACCAAAAACCCCAAAAATCCCATTTTTTTCTCCAAAACCCCCATTTTTCCCCAAACCCCATATTTTTTTCCCCAAAAATCCCATTTTTCCCCAAAAACACCATAATTTTTTTTCCCAAAACCCCCAAATCTCACCCCAATGCCTCTTTGCCATCTCTTCCTGCTCCACCTTTCAAATCCCAAATCCCCATTTTCCCAAACCCCAAAAATCCAAATTTTTTCTCCCCAAAATCCCCTTTCTCCCCCAAAACCTCCATTTTTCCCCCAAAAACACCATTTTTTTTTTTCCCAAAAATCCCAAAAATGCCAAAAACCCCAAATTCCCTCATGCTCCACCTGGCAGTCCTGATAACCCCAAATCCCAATTTCCCCAAAACCTCAAAAATCCAATTTTTTCCCCCAAAACTCCATATTTTTTTCCTCAATAAATCTCATTTTACTCCGAAAACCCCATAATTTTTTCCCAAAAATCCCAAAATCTCCAAATCCCCTCATGGCCCACCTGACAACCCCAAATCCGCATTTTCCTAAACCCCCAAAAATCCTATTTTTCCTGCAAAACCCCCATAATTTTTCCCCAAAAATCCCATTTTTCCACCCAAAACCCCATATTTTTTCCCTCAAAAATTCGGATTTTTTTCCCAAAACCCCCAAATCTCACCCCAATGCATCTTGGTGGGCTTGGCCAACCCCTTGTGCTCCACCTTGCCATCCTAATAACCCAAATCCCAATTGTCCCAAACCCCAAAAATCCAATTTTTTTCCCCAAAACCCCATTATTTTTTCCCAAAACCCCCATTTTTTCCTCAAAAATCCCATAATTTTTCCCCAAAAATCCCAAGAACTCCAAATCCCCTCATGCCCCACCTGATAACCCCAAATCCACATTTTCCCAAACCTCAAAAATCCAATTTTTTCTCAAAAAAACCCTTATTTTTTCCCAAAAGCCCCCCATTTCCCCCCAAAAAATCCCATTTTCCCCCCAAAAAAACCCATATTTTTCCCTCAAAAATTTAAATTTTTTTCCCAAAACCCCCAAATCTCACCCCAATCCATCTTGGTGGGCTTGGCCATCCCTTCCTGCTCCACCTTGCAAATCCCAAATCCCACTTTTCCCAAACCCCAAAAATCCACTTTTTTTCCCCATAAACCCCATTTTTTTTCTCAAAAATCCCATTTTTTTCCTAAAACCCCATTTTTTTCCCCAAAAACCCCAAATCTCATCTTTCCAGGCTTGGCCATCCCTTGCAAATTCCAAATCCCAATTTTCCCAAACCAAAAACCTCAAAAATCCCATTTTTTTCCCAAAACCCCCATTTTTCCCCTGAAACCACATATTTTTTCCCCAAAATCCCATTTTTTCCTAAAAACCCCAAATTTTGTCCCATTTTTTTCCCAAAACCCCCAAATCTCACCCCAATGCATCTTTCCATGCTCGGCCATCCCCTCATGCTCCACCTTTCAAATCCCAAATCTGACTTTTCCCAAACCCCAAAAATCCAATTTTTTCCCCAAAACCCCATTTTTTTCCCCAAAAACCTCCATTTTTCCCCAAAAACACCAATAATTTTTTTCCCAAAAATCCCAAAAATGCCAAAAACCCCAAATTCCCTCATGCTCCACCTGGCAGTCCTGATAACCCCAAATCCCAATTTTCCCAAAACCCCAAAAATCCTATTTTTTCCCCCAAAACCCCATATTTTTTTCCCCAAAAATCCCATTTTCCCCCAAAACCCCATATTTTTTCCCCAAAAATCCCAAAAACTCCAAATCCCCTCATGCCCCACCTGATAACCCCAAATCCCCATTTTCCCAAACCCCAAAAATCCTGTTTTTCCTGCAAAACCCCCATAATTTTTTCCCCAAAAATCCAATTTTTTCCCCAAAAATCCCATATTTTTCCCCAAAAACACCATAATTTTTTTCCCAAAACCCCCAAATCTCACCCCAATGCATCTTGGTGGGCTTGGCCACCCCTTCCTGCTCCACCTTGCCATCCTAATAACCCAAATCCCAATTGTCCCAAACCCCAAAAATCCCATTTTTTTCCCAAAAAAATCCCATTTTTTCCCAAAAAAATCCCATATTTCCCCCCAAAAACCCCATAATTTTTTTTCCCAAAATCCCCAAATCTCACCCCAATCCATCTTTCCATGCTTGGCCGTCCCTTCCTGCTCCACCTTGCAAATCCCAAATCCCACTTTTCCCAAACCCCAAAAATCCCATTTTTTCTCCAAAAAAAACCTTATTTTTTCCCAAAAATCCCTTTTTTTCCCCCAAAAACCCCATAGTTTTGTCCCATTTTTTTCCCAAAACCCCCAAATCTCACCCCAATGCATCTTGGTGGACTTGCCCATCCCTTCCTGCTCCACCTTGCAAACCCCAAATCCCACTTTTCCCAAACCCCAAAAACCCATTTTTTTCCCCCCAAAACCCCATATTTTTTCCCCCAAAATTTAAATTTTTTTCCCAAAACCCCCAAATCTCACCCCAATCCATCTTGGTGGGCTTGGCCAACCCCTCGTGCTCCACCTTGCAAATCCCAAATCCCAATTGTCCCAAACCCCAAAAATCCAATTTTTTCCCCAAAACCCCATATTTTTTTCCCCAAAATCCCATTTTTTCCTAAAAACCCCAAATTTTGTCCCATTTTTTTCCCAAAAATCCCAAATCTCACCCCAATGCATCTTGGTGGGCTTGGCCATCCCTTCCTGCTCCACCTTGCCATCCTAATAACCCCAAATCCCAATTTTCCCAAACCCCAAAAATCCAATTTTTTCCCCCAAAATCTTGGGGTTTTTTCCCCAAAAATCCCATTTTTTCCACAAAACCCCATAATTTTTTTTCCCAAAATCCCCAAATCTCACCCCAATGCATCTAGGTGGGCTTGGCCATCCCTTCCTGCTCCACCTTGCAAATCCCAAATCCCACTTTTCCCAAACCCCAAAAATCAATTTTTTTCCACCAAAACCCCATTTTTTTCCCAAAAACCTCCATTTTTCCCAAAAAACACCATGATTTTTTTTCCCAAAAATCAAAAAAATCCCAAAAATGCCAAAACCCCCAAATCCCCTCGTGCTCCACCTGGCAGTCGTGATAACCCCAAATCCCCATTTTCCCAAACCCCAAAAATCCAATTTTTTTTCCACCAAAATCCCATTTTTTCCCAAAACCCCCCATTTTTCCCCCAAAAACCCCATATTTTCCCCCCAATATTTAGATTTTTTTTCCCAAAACCCCCAAATCTCACCCCAAAGCATCTTTCCAGGCTTGGCCATCCCTTCCTGCTCCACCTTGCAAACCCCAAATCCCACTTTTCCCAAACCCCAAAAATCCCATTTTTTCTCCAAAAAACCCTTATTTTTTTCCCAAAAATCCCATTTTACCCTAAAAACACCATAATTTTTTTCCCAAAAGCCCCAAATCTCATATTTCCAAGTTTGGCCATCCCTTACAAATTCCAAATCCCAATTTTCCCAAACCAAAAACCTCAAAAATCCAATTTTTTTCCCCAAAACCCCATTATTTTTCCCCAAAAATCCCATTTTTCCCCAAAAACCCCATAATTTTTTTTCCCAGAACCCCCAAATCTCACCCCAATGCATCTTGGTGGGCTTGGCCATCCCTTCCTACTCCACCTTGCCATCCTAATAACCCAAATCCCAATTGTCCCAAACCCCAAAAATCCCATTTTTTCCCCAAAACCCCATTATTTTTTCCCAAAAATCCCGTTTTTTCCCTAAAAACCCCAAATTTTGTCCCATTTTTTCCCAAAAACACCAAATCTCACCCCAATGCATCCTGGCCATCCCTTCCTGCTCCACCTTGCAAATCCCAAATCCCAATTTTCCCAAACCCTAAAAATCAATTTTTTTTTCCGCGAAAAATCCCATTTTTCCTCCAAAACCTCCATTTTTCCCCCAAAAATCCCATTTTTTTCCTAAAAACCCCATTTTTTTCCCCAAAAACCCCAAATCTCATCTTTCCAGGCTTGGCCATCCCTTACAAATTCCAAATCCCAATCCCTCAAAAATCCCATTTTTTTCCCCCAAAACCCCCATTTCCCCCCAAACCCCATATTTTTCCCCAAACACACCATAATTTTTTTCCCAAAAATGCCAAAAACCCCAAATCCCCTCATGGCCCACCTGACAACCCCAAATCCCCATTTTCCCAAACCCCAAAAATCCTATTTTTTTCTCAAAAAACCCTTATTTTTAACCCAAAAATCCAATTTTTTCCCAAAAAATCCCATATTTCTCCCCAAAATTCAGATTTTTTTTCCCAAAACCCCCAAATCTCACCCCAATGCATCTTGGTGGGCTTGGCCAACCCTTACAAATTCCAAATCCCAATTTTCCCAAACCAAAAACCCAAAAAATCCCATTTTTTTTCCCAAAAAAACCCCATTTTCCACCCAAAACCCCATATTTTTTCCCCCAAAATTCAGATTTTTTTTCCCAAAACCCCCAAATCTCACCCCAATGCATCTTGGTGGGCTTGGCCAAGCCCTCATGGTCCACCTTGCAGACCCCAAATCCCACTTTTCCAAACCCCAAAAATCCAATTTTTTTTCCGCGAAAAATCCAATTTTTCCCCCAAAACCTCCATTTTTTCCCAAAAAACACCAATAATTTTTTTCCAAAAATCCCAAAAACCCCAAATCCCGTTGTGCTCCACCTGGCAGTCCTGATAACCCCAAATCCCAATTTCTCCAAAACCCCAAAAATCCAATTTTTTCCACCAAAACCCCACATTTTTTCCCCAAAAACCCCCATTTTCCCCCAAAAAAACCATAATTTTTTCCCCCAAAATTTGGATTTTTTTTTCCCAAAACCCCCAAATCTCACCCCAATGCATCTTGGCGGGCTTGGCCAACCCCTCGTGCTCCACCTGGCAGTCGTAGTAGTCGCCGGGCGCGGGCACGAAGGGCAGGTAGGAGAACTTGCGGAAGGTGAAGTCGCGGTCGGGGTAGAACGGCGTCTCCAGGACGCCGCGCGTCACCGGCGCCCCGTTGCGCAGCCACGTCACCCCCAGCGCCGCCGGCCAGAACTTGGTGACGGAGCAGATCAGGATGTTGGGCTCCTCGTCCTCCACCGGGTGCTTGGGGAACACGGCCACTTCCGGGGGCTCTGGGGGCCGGGAATCGGGAAAAGTTGGGATTTGGGGTGGGGTGGTCGGGAATTGGGTTGGATCCAACTGGGATTGGGTTTGAGGGACACCAAAGTTTGGGATTCCACCAGGAACCTTCTGGAATTGGGGTTGGATTCTTGGGTTGAAATCCCCTGAAATTGGGTCGGATCCAACTGGGATTGGGTTTGAGGGACACCAAAGTTTGGGATTCCACCAGGAACCTTCTGGAATTTGGCTTAAATTCCATGGAATTGGGGTTGGATCCAAGTGGGATTGGCTTTGAGGGACACCAAAGTTTGGAATTCCACCAGGAACCTTCTGCAATTGCCGTTGGATGTTTGGGTTGAAATCCCTTGGAATTGGGTTGGAACCAACTGGGGTTGAGTTGGATCCAACTGGGATTGGGTTGGAACCAGTTGGATTAAGTTAGATGCAATTGGGTTTGAGGGACACCAAAGTTTGGAATTCCACCAGAAACCTTCTGGAATTGGGGTTGGATGTTTGGGTTGAAATCCCCTGGAAATGGGTCGGATCCATCTAGGATTGGGTTGGATCCAACTGGGATTGGGTTTGAGGGACACCAAAGTTTGGAATTCCACCAGGAACCTTCTGGAATTTGGCTTGGATGTTTGGGTTGAAATCTGCCAAAATTGGGTCAGACCCATCTAGGATTGGGTTGGAACCATCTTTCATTGAGTTGGATCAAGTTTGGATTGGGTTTGAGGAACACCAAAGTTTGGGATTCCACCAGGAACCTTCTGGAATTGGGGTCAGATTTTTGGGTTTGAATCCCCTGAAAATGGGTTGGAACCAACTGGGATTGGGTTGGATCCAACTGGGATTGGGTTTGAGGGACACCAAAGTTTGGGATCCCACCAGGAACCTTCTGGAATTGGGGTCAGATTTTTGGGTTGAAATCCCCTGGAATTGGGTCGGATCCAACTGGGATTGGGTTGGAACCAACTGGGCTTTGGTTTGAGGGACACCAAACTTTGGAATTCCACCACGAACCTTCTGGAATTGGGCTTGGATGTTTGGGTTGAAATCCCCTGGAATTGGGTCGGATCCATCTAGGATTGGGTCGGATCCAACTGGGATTGGGTTGGATCCAACTGGGGTTGGGTTTGAGGAACACCAAAGTTTGGGATTCCACCTGGAACCTTCTGGAATTGGGGTCGGATTTTTGGGTTTGAATCCCCTGAAATTGGGTCGGATCCAACTGGGATTGGGCTGAGGAACCCCCGAGGCCGGAACTGGGTTGGAATCCCCCGGGATCGGGCGGGGCCCGGCCGGGATTGGCGTCTCCAGGACGCCGCGCGTCACCGGCGCCCCGTTGCGCAGCCACGTCACCCCCAGCGCCGCCGGCCAGAACTTGGTGACGGAGCAGATCAGGATGTTGGGCTCCTCGTCCTCCACCGGGTGCTTGGGGAACACGGCCACTTCCGGGGGCTCTGGGGGCCGGGAATCGGGAAAAGGTGGGATTTGGGGTGGGGTGGTCGGGAATGGGGTTGGATCCAACTGGGGTTGGGTTGGAACCAACTGGGGATGGGTTTGAGGGACACCAAATTTTGGGATTCCACCAGGATCCTTCTGAAATTGGGGCTGGATTCTTGGGTTGAAATCTCCTGAAATTGGGTTGGATCCAACTGGGGTTGGGTTTGAGGGACACCAAAGTTTGGAATTCCACCAGGAACCTTCTGGAATTGCCGTTGGATGTTTGGGTTGAAATCCCTTGGAAATGGTTCGGATCCATCTAGGATTGGGTTGGATCCAACTGGGATTGGGTTTGAGGGACACCAAAGTTTGGGATTCCACCAGGAACCTTCTGGAATTTGGCATGGATGTTTGGGTTGAAATCCCCTGAAATTGGGTCGGATCCATCTAGGATTGGGTTGGATCCAACTGGGATTGGGTTTGAGGGACACCAAAGTTTGGGATTCCACCAGGAACCTTCTGGAATTGGGGTCGGATGTTTGGGTTGAAATCCCCTGGAATTGGGTTGGATCCAACTGGGGTTGGGTTTGAGGGACACCAAATTTTGGGATTCCACCAGGAACCTTCTGGAATTGGGGTTGGATTTTTGGGTTGAAATCCCCTGAAATTGGGTCGGATCCAACTGGGATTGGGTTGGAACCAGTTGGGTTGGGTTGGAACCAACTGGGATTGGGTTTGAGGGACACCAAAGTTTGGGATTCCACCAGGAAGCTTCTGGAATTTGGCTTGGATGTTTGGGTTGAAATCTGCCGAAATTGGGTCGGATCCAACTGGGGTTGGGTTGGATCCATCTTTCATTGGGTTGGATCCAACTGGGTTTGGGTTTGAGGGACACCAAACTTTGGGATTCCACCAGGAACCTTCTGGAATTGGGGTCGGATTTTTGGGTTCAAATCCCCTGAAATTGGGTCGGATCCATCTAGGATTGGGTTGGATCCAACTGGGATTGGGTTGGAACCAACAGGGGTTAAATTGGATCCAATTGGGATTAAGTTGGATCCAACTGGGATTGGGTCGGAGGAACACCAAAGTTTGGGATTCCACCAGGAACCTTCTGGAATTGGGGTTGGATTTTTGGGTTGGAATCCCCTGAAATTGGGTCGGATCCAACTGGGATTGGGTTGGATCCATCTTTCATTGAGTTGGATCCAACTGGGATTGGGTTTGAGGGACACCAAATTTTGGGATTCCACCAGGAACCTTCTGGAATTACCGTTGGATGTTTAGGTTGAAATCTCCTGGAATTGGGTTGGAACCAAATGGGGTTGGGTTTGAGGGACACCAAACTTTGGAATTCCACCAGGAACCTTCTGGAATTGGGGTTGGATTTTTGGGTTGAAATCTCCTAGAATTGGGTTGGATCCATCTAGGATTGGGTTGGATCTAACTGGGATTGAGTTCGATTGAACTGGGATTGGGTTGGATCCATCTTTCATTGAGTTGGATCCAAGTGGGGTTGTGTTTGAGGGAAACCAAATTTTGGAATTCCACCAGAAACCTTCTGGAATTGGGGTCGGATTTTTGGGTTGAAATCCCCTGGAATTGGGTCGGATCCAACTGGAATTGAGTTGGAACCAACTGGGGTTGGGTTGGATCAAGTTTGGATTGGGTTTGAGGGACACCAAATTTTGGAATTCCACCAGGAACCTTCTGGAATTGATGTTGGATTTTTGGGTTTGAATCCCCTGGAATTGGGTGAGATCCAACTGGGATTGGGTTGGATCCAACTGGGATTGGGTTGGATCCATCTTTCATTGGGTTGGATCAAGTTTGGATTGGGTTTGAGGGACACCAAAGTTTGGAATTCCACCAGGATCCTTCTGGAATTGGGGTTGGATTTTTGGGTTGAAATCCTCTGAAATTGGGTTGGGTCCAACTGGGATTGAGTTGGAACCAGTTGGGGTTGAGGTCGATCCAACTGGGGTTGGGTTGGAACCAACTGGGGTTGGGTCGGAGGAACACCAAAGTTTGGGATTCCACCAAGAACCTTCTGGAATTGGGGTTGGATGTTTGGGTTGAAATCCCCTGGAATTGGGTTGGATCCAACTGGGATTGTGTTTGAGGAACACCAAATTTTGGGATTCCACCAGGAACCTTCTGGAATTGGGGTCGGATTTCCCTAAAATTGGGTTGAAACCCACTAAAATTGGGTCGGATCCAACTGGGATTGGGTTTGAGGAACACCAATTTTTGGGATTCCACCAGGAACCTTCTGGAATTGGGGTTGGATTTTTGGGTTGAAATCCCCTGGAATTGGGGTCGGATCCAACTGGGATTGGGTTGGATCCAACTGGGATTGGGTTTGAGGGACACCAAATTTTGGAATTCCACCAGGAACCTTCTGGAATTGGGTTTAAATTCCATGGAATTGGGATCGGATCCAACTGGGATTGGGTCGGATCCAACTGGGGTTGGGTTGGATCAAGTTTGGATTGGGTTTGAGGAACACCAAAATTTGGGATTCCACCAGGAACCTTCTGGAATTGGGGTCGGATTTCCCTAAAATTGGGTCGAAATCCCCTAAAATTTGGTTGGATTCAACTGGGATTGGGTTTGAGGGACACCAAATTTTGGAATTCCACCAGGAACCTTCTGGAATTGGGGTTGGATCCAACTGGGATTGGGTCGGATCCAACTGGGACTGGGGTTGGATCCATCTTTCATTGGGTTGGATCAAGTTTGGATTGGGTTTGAGGAACACCAAAATTTGGAATTCCACCAGGAAGAACCTTCTGGAATCAGGGTCGAAACCCCCCGAAATCGCTTCAAACCCCTCCAACCTCATCCCAAACCCCCCAAATTTTTTGGGAATTGCGTCCGGGATGGGGTTACTGCTGGGAATGCGGGATCGGTTGTAGGCGGCCATGGAGCTCTGGTTGGATGTTTGGGTTGAAATTCCTGGAATTGGGTCTATCCAATTGGGATTGGGTTTGAGGGACACCAAATTTTGGAATTCCACCAGGAACCTTCTGGAATTGGGTTTAAATTCCATGGAATTGGGTCGGATCCAACTGGGATTGGGTCAGATCCAACTGGGGTTGGGTTTGAGGAACACCAAACTTTGGAATTCCACCAGGAACCTTCTGGAATTGGGGTCGGATTTTTGGGTTGAAATCCCCTGGGATTGGGTTGGATCCATCTTTCATTGGGTTGGATCAAGTTTGGATTGGGTTTGAGGGACACCAAATTTTGGAATTCCACCAGGAAGAACCTTCTGGAATTGGGGTCGAAACCCCCTGAAATCGCTTCTAAGCCCTCCAACCTCATCCCAAACCCCCAAAATTCCCCAAAACCCCCCAAATTTTTTGGGAATTCCGTCCGGGCTGGGGTTACCACTGGGAATGCGGGATCGGTTGTAGGCGGCCATGGAGCTCTGGTTGGATGTTTGGGTTGAAATTCTATGGAATTGGGGTCGGATCCAACTGGGATTGGGTTTGAGGAACACCAAAATTTGGGATTCTACCAGGAACCTTCTGGAATTGGGGTCGGATTTCCCCAAAATTGGGTTGAAATGCCCTGAAATTGGGTCGGATCCAACTGGGATTGGGTTTGAGGGACACCAAATTTTGGGATTCTACCAGGAACCTTCTGGAATTTGGTTTAAATTCCATGGAATTGGGGTCGGATCGGACTGGGATTAGGTTTGAGGGACACCAAATTTTGGAATTCCACCAGGAACCTTCTGGAATGGGGTTGAAATCCTCTGGATTTGGGGTCGGATCCGACTGGGATTGGGTTTGAGGGACACCAAAGTTTGGAATTCCACCAGGAACCTTCTGGAATTGGGGTCGGATTTCCCTAAAATTGGGTCGAAATCCCCTAAAATTCGGTCAGATCCAACTGGGATTGGGTTTGAGGGACACCAAATTTTGGGAATTCCACCAGGAACCTTCTGGAATTGGGTTTAAATTCCATGGAATTGGGGTTGGATCCAACTGGGATTGGGTTTGAGGAACACCAAATTTTGGGATTCCACCAGGAACCTTCTGAAATCGGGGTCAAAACCCCCCGAAATCGCTTCAAACCCCTCCAACCTCATCCCAAATCCCCGAAATTTTCCCAAATTCCCCCAAAAATTTTTGGGAATTCCACCCGGGCTGGGGTTACCGCTGGGAATGCGGGATCTGTTGTAGGCGGCCATGGAGCTCTGGTTGGATGTTTGGGTTGAAATTCCTGGAATTGGGGTCGGATCCAACTGGGATTGGGTTTGAGGGACACCAAAGTTTGGGATTCCACCAGGAACCTTCTGGAATTGGGTTGAAATCCTCTGGATTTGGGGTCGGATCCAACTGGGATGGGGTTGGATCCAACTGGGATTGGGTTTGAGGAACACCAAATTTTGGAATTCCACCAGGAACCTTCTGGAATTGGGTTAAAATTCCATGGAATTGGATTTGGATCCAATGAGGATTGGGTTTAATCCAGTTGGGTTGAGTTAGATCCAACTGGGATTGGGTTTGAGGAACACCAAAATTTGGGATTCCACCTGGAACCTTCTGGAATTGGGTTGAAATCCTCTGGATTTGGGGTCGGATCCAACTGGGATTGGGTTTGAGGAACACCAAATTTTGGAATTCCTCCAGGAACCTTCTGGAATTGGGGTTGGATTTCCCTAAAATTGGGTTTAAATGCCCCAAAATTGGGTCGGATCCAACTGGGATTGGGTTGGATCCAACCGGGATTGGGTTGGATCCAGTTGGGTTGAGTTGGATCCAACTGGGATTGGGTTTGAGGAACACCAAATTTTGGGATTCCACCAAGAACCTTCTGGAATTGGGGTCAGATTTTTGGGTTCAAATCCCCTGAAATTGGGTCGGATCCAACTGGGGTTGGGTTGGATCCAGTTGGGTTGAGTTGGAACCAACTGGGGTTGGGTTTGAGGGACACCAAAGTTTGGAATTCCACCAGGAACCTTCTGGAATTGCCGTTGGATGTTTGGGTTGAAATCTCCTGGAACTGGGTCGGATCCATCTAGGATTGGGTTGGAACCAACTGGGTTGAGTTGGATCCAACTGGGGTTGGGTTTGAGGAACACCAAAGTTTGGGATTCCACCAGGAACCTTCTGGAATTGGGGTTGGATTTTTGGGTTGAAATCCCTTGGAATTGGGTCGGATCCAACTGGGATTGGGCTGGATCCAACTGGGGTTGGGTTGGATCAAGTTTGGATTGGGTTTGAGGGACACCAAATTTTGGGATTCCACCAGGAACCTTCTGGAATTGGAGTTGGATTTTTGGGTTGAAATACCCTGAAATTGGGTTGGATCCAACTGGGATGGGGTTGGAAACAGTTGGATTAACTTGGATCCAACTGGGATTAGGTTTGAGGAACACCAAATTTTGGAATTCCACCAGGATCCTTCTGGAATTGGGGTTGGATTTTTGGGTTTGAATCCCTTGAAACTGGGTCGGTCGCCTCAAACCCCTCCAACCTCATCCCAAACCCCCCAAATTTTCGGGAATTCTGTGTGGGATCGGGTTACCGCTGGGGATCCGGGATCGGTTGTAGGCGGCCATGGAGCTCTGGTTGGATGTTTGGGTTGAAATCCCCTGGAATTGGGTTGGATTCAACTGGGATTGGGTCGGATCCAACTGGGATTGGGTCGGATCCAACTGGGATTGGGTTTGAGGAACACCAAATTTTGGGATTCCACCAGGAACCTTCTGGAATTGGGTTTAAATTCCATGGAATTGGGGTTGGATCCAACGAGGATTGGGTTGGATCTAGTTGGGTTGAGTTGGATCCAACTGGGATTGGGTTTGAGGAACACCAAATTATGGAATTCCACCAGGAAGAACCTTCTGAAATCAGGGTCGAAACCCCCCGAAATCGCTTCAAACCCCTCCAACCTCATCCCAAACCCCCAAAATTCTCCAAAACCCTCCCAAATTTTTCGGGAATTCCGTGTGGGATCCGGTTACCGCTGGGGATCCGGGATCGGTTGTAGGCGGCCATGGAGCTCTGGTTGGATGTTTGGGTTGAAATCCCCTGGAATTGGGTTGGATTCAACTGGGGTTGGGTTTGAGGAACACCAAAGTTTGGGATTCCACCAGGAACCTTCTGGAATTGGGTTTGGATGTTTGGGTTGAAATCTCCTGGAATTGGGTTGGATCCAACTGGGATTGGGTTAGATCCATCTTTCATTGGGTTGGATCCAACTGGGATTGGGTTTGAGGGACACCAAATTTTGGAATTCCACCTGGAACCTTCTGGAATTGAGGTTGGATATTTGGGTTGAAATCCCCTGGAATTGGGTCGGATCCAATGGGGATTGGGTTGGAACCAACTGGGGTTGAGTTGGATCCAACTGGGATTGGGTTTGAGGGACACCAAATTTTGGAATTCCACCAGGAACCTTCTGGAATTGGGTTGAAATCCTCTGGATTTGGGGTTGGATCCAACTGGGATTGGGTTTGAGGGACACCAAAATTTGGGATTCCACCAGGAACCTTCTGGAATTGGGTTTAAATTCCATGGAATTGGGGTCGGATCCAAGTGGGATTGGGTTTGAAGAACACCAAATTTTGGGATTCCACCAGGAACCTTCTGGAATTGGGGTCGGATTTCCCTAAAATTGGGTCAAAATCCCCTAAAATTTGGTTGGATCCAACTGGGATTGGGTTGGATCCAGTTGGGTTGAGTTGGATCCAACTGGGATTGGGTTTGAGGAACACCAAATTTTGGAATTCCACCAGGAAGAACCTTCTGAAATCGGGGTCGAAACCCCCCAAAATCACTTCAAACCCCTCCAACCTCATCCCAAACCGCCCAAATTTTTGGGAATTCCATCCGGGCTGGGGTTACCGCTGGGGATGCGGGATCGGTTGTAGGCGGCCATGGAGCTCTGGTTGGATGTTTGGGTTGAAATTCCTGGAATTGTGGTCGGATCCAACTGGGATTGGGTTTGAGGAACACCAAATTTTGGGATTCCACCAGGAACCTTCTGGAATTGGGGTCGGATTTCCCTAAAATTGGGTTGAAATCCCCTGAAATTTGGATCAGATCCAACTGGGATTGGGTTTGAGGAACACCAAACTTTGGAATTCCACCAGGAACCTTCTGGAATTTGGTTTAAATTCCATGGAATTGGGGTCAGATCCAACTGGGATTGGGTCAGATCCAACTGGGATTGGGTTTGAGGAACACCAAATTTTGGGATTCCACCAGGAAGAACCTTCTGAAATCGGGGTCGAAACCCCCCGAAATCGCTTCAAACCCCTCCAACCTCATCCCAAACCACCAAAATTCCCCAAAACTCCCCCAAAAATTTTTGGGAATTCCGTGTGGGATCGGGTTACCGCTGGGGATGCGGGATCGGTTGTAGGCGGCCATGGAGCTCTCCAGGTTCTGCTTGTCGATGGCGAGGTTCTGCAGCGCTCCCTGCGCCTCGAAACTGGCGAATTCCTGGAATTCCGGCAGCCTCCAAACCGTCTCCTCCTTCTCCACGTGGAAAATCTCGTCGCCGTCGAAGTCGAACATGAACTCCTCGCTGTCCGGAGCCGAATCCAGGGATTTCTGGTAGAATTCCGTCTGGATGATGCTGTGCTCCACTGGGGGGGAGAGGGATTTTGGGTTAAAATCGTGGGAAATTGGGGTTTGGAATTAAAAAATAAAAATAATTTTGGAAAAAATTGGAGATTTCTGTTGAAAATTCCAAGAAAATCGGAGATTTCTGCTCGAAATTCCAGGAAAATTGGGGATTTCTGCTCGAAATTCCAAGAAAATCTGAGATTTCTACTCAAAATTCCAGGAAAATTTGGGATATGAAAAAAAATCAGGATTTCCACTCAAAATCCCAGGAAAATTTGAGATTTCTACTCAAAATCCCAGGAAAATTGGGGAATTTTAATGAAAATTCCAGGAAAATTGGGAATTTTTAATGAAAATTCCAGGAAAATTGGGAATTTCTATCAAAATCATGGGAAATTGGGGATTTGTATGTAAATTCCAGGAAAATTTGGGATTTCTACTCCAAATCCCAGGAAAAATGGGGATTTGTACTTAAAATCCAAGAAAATTTGAGATTTCTACTCAAAATCCCAGGAAAATCGGGAATTTTTGATCAAAATCACCGGAAATTGGGGATTTGTAATTAAAATCCAAGAAAATTTGGGATTTCTACTCAAAATCTCAGGAAAATCAGGAATTTTTGATCAAAATCATGGGAAATTGGGGATTTGTACCTAAAATCCAAGAAAATTTGGGATTTCTACTCAAAATTCCAGGAAAATTGGGGATTTTTCATCAAAATCATGGGAAAATTGGGGAATTGTAATTAATATTCAAAATAAATCAGGATTTCCACTCAAAATCCCTGGAAAATTGAGGATTTGTAATTTAAATTTGAATCCAGGGATTTCTGGTAGAATTCCGTCTGGATGATGCTGTGCTCCACTGGGGGGGAGAGGGATTTTGGGTTAAAATCCTGGGAAATTGGGGGTTTGGAATTAAAATATAAAAATTAATTAGGATTTTGGCTCGAAATCACGGAGAAATTGGAGATTTCTGTTGGAAATTCCAAGAAAATTGGAGATTTCTACTCAAAATCCCAGGAAAATTGGGGATTTTTAATGAAAGTTCCAGGAAATTTGGGGATTTTGAATAAAATCATGGGAAATTGGGGATTTCTACTTAAAATCCAAGAAAATTTGGGATTTCTTCTCAAAATTCCAGAAAAATTGGGGATTCCTACTCAAAATCCAAGAAAATTTGGCATTTGTACTCAAAATCCCAGGAAAAATTGGAGATTTCTACTCAAAATCCCAGGAAAATCGGAAATTTTTGATCAAAATCACAGGAAAATTTGGGATCTGAAAAAAAAATCAGGATTTCCACTCAAAATCCTAGGAAAATTTGATATTTCTACTCAAAATCCCAGGAAAATTAGGGATTTTTGGTCAAAATCATGGGAAATTGGGGATTTGTACCTAAAATCCAAGAAAATTTGAGATTTCTACTCAAAATCCCAGGAAAATTGGGGATTTTTAATGAAAATTCCAAGAAAATTGGAGATTTCTGTTGAAAATTCCAAGAAAATTGGAGATTTCTGCTCGAAATTCCAGGAAAATTTTGGATCTGAAAAAAAATTCAGGATTTCCACTCAAAATCACAGGAAAATTGGAGATTTCTACTCAAAATCCCAGGAAAATTGGGATTTTTGGTCAAAATTCCAGGAAAATGGGGGATTTTTGATCAAAATCATGGGAAGTTGGGGATTTCTACTTAAAATCCAAGAAAATTTGGGATTTCTACTCAAAATCTCAGGAAAATTGGGGATTTGTACTTAAAATCCAAGAAAATTTGGCATTTGTACTCAAAATCCCAGGAAAAATTGGAGATTTCTACTCAAAATCCCAGGAAAATCGAGAATTTTTGATCAAAATCATGGGAAATTGGAGATTTCTGTTGAAAATTCCAAGAAAATCGGAGATTTCTACTCAAAATTCCAGGAAAATTGGGGATTTAAAATTAAAATTCCAGGAAAATTGGGAATTTTTATCAAAATCATGGGAAATTGGGGATTTGTATGTAAATTCCAGGAAAATTTGGGATTTCTACTCCAAATCCCAGGAAAATTGGAGATTTCTACTCAAAGTCCCAGGAAAATCGGGAATTTTTGATCAAAATCCCAGGAAAATTTGGGATCTGAAAAAAAATCAGGATTTCCACCCAAATTCCCGGGAAAATTGAAGATTTCTACTCAAAATCCCAAGAAAATTGGAGATTTCTACTCAAAATCCCACGAAAATTGGGGATTTTTGATCAAAATCCCAGGAAATTGGGAATTTGAACTTAAAATCCATGAAAATTTGAGATTTCTATTCAAAATTCCAGGAAAATTGGGGATTTTTTATCAAAATCATGGGAAATTGGAGATTTCTGTTGAAAATTCCAAGAAAATCGGAGATTTCTACTCAAAATTCCAGGAAAATTGGAGATTTCTACTCAAAATCCCAGGAAAATTGGAGATTTCTACTCAAAATCCCAGAAAAATTGGGGATTTTTGATCAAAATCCCAGGAAAATTTGGGATCTGAAAAAAAGATCAGGATTTCCACTCAAAATCCTGGGAAAATTGAGGATTTTTACTCAAAATCCCAAGAAAATTGGAGATTTCTACTCAAAATCCCAGGAAAATTGGGATTTTAGATTAAAATCATGGGAAAATTGGGGATTTGTAATTAATATTCAAAATAAATCAGGATTTCCGCTCAAAATCCCTGGAAAATTGAGGATTTGTAATTGAAATTTGAATCCAGGGATTTCTGGTAGAATTCCGTCTGGATGATGCTGTGCTCCACTGGGGGGGAGAGTTTTGGGTTAAAATCCTGGGAAATTGGGGTTCGGAATTAAAAATTAAAAATAAATTAGGATTTCTGGTCGAAATCCTGGAGAAATTGGAGATTTCTGTTGAAAATTCCAAGAAAATTGGAGATTTCTACTCAAAATTCCAGGAAATTTGGGGATTTTTGATCAAAATTCCAGGAAAATTGGGGACTTTTCATCAAAATCACAGGAAAATTTGGGATCTGAAAAAAAAATCAGGATTTCCACTCAAAATCACAGGAAAATTTGAGATTTCTACTCAAAATCCCAGGAAAATTGGGGAATTTTTTTCAAAACTCCTGGAAAATTTGGGATTTCTGCTGAAAATCCAAGAAAAATCGGGATTTTTTTCTCAAAATCCCAGGAAAAATATAGATTTTTACTCAAAATCCCAGGAAAATTGGGATTTTTTTATTCAAATCTCCAGGAAAATCTGTGATTTCTGCTGAAAATCCCAGAAAATTGGGAATTTCTACTCCAAATCCCTGGAAAATTCAAGATTCTTTCTCAAAATTCCCAGAAAAATCAGTATTTTTACACAAAATCCCAGGAAAATTGGGGATTTCGGCTCAAAATCCTGGGAATTTTTGGAATTTCTTCTCAAAATCCCAGAAAATTGAGGATTTCTACTCAAAATCCAGGGAAAATTCAGAATTTTTTTCTCAAAATCACAGGAAATTCAAGATTTTTACTAAAAATCCCAGGAAAAATAAGGATTTATACTCAAAATCCCAGGAAAAATCAGGATTTTTTACTCAAAATCCCAGAAAAATCAGGATTTTTACTCCAAATCCCAGGAAAATTGAGGTTGAGGACACCGAGAACCCCAAAATTCCGGAAAATCGGAATTTAGGCCCTCCCAGACCCCCAAAATTTTGGGATCAGGAGAATTTGGGAGGCCCCAGACCCCAAAAATTTGGAAAAAAAAAGGAAATTTGGGCTCGCCCAGCCCCGAAATTCCGGGAAAAGAGGATGTGAGAAAAACCAGTTCCCCAAATTTTGGGAACGGGGGGGTTGGGAACACCCAGACCCCAAAAATCCACAAAAAATCGGATTTTTGGGAACCCCAGACTCCAAAAATCCTGGAAAATTGGGATTTAGGCACTTCCAGAGCCCAAAATTGTGGAAAAATTGGAATTTGGGCACTCCTAGATCCCCAAAAATTCTGGAAAATTGGGATTTGGGAATTCCCAGTTCCCCAAATTTCGTGTACAGGGGGGTCCGGGCACTCCCAGATCCCAAAAATCCTAAAAAATTGGGATTTAGGCACTCCCAGATGCCCAAAATTCCGGGAAAAGAGAATTTGGGAATTCTCAGATACCAAAATTTTGGGTACAGGGGGGTTTGGGCACTCCCAGATCCCCAAAATGGTGGAAAAAGAGGAATTTGGGCATTTTCAGAACCCCAAAATTCCGGAAAAAGAGAATTTGGGAAGGTTTGAGTTCCCCAAATTTCGGGTACAGGGGGGTTTGGGAACACCCAGACTCCAAAAATCCTAAAAAATTGGGATTTAGGCACTTCCAGAGCCCCAAAATTGTGGGAAAATTGGGATTTGGGAATTCTCAGTTCCCCAAATTTTGGGTACAGGGTTGTTTGTGCACTCCCTGATCCCCAAAATCATGGAAAAAGAGGAATTTGGGCACTTTCAGAACCCCAAAATTCCGGAAAAAGAGAATTTGGGAATTTTGAGTTCCCCAAATTTTGGGTACAGGGGGGTTTGGGCACTCCCAGACTCCAAAAATCCTAAAAAATTGGGATTTGGGCACTCCCAGAGCCCAAAAATCAGGGAAAAATTGGATTTGGGCACTCCTAGATCCCAAAAATTCTGGAAAAAGAGAATTTCAGAATTCTCAGTTCCCCAAATTTTGGGTCCAGGGGGGTCTGGGCACTCCCAGATCCCCAAAATTGCGGAAAAAGAGGAATTTGGGCACTTTCAGAACCCCAAAATTCCGGAAAAAGAGGATTTGGGAATTAACAGTTCCCCAAATTTCATGTACAGGGGGGTTTGGGCACTCCCAGAGCCCAAAATTCCACAAAAAATCGGATTTTTGGGAGCACCAAACTCTGAAAATCCTGGAAAATTGGGATTTAGGCACTTCCAGAACAACAAAATTGTGGGAAAATTGGGATTTGGGAATTCTCAGTTCCCCAAATTTCGTGTCCAGGGGGGTTTGGGCACTCCCAGATCCCCAAAATCGTGGAAAAAGAGGAATTTGGGCACTTTCAGATCCCC
Organism: Taeniopygia guttata; assembly: GCF_048771995.1. NCBI lineage: Eukaryota > Metazoa > Chordata > Aves > Passeriformes > Estrildidae > Taeniopygia > Taeniopygia guttata. Next base: position 1,886,993 of record NC_133060.1, on the reverse strand, counting down.
AAAATTCCGGAAAAAGAGAATTTGGGAATTTTGAGTTCCCCAAATTTTGGGTACAGGGGGGTCTGGGCACTCCCAGACCCCAAAAATCCTAAAAAAAAGGGATTTAGGCACTCCCAGATCCCAAAAATCGTGGAAAATTGGGATTTAGGCACTCCCAGATCCCCAAAATTCTGGAAAAATTGGGATTTGGGAATTCTCAGTTCCCCAAATTTTGGGTACAGGGGGGTCTGGGCACACCCAGGTCCCAAAAAATCGTGGAAAAAGAGGAATTTGGGCACTTTCAGAACCCCAAAAATCTCGAGAGAAGATGATTTTGGAAGGTTTGAGTTCCCAAAATTTCGGGTCCAGGGGGGTTTGGGCACTCACAGCCCCCCCCAATAATTGGAACAGGGGGGTCCGGGCACGCCCAGCCCCCCAAAATCCCGGGGACAGGGGGGGTTGGGAAATCCGAGAGCCCCAAAATCCTGGAAAAAAGCGGAATTCGGCCACACCCAACCCCCAAAATGGCGAAAAAGGGGCGAAACCCCCCCCCAAAAAAACATCTCGGGACCACGCCCTTCCCCAAACCCCCCCAAAAATCCCCCAAAAACCGCGAAAAACGGGGTTGGATCCCTTTAACCCCTTCACTGCCGACCTGCCCCAAATACAGCGAACCCCAAATCCCAACCCCGCGGCTCCGGGACCCCCCAAACCCCACCTTGGACCCCCCAACCCGCGGGCAGGGTCAGGGCCAGCAGCGGCAGCAGCCGCGGGAGGCTCCGCGCTCCGTCCATGGCGCCTCGGGCTCCCGGGACACGGGGAAGGGCCGGTGCTGCTCCCGGGAAAGCGGCGCCCAACTGGGGGGACCGGGAGTGGGGGAGCAGCACCCCAAAAAGCGCGCAGCCAATGGGAGCGCGGCGTGGGTGTGTCGTCATCGGTTGCCGGGTAGAGGCTTGAAAAAGTGAGCTCCCTAGAAAATTGCAGCCAATCAGAGCGAGGGGCGTTGATGAGTCATCGGTTGCTGGGTAGAGCGTCTGAAAATCGGGCTCCCAACGGAACCGGCCAATTAGAGCGCGGAAAAAGCGCCTCGGCCAATCAGAGAGGAGCCAAAAAAAAGCACAGCCAATCAGATCGCGGCCAAAAACCACGCCCGACCAATCAGGGAGCGCGTCGCTAATGACCCCGCGCTGCTCCGGGCTGGTTCCCCCAGTCCAGCGCGGCCGCTGCGGGGCTGGTGGTGCCGGTGCGGCGCTGCCATGGGGCGAGGGGCGGCAGCCGGGGCCGTGCTGGTGGCACTGGTGGCGCTGGGAGCCGCCCCGGCTGCGGGCGCGGAGCTCTCGGGTGAGCGGGGGGCGCGGGAGGCGCTGGGCCGGGGGGGAGAAGGGGGAACAGGGGGAAAAGGGGGAGCCCGGGATGGAGGGGGAGGAGGAGGGGACCCCCAAAGGGAGAGCGGGAGGGGCGGGGAGGGTGGGGAGCGGGGAAATGGGGATGGGGGACCCCAAATCTGAGCCCGAGGGGCTGGGGGTTGGGACAATAGTGTTAAAATGGGTGGGAAAGTGGGAAATTCGGGAGCCCAGAAGTGATTTTGGGGTGCGGCCGGAGGCGGGAGGGGAGAGGATGCGGAAGGCGAAATGGGGGAAGGGCGGCCAAGAGGAAGCGGCAGCGCGGGCAGGAGGGTCCCAGGGCGGCCGTGGGGCACAGGGGGTGCGGAGTGGGGATCCGGGGTGGGCCCCGGAGCTCTGGGGGTGCTGGGGGGGAGCTGGGGGGGCACCCCCTGAGCTGTGTCCTGCACTCACAGGAGTGTTCCAGTACATGTTTAAGGCTGAGTGTCACTTCACGAACGGCACGGAGAAGGTGAGGTACGTGCAGCGGTACATCTACAACCGACAGCAGTACGCGATGTTCGACAGCGACGTGGGGGAGTTCGTGGGGTTCACCCCCTATGGGGAGAGGAATGCCAAGCGCTGGAACAGCAACCCGGTAATAATGGAGCGCAGACGGACTGCGGTGGACTGGCTCTGCCGGTACAACTACCAGGTTGACGCCCCATTCACTGTGGAGCGCCGAGGTGAGCGCGGGGCAGAGCGTGTCCCCTCGGGCCCGGCCCTGCCAATGACCCCGGAGCCCCTCAAAACCTCCCTGGGAATCGGCCCAGAGCCCTCAGCCCTCCCTGGGCCCCTCCCCGGGGGCTCCTGACTCTCCAAATCACTCCCAGTCCCTCCCAGTCCCTCCCAGTCCCTCCTAGTCCAGTCTCTGCCCCTTCCCAGTTAATCCCAGTCCATTCCCTGTCCATCCCCATCCCGTGCCGTCTGTTCCCAATCCCTCCTTTTCCATCCCAGTCCACCCCAACCCATTCCCAATCCCACCCCGTGTGTTCCTGGTCCATTCCCAGTCCATTTTCCATCCATTTCCAGTCAATTCCAGTCTTCCACAGACCAATCCCATCCATCCCAGTCCATCCCAGTCCATTCCAGTCCATTGCCAGACCCTCCTTTTCCCACCCGGTCCATTCCCAATAACATCCAGTGTATTCCCAGTACATTCCCATTCCCCCCAGTCTCACTCAGTTCATCCCAGTCCATTCCCAGTTGATGGGAAGTCTGTCCCAGTTCATCCCAGTGCATTACCAGTCCATACCAGTACATTCCAATCCATTCCCAGTCCCTCACAATTAATCCCAGTTGATCCCAATCCATCCCAGTCCCTCCCAGCATATTCCCAGTCCATTCCAGTACATTGCCAGACCCTCCCACACCATTCCCAGTTCGTTCCCAATCCCCCCCGTCCCTTCCAGTCCCATCCCTAATCCCTCCCAGTCCCTCCCAGTTGATCCCAATACCTCCCAGTACTTCCCAGTAACTCCCAGTCCCTCCCAGTCCCTCCCAGTCCCGCCCAGTCCATTTTCTGTCCATCCCAGTCCCTCCCAGTCCATTCCCACTCCCTCCTTGTCCATTCCCAGTCCCTCCCAGTCCCTCCCAGTCCAATCCCAGTCCCTCCCAGTCCCTCCCAGTCCCTCCCAGCCCCACCCCAGTCCCTCCCCCCCCTCTCCCAGTGCCCCCAGCCGATCCCAGTCCGTCCCCGCTCTCTCTCTCCCAGTGCCCCCCAGCGTCTCCATCTCGCTGGTGCCCTCGAGCTCCCAGCCCGGCCCCGGCCGCCTGCTCTGCTCCGTGCTGGATTTCTACCCTGCCCCGATCCAGGTGAGGTGGTTCCAGGGCCAGCAGGAGCTCTCGGAGCACGTGGTGGCCACCGAGGTGGTCCCCAACGGGGACTGGAGCTACCAGCTGCTGGTGCTGCTGGAAACCCCCCCCCGGCGCGGGCTCACCTACAGCTGCCAGGTGGAGCACGGCAGCCTGGAGCACCCCCTGAGCCAGAGCTGGGGTACGGGGGAGCCGCTGGGGCCGGGCCAGAGCCGCGGGCGGGGGCTGGGAGCCACTGGGAGGGAGCTGGAGAGAGCCGGCCGGCAACTGGGAGAGGGGCTGGGGGCTGGGGGAGGGCTGGGAAGGGCTTTGGGGGGTGCTGGGGAGGGTGGGATGGGGTTGGGGGGGTGCTGGTGGGCACTGGGAGGGGGTTTGGGGGTGCTGGGAGTGACTGGGAGGGAGTTTGGGGGTTCTGGGATTTACTGGGAGTGGGTTTGGGGGTGCTGGGTATGACTGGGAAGGATTTTAGAGGGTCTGGTTTTAATTGTGATCGACTTTGGGGGTGCTGGGTGTGGCCGGAAGGGAATATGAGGGTGCTGCGATTTAGTGGGAGGGAGTTTGGGGGTGCCGGGTGTGGCTGGGAAAGAATTTGAGAGTTTTGGGATGTATTGGGAAATGGTTTAGGAGTGCTGGATGTGCGTGGGAGGGATTTTAGGGGGTCTGGTTTTAATTGTGATCGAGTTTGGGGGTGTCGGAGTGGTGGGAGGGAGTTTGGGGGTGCCGGGTGTGACTGGATCAGAGTTTGAGGGTGCTGGGTGTGACCGGAAGGGAGTTTGGCGGTGCTGGGATTTACTGGGAGTGGGTTTGGGGGTGCTGGGTATGACTGGGAGGGATTTTAGGGGGTCTGGTTTTAATTGTGATCCAGTTTGGGGGTTCTGGGTGTGGCTGGGAGGGAGTTTGGGGGTGCCGGGTGTGACTGGGAAGGATTTTAGAGGGTCTGGTTTTAATTGCGATCCAGTTTGGGGGTGCTGGGAATGACTGGGAGGGAGTTTGGGGGTGCGGGTGTGGCTGGGAGGGAGTTTGGGGGTGCCGGGTGTGGCTGGGAGGGAGTTTGGGGGTGCCGGGTGTGGCTGGGAGGGAGTTTGGGGGTGCCGGGTGGGGCTGGGATGGAGTTTGGGGGTGCCGGGTGTGGCCGGGAGGGAGTTTGGGGGTGCCGGGTGTGGCTGGCAGGGATCGGGGGGAGGTTTCGGGGGGTCCCGGCCGGGCCGGGGGGGCGAGCGGGAGGGCGGCGGGAGGGGCTGGGGGTGTCGGGGGGAGGTTTTGGGGGCGCTGAGCCCCGCGGACCCCCCAGAGATGCCGCCGGACGCCGCCCGCAGCAAGATGCTGACGGGCATCGGGGGCTTCGTCTTGGGCTCGCTCTTCCTGGCGCTGGGGCTCGGCTTCTACCTGCGCAAGAAGGTCCGGGGGCGTGCCGGGGGTCGTGTCCCCCCCGGGCCGGAGCGGCTGCGCTCCCCCCGGGGCCCCCGGCCCGGCCTCACCCCCTTTTCTCTGCCCGCAGAGCTCCTGAGCCGCCGGCGGCCGCAGCCGCTCCCCGCGGCCTCGGGCCCGGCCGGGACCCCCCGCTCCGTCCCCGCGGGGATTTTGGGGGGGTCCCGTGTCCCCCCCAGCCTCGCTGCCGCTCTGCCCCCGCCCGCCCGCTCCCAGTGCTCCCAATAAAGCTTCCCAGTTGGCCCCGGGGCCGTTTGTGGGGGGCGGGTTGGGGGGAGGGGTTTGGGGGGGCGGTGGGGACGGGTTTGGGAAAAGGGAGGGGGACAGAGGGATGGAGGAGGAGGAGGAGGGGGAGCAGAGAGGAACTCCCAGGACGGTTTTTGGGCTCCCCCGCGCTGTTTTGGGGTTTCTGCGCTCACGCAGCCCCCGCAGCGTTGCAGCCCCGGGGCCGCCGCTCCCCTCCTGCCCTCCCGAGCCTTTCCCGGCCCAACCGGAGCCGCTCCCGGCTCAGCCCCCGCAGGAAGCCGGGGCCGCCACCGCCTTCGAAGCGTCGCTGCTCAACGGCCCCGGCGATTCCCATCGATTCCCGCGGCCGGCTGCGATCTCCAGCGCCGGGAGCGCTCCGGCTTTCGGCAGCCCTGAGCGGGATTTGTCATTCCCGGGGTGCGGGAAGCCCAAGGAATGGGGAACATCCCCCTGAGAGCCCCGGGAACATCCCCCTGTGTGCATTGGGAACATCCCCTGTGTGCATTGGGAACATCCCCCTGAGAGCCACGGGAACATCCCCCTGTGTGCATTGGGAACATCCCCCTGAGAGCCCCGGGAACATCCCCCTGTGTGCATTGGGAACATCCCCCTGTGAGCCCCGGGAACATCCCCCTGTGTGCATTGGGAACATCCCCCTGTGTGCATTGGGAACATCCCCCTGTGTGCCCCGGGAACATCCCCCTGAGAGCCCCGGGAACATCCCCCTGAGAGCCCCGGGAACATCCCCCTGTGTGCATTGGGAACATCCCCCTGTGTGCATTGGGAACATCCCCCTGTGTGCATTGGGAACATCCCCCTGTGTGCATTGGGAACATCCCCCTGTGTGCCCCGGGAACATCCCCTGTGTGCATTGGGAACATCCCCCTGTGTGCATTGGGAACATCCCCCTGTGTGCATTGGGAACATCCCCCTGTGTGCATTGGGAACATCCCCCTGTGTGCATTGGGAACATCCCCCTGTGTGCATTGGGAACATCCCTGTTCCCTTCAGGGGAGGCAATGGTGACCTGGTCACAAGGAGCAGCACGGCAGTCCGGCCTGTCCGGGCCACTCGGGCTAACGACACACACAAACACCAATGTGGTGGACGGTCGAAAGCGTTTATTATCTTATCTCATGGGTTTAAATAGTCTTGGGGGACTTTGCTACGTCAGGGGGGTTGGTAGGGTCTCTAGGGTTAGTCAGGAGTGGAAAACTACTGGGTTAGGTGTGGTTACATGTTCTGGGGGTGGTAGATAACGTGTTACAGGGTGAAGGGGGAAGGGTCTTTCTTTCCGTCACACCCCGGGACCTTCCGTTCACCTGTCCCTATCTACTACACTCCTCCAAGAGAGACGGTATTTTAGGAGGATGCCGGTGAGCCAAAGAGACCTGCTGCAGCTGGGAAAAGACAGAAGTGGAGCCAACAGAGAAAAGTCAGGGAGGTTTGTGGTGGTGCCCCCTGTCTTCGCAGTGGAAGAAGAGAAGAAGATCTCTGTTCTTGGACCCTCGGCCTCAGGGGAAAATGGGGGGCACTGCGGTCCCAAAAATGACAAACTGAACTGTTGTTTTTCCCCTCTTGGCAGGGCAGCCTTGAAAGGAAAACTCCTCAAAGCAGTCTGTCCATGCATGCATTGGTGCTGAGAGCGCCGTGCATGGAAAGGAGAGGGTCACTGTTGCCGTGCGAGATCGGCTCCGGGAGGACGCTGTGGGCACGGCGAGGAGGGAAGGAGAGGGCGGCGGCCGCTTTCCCCTCGTCTCTGCGAGGCTCAGTTCATGCGGGAACAAGGGCAGGGGACAGGGACAGGGGACAGGGGACAGGAGCAGGGGACAGGGGACAGGGGCAGGGACAGGGGCAGGGGACAGAGGACGGGGGTAGGGGACAGGGGCAGGGGACAGGGGACAGGGGACAGGGACAGGGACAGGGGACAGGGGACAGGGGCAGGGAACAGGGACAGGGGACAGGGACAGGGACAGGGGACAGGGACAGGGGACAGGGGCAGGGGACAGGGGACAGGGACAGGGGCAGGGAACAGGGGCAGGGACAGGGACAGAGGACAGGGACAGGGGACAGGGGACAGGGGACAGGGGACAGGGACAGGGGACAGGGGACAGGGGCAGGGGACAGGGGACAGGGGACAGGGGGCAGGGGACAGGGGACAGGGGACAGGGGCAGGGGACAGGGGCAGGGGACAGGGACAGGGGACAGGGGCAGGGGACAGGGGACAGGGACAGGGGACAGAGGACAGGAGACAGGGAACAGGGACAGGGGACAGGGGCAGGGGACAGGGACAGGGGCAGGGACAGGGGACAGGGGACAGGGAACAGGGGACAGGGGACAGGGGCAGGGAAACCCGAGGGACCGTGACGGGAAAGCCGCGGGGAGGGCAGGGACAGCCGCGTGGTGATGGGAAAGGCAGAGGGGCGGGGGACAGGGACCAGACCGCGTGGTGAGAGGGAGAGATAAGGGAACAAAGGGTCGGGACAAGGGACCGCGGGGGAAGGGGAGTGAGGGAGGGAAGAAGAAAAAATTACAAATCCTACAGCTCACCACTGGCAAACTTTTCTCTCCGGGCGGTGCCGGGAGTGCCATGGAAGCACAGGGTGTGGCAGCTGTGTTTTTGGGGGGTCTGTGGCACAGGAGGGGCTCCTCTCTCCCTGCAGATGGACTGGGTGTGGATTATCTGTCAATGGGCTGGGTGTTGATTATTTGTCAATGCACTGGGTGTTGATTATCTGTCAATGGATTGGGTGTTGATTATCTGTCAATGCACCGGGTGTTGATTATCTGTCGATGGGCTGGGTGTTGATTATCTGTCGATGGGCTGGGTGTTGATTATCTGTCAATGGATTGGGTGTTGATTATCTGTCAATGGATTGGGTGTTGATTATCTGTCAATGGATTGGGTGTTGATTATCTGTTGATGGACTGGGTGTTGATTATCTGTCAATGGATTGGGTGTTGATTATCTGTCAATACATTGGGTGTTGATTATCTGTCAATGGACTGGGTGTGGATTATCTGTCAGTGGATTGGGTGTGGATTATCTGTCCATGGATTGGGTGTTGATTATCTGTCGATGGACTGGGTGTTGATTATCTGTCAGTGGATTGGGTGTTGATTATCTGTTGATGGATTGGGTGTTGATTATCTGTCAATGGATTGGGTGTTGATTATCTGTCAATGGATTGGGTGTTGATTATCTGTCAATGGGCTGGGTGTGGATTATCTGTCAATGGGCTGGGTGTTGATTATCTGTCAATGGATTGGGTATTGATTATCTGTCGATGGATTTGGGTGTTGATTATCTGGAGGGTGGAAACCTGATTGGGGTCCAGGTTGTGTCTCGCTGTGGTTTGTTGGAGGTGGGTGGTGGGAGGAGGAATGCTTTGGAAGGTTTTCATTTTGAATTTTGTGCGGGGATTTTTTTCCCTTTCTTTTTCCTTCTATAGTAGTATAGTAGTAGTAGCTTAATAAAGTTTTTTTTCCTTGATATTGAGCTTGGGGCTGCTTTGCTCTGTTCTCGATCGCATTTCACAGCATTCAATTGAGAGATTGCATTTTCCTGGGGGTACTGGCATTGTGCCAGTGCGTAAGAGGCAATCTGAAGACCCTCACTCATTTGCCTGCCGATTGCCACGAGAAGGAACTCCCCCCACTGCAGTTCCGGCTTGGAGAAGGCAACAGTGCAGGTGCAGCCGCTGCACCGTTACGTTCTGTTCCCAACGAGGCCCGGCAAGAACTTGGCAAGGAGTTGGCAAGGAGTTGGCGAAGACCCAGCATGGACCCAGCACAGAGCGGCCCTCTGCAATTCCTGCTTCACTCTCCACCTTTAAGCTGAATGAACTGCTGGGGTGACTCTGGTGGTCTCTCACTGCAGACCCCTCATCTGCCTCCTTACCACCATGACAGACGGAGATCAAGAACCCTCTCCCCAAGGACTGAGACTGAGACCCCTACCACAGAGAGTGGTGGTGGGGGGAATGACATGACCTGTTCTTCTCCAGTAACTTCAATGGATTTATTCTTCATTGTGTTTGTTCAGCCTGGATGATTTTCTGTAGATACACCTGTTCCCCCCATAGCAATTTCAATAGACTCTCATTGTTCTGCATGTTTCCCCCTTTCCCTCTGTGGACTGTAACTGGACCCCTGGGCTGGGCAGGACTTTGGAGACTCTCCCCAACACAACAAGACGGATCCCCATGGTCCGGACCACTGAGGAGCTCGCCTGTGTTGGCAGCTATTCCCATCCCCCCTTGTCTCTCTCTCTCTCTCTCTCTCTCCTTTTTATTTCTTTTCTGATCTCACTATCGCATTTATTGTTTTTGGCCCTTAATAAAGGTGCATCTGTTGTGATTAAACTGATAGTCCCCTGCTGTTTGTCTTTTGCACTTTGGGATTGGCTAACGAACCATCACGACACCCGCTATAAGCGGATCGTGACACAGTGTCAAACCATGACAGGCGGTCGCCCCTATTTAATAATATACTATTTATCTAAAAAATACATTTAAAAGTGTTTTAAAACTTAATATTTTAAAAATTTTAAAATAATACGATTTTATTATAATTAGTATAATTTTAGTATTATTATGTATTAATAGTATAAACTTATGTTAATAGCTATAATTCATAGGTTACTATATAAAAATTATATTATAATTAGAATTTATATAGTTTTATTCCAATTCCGTTCATAGTTTATCATATTTTTTACTGCTAATTCGGCAAATTTCGTTCCTATAGAAGAGCGGGACAGGGTCCGAGTAGGAAATTCGGTACGAGCACAGCGCCCTAAAAATTAGATTGAAACACGAAAAGAACGGCTCTGATTGGCTGGCCCGGCACAGCCCGCGCCCCCATCCCCGCCCCCGCCAGCCCCGCGCCCCAAGGCTCCCCCTGCCCAAAAATCCCCACCCGGGGCTGCAGCGTCCCGAAACCCCTCAGCCAATCAGAGCGCGGGCAGGACGCGGCACAGCCAATGGGAGCTCGGAGCGTTAATTACCTCATCGGTTGCTGGGTAGAGCGTCTGAAAATCGGGCTCCCAACGGAACCGGCCAATTAGAGCGGGCGAAAAACTCCTCGGTCAGTAATAGAGGAGCCAAAAAACAGCACAGCCAATCAGATCGCGGCCAAAAACCACGCCCGGCCAATCAGGGAGCGCGTCCCTAAAGCTGCGGGGCTGGTGGTGCCGGTGCGGCGCTGCCATGGGGCGAGGGGCGGCAGCCGGGGCCGTGCTGGTGGCACTGGTGGCGCTGGGAGCCGCCCCGGCTGCGGGCGCGGAGCTCTCGGGTGAGCGGGGGGCGCGGGAGGCGCTGGGCCGGGGGGGAGAAGGGGGAACAGGGGGAAAAGGGGGAGCCCGGGATGGAGGGGGAGGAGGAGGGGACCCCCAAAGGGAGAGCGGGAGGGGCGGGGAGGGTGGGGGAGGGGGGAAATGGGGAGGGGGGACCCCAAACGTGAGCCCGAGGGGCTGGGGGTTGGGACAATAGTGTTAAAATGGGTGGGAAAGTGGGAAATTCGGGAGCCCAGAAGTGATTTTGGGGTGCGGCCGGAGGCGGGAGGGGAGAGGATGCGGAAGGGGAAATGGGGGAAGGGCGGCCAAGAGGAAGCGGCAGCGCGGGCAGGAGGGTCCCAGGGCGGCCGTGGGGCACAGGGGGTGCGGAGTGGGGATCCGGGGTGGGCCCCGGAGCTCTGGGGGTGCTGGGGGGGAGCTGGGGGGGCACCCCCTGAGCTGTGTCCTGCACTCACAGCGGTGCTCCAGTACATGTTTAAGGCTGAGTGTCACTTCATGAACAGCACGGAGAAGGTGAGGTTCGTGGAGCGCTACATCTACAACCGCGAGCAGTATCTGATGTTCGACAGCGACGTGGGGGAGTTCGTGGGGTTCACCCCCCATGGGGAGAGGAATGCCAGGCGCTTCAACAGCGACCCGGTAATAATGGAGGACAAACGCTCTGAGGTGGACAGGTTCTGCCGGCACAACTACCGGGGTGTCGCCCCGTTCAGCGTGGAGCGCCGAGGTGAGCGCGGGGCAGAGCGTGTCCCCTCGGGCCCGGCCCTGCCAATGACCCCGGAGCCCCTCAAAACCTCCCTGGGAATCGGCCCAGAGCCCTCAGCCCTCCCTGGGCCCCTCCCCGGGGGCTCCTTTGTCTCCCAGTCCTTCCCAGTCCGTTCCCAGTCTGTCCCCATCCCTCCATTTCCAACTCAGTCCATTCCCAGTTCCATCCATTGTATTCCAGGTCCATTCATAGTCCATTCTCTGCCCCTCCCAGTCCATCCCAGTCCATCCCAGTTCATTCCCATTCCATGCCCAGTCATTTCTTTGTTCATTCCCAGGCCCCCCAGTCCATCCCAGTCCCTCCCAATGCCTCCCAATGCCTCCCAGTCCATCCCACTCCATTCCCAGTCCCCTCCCAGTCCATTCCCAGTCCCTATCCTCCATCCCAGTCCACCCCAACCCCTTCCCATTCCCACCCTGTGTATTCCTGGTCCATTCCCAGTCCATTTTCCATCCATTTCCAGTCAATTCCAGTCTTCCCCAGTCCATTCCAGAGCATTCCCAGTTCATTCCAGTCCATTCTCTGTCCCTCCCAGTCCATTCCCAGCCCCTCCCAGTCCAATCCCGCTCTCTCCCAGTCGATTGCAATCCCTCCCAGTGCATCCCAGCCCATTCCCATTACATGCCCACTCTTTCCCAGTCCATTCCCAGTCCCTCCCAGTCCCCCCCAGCCCCACTCCAGTCCCTCCCCTCCCTCTCCCAGTGCCCCCAGCCGATCCCAGTCCGTCCCCGCTCTCTCTCTCCCAGTGCCCCCCAGCGTCTCCATCTCGCTGGTGCCCTCGAGCTCCCAGCCCGGCCCCGGCCGCCTGCTCTGCTCCGTGCTGGATTTCTACCCTGCCCCGATCCAGGTGAGGTGGTTCCAGGGCCAGCAGGAGCTCTCGGAGCACGTGGTGGCCACCGAGGTGGTCCCCAACGGGGACTGGAGCTACCAGCTGCTGGTGCTGCTGGAAACCCCCCCCCGGCGCGGGCTCACCTACAGCTGCCAGGTGGAGCACGGCAGCCTGGAGCACCCCCTGAGCCAGAGCTGGGGTACGGGGGAGCCGCTGGGGCCGGGCCAGAGCCGCGGGCGGGGGCTGGGAGCCACTGGGAGGGAGCTGGAGAGAGCCGGCCGGCAACTGGGAGAGGGGCTGGGGGCTGGGGGAGGGCTGGGAAGGGCTTTGGGGGGTGCTGGGGAGGGTGGGATGGGGTTGGGGGGGTGCTGGGGGGCACTGGGAGGGGGTTTGGGGGTGCTGGGAGTGGCTGGGAGGGAGTTTGGGGGTGCCGGGTGTGACTGGGATGGAGTTTGGGGGTGCCGGGTGTGGCCGGGAGGGAGTTTGGGGGTGCCGGGTGTGGCTGGGAGGGAGTTTGGGGGTGCCGGGTGTGGCTGGCAGGGATCGGGGGGAGGTTTCGGGGGGTCCCGGCCGGGCCGGGGGGGCGAGCGGGAGGGCGGCGGGAGGGGCTGGGGGTGTCGGGGGGAGGTTTTGGGGGCGCTGAGCCCCGCGGACCCCCCAGAGATGCCGCCGGACGCCGCCCGCAGCAAGATGCTGACGGGCATCGGGGGCTTCGTCTTGGGCTCGCTCTTCCTGGCGCTGGGGCTCGGCTTCTACCTGCGCAAGAAGGTCCGGGGGCGTGCCGGGGGTCGTGTCCCCCCCGGGCCGGAGCGGCTGCGCTCCCCCCGGGGCCCCCGGCCCGGCCTCACCCCCTTTTCTCTGCCCGCAGAGCTCCTGAGCCGCCGGCGGCCGCAGCCGCTCCCCGCGGCCTCGGGCCCGGCCGGGACCCCCCGCTCCGTCCCCGCGGGGATTTTGGGGGGGTCCCGTGTCCCCCCCAGCCCCGCTGCCGCTCTGCCCCCGCCCGCCCGCTCCCAGTGCTCCCAATAAAGCTTCCCAGTTGGCCCCGGGGCCGTTTTTGGGGGGCGGCTTGGGGGGAGGGGTTTGGGGGGGCGGTGGGGACGGGTTTGGGAAAAGGGAGGGGGACAGAGGGATGGAGGAGGAGGAGGAGGAGGAGGAGCAGAGAGGAACTCCCAGGACGGTTTTTGGGCTCCCCCGCGCTGTTTTGGGGTTTCTGCGCTCACGAAGCCCCCGCAGCGTTGCAGCCCCGGGGCCGCCGCTCCCCTCCTGCCCTCCCGAGCCTTTCCCGGCCCAACCGGAGCCGCTCCCGGCTCAGCCCCCGCAGGAAGCCGGGGCCGCCACCGCCTTCGAAGCGTCGCTGCTCAACGGCCCCGGCGATTCCCATCGATTCCCGCGGCCGCCTGCGATCTCCAGCGCCGGGAGCGCTCCGGCTTTCGGCAGCCCTGAGCGGGATTTGTCATTCCCGGGGTGCGGGAAGGCCAAGGAATGGGGAACATCCCCCTGAGAGCCCCGGGAACATCCCCCTGTGTGCATTGGGAACATCCCCCTGTGTGCCCCGGGAACATCCCCCTGTGTGCCCCGGGAACATCCCCCTGTGTGCATTGGGAACATCCCCCTGTGTGCATTGGGAACATCCCCCTGTGTGCCCCGGGAACATCCCCCTGTGTGCCCTGGGAACATCCCCCTGTGTGCATTGGGAACATCCCCCTGTGTGCATTGGGAACATCCCCCTGTGTGCATTGGGAACATCCCCCTGTGTGCATTGGGAACATCCCCCTGAGTGCCCCGGGAACATCCCCCTGTGTGCATTGGGAACATCCCCCTGTGTGCATTGGGAACATCCCCCTGTGTGCATTGGGAACATCCCCCTGAGAGCCCCGGGAACATCCCCCTGTGTGCCCCGGGAACATCCCCCTGTGTGCATTGGGAACATCCCCCTGTGTGCATTGGGAACATCCCCCTGTGTGCATTGGGAACATCCCCCTGAGTGCATTGGGAACATCCCCCTGTGTGCATTGGGAACATCCCCCTGTGTGCATTGGGAACATCCCCCTGTGTGCATTGGGAACATCCCCCTGTGTGCATTGGGAACATCCCCCTGTGTGCATTGGGAACATCCCCCTGTGTGCCCCGGGAACATCCCCTGTGTGCATTGGGAACATCCCCCTGTGTGCATTGGGAACATCCCCCTGTGTGCATTGGGAACATCCCCTGTGTGCATTGGGAACATCCCCCTGTGTGCATTGGGAACATCCCCCGTGTGCCCCGGGAACATCCCCCTGTGTGCATTGGGAACATCCCCCTGTGTGCCCCGGGAACATCCCCCTGTGTGCATTGGGAACATCCCCCTGTGTGCATTGGGAACATCCCCCCGTGTGCCCCGGGAACATCCCCCTGTGTGCATTGGGAACATCCCCCTGTGTGCATTGGGAACATCCCCCTGTGTGCATTGGGAACATCCCCCTGTGTGCATTGGGAACATCCCTGTTCCTTCAGGGGAGGCAATGGTGACCTGGTCACAAGGAGCAGCACGGCAGCCCGGCCTGTCCGGGCCACTCGGGCTAACGACACACGCTGACACCAATGTGGTGGACGGTCGAAAGCGTTTATTATCTTATCTCATGGGTTTAAATAGTCTTGGGGACTTTGCTACGTCAGGGGGGGTTGGTATGGTCTCTAGGGTTAGTCAGGAGTGGAAAACTACTGGGTTAGGTGTGGTTACATGTTCTGGGGGTGGTAGATAACATGTTACAGGGTGAGAGGGGGAAGGGTCTTTCTTTCTGTCACATCCCGGGATCTTCCGTTCGCCTGTCCCTATCTACCACACTCCTCCAAGAGAGACGGTATTTTAGGAGGATGCCGGTGAGCCAAAGAGACCTGCTGCAGCTGGGAAAAGACAGAAGTGGAGCCAACAGAGAAAAGTCAGGGAGGTTTGTGCTGGTGCCCCCTGTCTTCGCAGAGGAAGAAGAGAAGAAGATCTCTGTTCTTGCACCCTCGGCCCCAGGGGAAAATGGGGGGCACTGCGGTCCCAAAAATGACAAACTGAACTGTTGTTTTTTCCCTCTTGGCAGGGCAGCCTTGAAAGGAAAACTCCTCAAAGCAGTCTGTCCATGCATGCATTGGTGCTGAGAGCGCCGTGCATGGAAAGGAGAGGGTCACCATGGGAAACTTTTCTCTCCGGGCGGTGCCGGGAGTGCCATGGAAGCACAGGGTGTGGCAGCTGTGCTTTTGGGGGGTCTGTGGCACAGGAGGGGCTCCTCTCTCCCTGCAGATGGGCTGGGTGTGGATTATCTGTCAATGGAGTGGGTGTTGATTATCTGTCAATGGATTGGGTGTTGATTATCTGTCAATGGATTGGGTGTTGATTATCTGTCAATGGACTGGGTGTGGATTATCTGTCGATGGACTGGGTGTTGATTATCTGTCGATGGGCTGGGTGTTGATTATCTGTCCATGGATTGGGTATTGATTATCTGTCCATGGATTGGGTGTTGATTATCTGTCAATGGATTGGGTGTTGATTATCTGTCAATGGACTGGGTGTGGATTATCTGTCAATGGATTGGGTATTGATTATCTGTCCATGGATTGGGTGTTGATTATCTGTCGATGGGCTGGGTATTGATTATCTGTCAATGGATTGGGTGTTGATTATCTGTCGATGGATTGGGTGTTGATTATCTGTCAATGAACTGGGTGTTGATTATCTGTCGATGGGCTGGGTGTTGATTATCTGTCAATGGATTGGGTGTTGATTATCTGTCAATGGATTGGGTGTTGATTATCTGTCAATGGATTGGGTGTTGATTTACTGTCGATGCACTGGGTGTTGATTATCTGGAGGGTGGAAACCTGATTGGGGTCCCGGTTGTGTCTCGCTGTGGTTTGTTGGAGGTGGGTGGTGGCAGGAGGAATGCTTTGGAAGGTTTTCATTTTGAATTTTGTGTGGGGAGTTTTTTCCCTTTTATTTCCTTCTATAGTAGTATAGTAGCAGTGGCTTTATAAAGTTTTTTTTCCTTGTTATTAAGCTTGGGCCTGCTTTGCTCTGTTCTCGATCGCATTTCACAGCATTCAATTGAGAGGTTGCATTTTCTTGGGGGTACTGGCATTGTGCCAGTGTGTAGGAGGCAATCTGAAGACCCTCACTCATTTGCCTGCCGATTGCCACGAGAAGGAACTCCCTTCCCCCACTGCAGTTCCGGCTTGGAGGAGGCAACAGTGCAGGTGCAGCCGCTGCACCGTTACGTTCTGTTCCGAATGAGGCCCGGCAAGAACTTGGCAAGGAGTTGGTGAAGACCCAGCGTGGACCCAGCACAGAGCGGCCCTCTGCAATTCCTGCTTCACTCTCCACCTTTAAGCCAAATGAACTGTTGGGGTGACTCTGGTGGTCTCTCACTGAAGACCCCTCATCTGCCTCCTTACCACCGTGACAGACGGAGATCAAGAACCCTCTCCCCAAGGACTGAGACTGAGACCCTGACCACAGAGAGTGGTGGTGGGGGGAATGACATGACCTGTCCTTCTCCAGTAACTTCAATGGACTTATTCATCGTTGTGTTTGTTCTGCCTGGATGATTTTCTATAGGTCACCTGTTCCCCCCACAGCAATTTCAATAGACTCTCATTGTTCTGCACGGTCCCCCCTTTCCCTCTGTGGACTATAACTGGACCCCTGGGCTGGGCATGACTTTGGAGACTCTCCCCAACACAACAAGACGGATCCCCATCGTCCGGACCAGTGAGAACCTCGCCTGTGTTGGTAGCTGTTCCCATCTCCCCTTGCCTCTCTCTCTCTCTCTCTCTCCTTTTTATTCCTTTTCTGACCCCACTATCGCATTTATTGTTTTTTGGCCCTTAATAAAGGTGCATCTGTGGTGATTAAACTGATAGTCCCCTGCTGTTTGTCTTTTGCACTTTGGGATTGGCTAACGAACCATCACGACACCCCGCTATAAGTGGATCGTGACACAGTGTCAAACCATGACAGGCGCTCGCCCCTATTTAATAATATATTATTTATCTAAAAAATACATTTACAAGTGTTTTAAAAATTAATATTTTAAAATTTTTAAAATAATACGATTTTATTAAAATTAGTATAATTTTAGTATTATTATGTATTAATAGTATAAAATTATGTTAATAGTTATTAATCATAGGTTACTATATAAAAATTATATTATAATTAGAATTTATATAATTTTACTCCAATTCCATTCATAGTTTATCCTTTTGTTGACTGCTAATTCGGCAAATTTCGTTCCTATAGAACAGGGGGACAAAGGGATTGGAGCAGGAAGTTCTGTACGAGCACAGCTCCCAAAAAATTGGGGTGAAACACGAAAAGAACGGCTCTGATTGGCTGGCCCGGCACAGCCCGCGCCCCCCATCCCCGCCCCCGCCGGCCCCGCGCCCCAAGGCTCCCCCTGCCCAAAAATCCCCACCCGGGGCTGCAGCGTCCCGAAACCCCTCAGCCAATCAGAGCGCGGGCAGGACGCGGCACAGCCAATGGGAGCTCGGAGCGTTAATTACCTCATCGGTTGCTGGGTAGAGCGTCTGAAAATCGGGCTCCCAACGGAACCGGCCAATTAGAGCGGGCGAAAAACTCCTCGGTCAGTAATAGAGGAGCCAAAAAACAGCACAGCCAATCAGATCGCGGCCAAAAACCACGCCCGGCCAATCAGGGAGCGCGTCCCTAAAGCTGCGGGGCTGGTGGTGCCGGTGCGGCGCTGCCATGGGGCGAGGGGCGGCAGCCGGGGCCGTGCTGGTGGCACTGGTGGCGCTGGGAGCCGCCCCGGCTGCGGGCGCGGAGCTCTCGGGTGAGCGGGGGGCGCGGGAGGCGCTGGGCCGGGGGGGAGAAGGGGGAACAGGGGGAAAAGGGGGAGCCCGGGATGGAGGGGGAGGAGGAGGGGACCCCCAAAGGGAGAGCGGGAGGGGCGGGGAGGGTGGGGAGCGGGGGAAATGGGGAGGGGGGACCCCAAATCTGAGCCCGAGGGGCTGGGGGTTGGGACAATAGTGTTAAAATGGGTGGGAAAGTGGGAAATTCGGGAGCCCAGAAGTGATTTTGGGGTGCGGCCGGAGGCGGGAGGGGAGAGGATGCGGAAGGGGAAATGGGGGAAGGGCGGCCAAGAGGAAGCGGCAGCGCGGGCAGGAGGGTCCCAGGGCGGCCGTGGGGCACAGGGGGTGCGGAGTGGGGATCCGGGGTGGGCCCCGGAGCTCTGGGGGTGCTGGGGGGGAGCTGGGGGGGCACCCCCTGAGCTGTGTCCTGCACTCTCAGGGGTGTTTCAGTTCTTGGGGAAGTTCGAGTGTTACTTCATGAACGGCACGGAGAAGGTGAGGTACGTGCACAGATACCTCTACAACCGGGAGCAGCTCGCGATGTTCGACAGCGATGTCGGGGTGTATGTGGGGTTCAACCCCCTTGGGGAGAAATGGGCCAGGTGCTGGAACAGCAACCCGGAATTCATGGAGCGCAAACGGGCTGAGGTGGACCTAGTCTGCCGGCACAACTACCGGCTGTACGCCCCGTTCAGCATGGAGCGCCGAGGTGAGCGCGGGGCAGAGCGTGTCCCCTCGGGCCCGGCCCTGCCAATGACCCCGGAGCCCCTCAAAACCTCCCTGGGAATCGGCCCAGAGCCCTCAGCCCTCCCTGGGCCCATCCCCGGGGGCTCCTTTGTCTCCCAGTCCTTCCCAGTCTGTCCCCGTCCCTCCATTTGCAGCTCAGTCCATTCCCAGTTCCATCCATTGTATTCCAGGTCCATTCATAGTCCATTCTCTGCCCCTCCCAGTCCATCCCAGTCCCTCCCAATGCCTCCCAGTCCATCCCACTCCATTCCCAGTCCCCTCCAAGTCCATTCCCAGTCCCTATCATACATCCCAGTCCGCCCCAACCCATTCCCAGTCCCACCCCTTGTGTTCCTGGTCCCTTCCCAGTCCATTTTCCATCCATTTCTAGTCAATGCCAGCCTTCCCCAGTCCAATCCCAGTCCATCCTAGACTCTCCCAGTCCCTCCCAGTCCATCCCAGCCCATTCCCATTCCATGCTCAGTCTTTCCCAATCCACTCCCAGACCATTTCCAGAAAATTACCTGTCCAGTCTCTGTCCATTCCCAGTCCCTCCCAGTCCCTCCCAGTCCATCCCGGTCCCTCCCAGTCCATTCCCAGTCCATTCCCAGTCCATTCCCAGTCTCTCCCAGTCCATTCCCAGTCCCTCCCAGTCCCTCCCAACCCATTCCCAGTACCTCCCAGTCCATTCGCAGTCCATCCCCAGTCCTTCCCAGTTGATCCCAATACCTCCTGGTCCCTCCCAGTCCATCCCAGTCCATTCAAGTCCATTGCCAGACCCTCCTTTTCCAACCCAGTCCATTCCAAATAACATCCAGCCCATCCCAGTCCCCCCCAGCCCATTCCCAGTCCATCCAAGTCCATTCCCTGTTTGACCCAGTCCATCCCAGTCCATTCCCATTCCATGCTCAGTGTTTCCCAGTCCATTCCAAGACAATTCCCAATCCATTTCCAGTCCCTCCCACCCCTCCCACTCCATTCCCAGTCTCTCCCAGTCTAACCCAGTCCATTCCCAGTCCCTCCCAGTCCCCCCCAGCCCCACCCCAGTCCCTCCCCTCCCTCTCCCAGTGCCCCCAGCCGATCCCAGTCCGTCCCCGCTCTCTCTCTCCCAGTGCCCCCCAGCGTCTCCATCTCGCTGGTGCCCTCGAGCTCCCAGCCCGGCCCCGGCCGCCTGCTCTGCTCCGTGCTGGATTTCTACCCTGCCCCGATCCAGGTGAGGTGGTTCCAGGGCCAGCAGGAGCTCTCGGAGCACGTGGTGGCCACCGAGGTGGTCCCCAACGGGGACTGGAGCTACCAGCTGCTGGTGCTGCTGGAAACCCCCCCCCGGCGCGGGCTCACCTACAGCTGCCAGGTGGAGCACGGCAGCCTGGAGCACCCCCTGAGCCAGAGCTGGGGTACGGGGGAGCCGCTGGGGCCGGGCCAGAGCCGCGGGCGGGGGCTGGGAGCCACTGGGAGGGAGCTGGAGAGAGCCGGCCGGCAACTGGGAGAGGGGCTGGGGGCTGGGGGAGGGCTGGGAAGGGCTTTGGGGGGTGCTGGGGAGGGTGGGATGGGGTTGGGGGGGTGCTGGGGGGCACTGGGAGGGGGTTTGGGGGTTCTGGGATTGGCTTGGAGGGAGTTTGGGGGTTCTGGGTGTGACTGGGATGGAGTTTGGGGATTCTGGGATTTACTGGGAGTGGGTTTGGGGGTTCTGGGTATGACTCGGAAGGATTTTAGAGGGTCTGGTTTTAATTGCGATTGAGTTTTGGGGGTGCTGGGTGTGACTGGGAGGGAGTTTGGGGGTGCTGAGTGTGACTGGGAGGGAGTTTGGGGGTGCCGGGTGTGGCTGGGAGGGAGTTTGGGGGTGCCGGGTGTGGCTGGGAGGGGGTTTGGGGGTGCCGGGTGTGGCTGGCAGGGATCGGGGGGAGGTTTCGGGGGGTCCCGGCCGGGCCGGGGGGGGCGAGCGGGAGGGCGGCGGGAGGGGCTGGGGGTGTCGGGGGGAGGTTTTGGGGGCGCTGAGCCCCGCGGACCCCCCAGAGATGCCGCCGGACGCCGCCCGCAGCAAGATGCTGACGGGCATCGGGGGCTTCGTCTTGGGCTCGCTCTTCCTGGCGCTGGGGCTCGGCTTCTACCTGCGCAAGAAGGTCCGGGGGGGTGCCGGGGGTCGTGTCCCCCCCGGGCCGGAGCGGCTGCGCTCCCCCCGGGGCCCCCGGCCCGGCCTCACCCCCTTTTCTCTGCCCGCAGAGCTCCTGAGCCGCCGGCGGCCGCAGCCGCTCCCCGCGGCCTCGGGCCCGGCCGGGACCCCCCGCTCCGTCCCCGCGGGGATTTTGGGGGGGTCCCGTGTCCCCCCCAGCCCCGCTGCCGCTCTGCCCCCGCCCGCCCGCTCCCAGTGCTCCCAATAAAGCTTCCCAGTTGGCCCCGGGGCCGTTTTTGGGGGGCGGGTTGGGGGGAGGGGTTTGGGGGGGTGGTGGGGACGGGTTTGGGAAAAGGGAGGGGGACAGAGGGATGGAGGAGGAGGAGGAGGAGGAGGAAGAGAAGCAGCCCCGGAACCCCGCGGTTCCCCAGCCCCCCATAGCACCCGCAGCCCCCCGGCCCCCTCAGCATCGCCCCCTCCCCAAATCCCGCAGCCAGCGGGGAGGGGGAGCTCGCCCCAAATCCCTCGGGGGGTCCCCGGGCCGGGATTTTCCCTTGGGGGGGTTCGCGGCTCGCAGATTCCGGGATCGAGCCCCAAAATCTCTGTGGGGCACCGGGAGGGTTTCGTGTGTGGGGAGGGGATGCTCGGGGTGGGGGGTTCGGGACAAGGGAGGGGGACAGAGGGATGGAGGAGGACGAGGAGGAGGAAGGAGCCGGGATGGAACCGGGATGGAATCGGGATGGGGCCGGGATGGAACTGGGATGGAACCGGGATGGAGCCCCAAAATCTCTGGGGGGCACCGGGAGGGTTTCGTGTGTGGGGAGGGGATGCTCGGAGCCTGAGGGACCCCAAATCTGAATTTGGGCTGAATCCTGGTGGTTTGGGGCTTTTATGGACAGAAAACCCGCGGGGAGCTCCAGAGCTGGGCCTGGGCTGGAGGAACTCCCAGCCTGGGGCGCTGTCGCGGTTTGAGACGGAAAATGAATTTTCTGGGAAGGAAGAGGTCAGTTTGGACATTGACCAACTGAAGGTGGACACGGCTCTGAGAACAGCGAGGGGTTCCAAGCAGAATTCCCAGCAGAACTCGCTCTCTCTGGTTCCGCTCAGCGCTCAGCGCAGCCTCTCCCCTGCCCGGCCGTGGCTGGGTGGGGCAGGGGAAGGCCCACGGCCGCACTGAGGTGGGCCCAAGGGTGGGGGGATGGAACCCCCTGCAGATGGAAGGGTGGAGAAATCTGGGATGTCTCCGTTCCCCCCCAGAGTCTCTCTGGAGAGAAAGGGAGAGAGAAAGAGGCAGCGGTGGTTTATCAGCGATACACCACGGGGAAGGCCCAGCCGGCCCTGGGAGCTGCAGCCTGGGCCCAGAGCCACCCTTGGGAGTCGGCACTTTTAACCCTTCCTGAGAAATGAAAGCTGTGTGGGATTTTTCTCCTCCTCGGGTTGAAAGAGAGGCAGAGGGACAGCCTGGGAGCTGGGATGTTGGAAGGAGAAATTCCAGGTGGGAGGAGATGATGGAGCGGCTTTTGGCCGGACTTTTCCTTGGTAGCCACAGACTGAACCGATCTTCTCCTCCAAGAGAGACGGTATTTTAGGAGGATGCCGGTGAGCCACAGAGACCTGCTGCAGCTGGGAAAAGACAGAAGTGGAGCCAACAGAGAAAAGTCAGGGAGGTTTGTGGTGGTGCCCCCTGTCTTCGCAGAGGAAGAAGAGAAGAAGATCTCTGTTCTTGCACCCTCGGCCCCAGGGGAAAATGGGGGGCACTGCGGTCCCAAAAATGACAAACTGAACTGTTGTTTTTCCCCTCTTGGCAGGGCAGCCTTGAAAGGAAAAATCCTCAAAGCAGTCTGTCCATGCATGCATTGGTGCTGAGAGCGCCGTGCATGGAAAGGAGAGGGTCACCATGGGAAACTTTTCTCTCCGGGCGGTGCCGGGAGTGCCATGGAAGCACAGGGTGTGGCAGCTGTGTTTTTGGGGGGTCTGTGGCACAGGAGGGGCTCCTCTCTCCCTGCAGATGGGCTGGGTGTGGATTATCTGTCAATGGAGTGGGTGTTGATTATCTGTCAATGGATTGGGTGTTGATTATCTGTCAATGGATTGGGTGTTGATTATCTGTCAGTGGATTGGGTGTTGATTATCTGTCAATGGGCTCGGTGTTGATTATCTGTCAATGGACTGGGTGTTGATTATCTGTCAATGGGCTGGGTCTTGATTATCTGTCGATGGATTGGGTATTGATTATCTATCGATGGACTGGGTGTTGATTATCTGTCGATGGATTGGGTGTTGATTATCTGTCAATGGACTGGGTGTTGATTATCTGTCGATGCACTGGGTGTTGATTATCTGGAGGGTGGAAACCTGATTGGGGTCCCGGTTGTGTCTCGCTGTGGTTTGTTGGAGGTGGGTGGTGGGAGGAGGAATGCTTTGGAAGGTTTTCATTTTGAATTTTCTGTGTGGATTTTTTTCTCTTTCTTTTTCCTTCTATAGTACTATAGTAGCAGTGGCTTAATAAAGTTTTTTTCCTTGTTATTGAGCTTGGGGCTGCTTTGCTCTGTTCTCAATCACATTTCACAGCATTCAATTGAGAGGTTACATTTTCATGGGGGCACTGGCATTGTGCCAGTGTCAAACCATGACAGGCGCTCACCCCTAGTTGTTAATATATTATTTATTTTTAAAATATATTTAATATGTTTAAAAAATATATATATTTAAAATTTTTAAAATATTATGATTTCATTATAATTAGTATCATTTTAGTATTATTACGTATTAATTGTATAAATTACTGTTAATAACTATTAATCACATGTTATTATATAAAAATTATAATATCATTTCAATATAAATAATTTTACTATAGTTCCATTACCAGTTTATCATTTTGTTGACTGCTAGTTCGGCAAGTTTCGTTCTTTTGGATGACTGGGACGAAGGGGTCGGAGCAGGAAATTCTGTACCAGTGCACAGCCCCAAAAATTGGGGTGAAACACGAAAAGAACGGCTCTGATTGGCTGGCCCGGCACAGCCCGCGCCCCCATCCCCGCCCCCGCCTGCCCCGCGCCCCAAGGCTCCCCCTGCCCAAAAATCCCCACCCGGGGCTGCAGCGGCCCGAAACCCCTCAGCCAATCAGAGCGCGGGCAGGACGCGGCACAGCCAATGGGAGCTCGGAGCGTTAATTACCTCATCGGTTGCTGGGTAGAGCGTCTGAAAATCGGGCTCCCAACGGAACCGGCCAATTAGAGCGGGCGAAAAACTCCTCGGTCAGTAATAGAGGAGCCAAAAAACAGCACAGCCAATCAGATCGCGGCCAAAAACCACGCCCGAGCAATCAGGGAGCGCGTCCCTAAAGCTGCGGGGCTGGTGGTGCCGGTGCGGCGCTGCCATGGGGCGAGGGGCGGCAGCCGGGGCCGTGCTGGTGGCACTGGTGGCGCTGGGAGCCGCCCCGGCTGCGGGCGCGGAGCTCTCGGGTGAGCGGGGGGCGCGGGAGGCGCTGGGCCGGGGGGGAGAAGGGGGAACAGGGGGAAAAGGGGGAGCCCGGGATGGAGGGGGAGGAGGAGGGGACCCCCAAAGGGAGAGCGGGAGGGGAGGGAGGAGGGAAATGGGGAGGGGGGACCCCAAACCTGAGCCCGAGGGGCTGGGGGTTGGGACAATAGTGTTAAAATGGGTGGGAAAGTGGGAAATTCGGGAGCCCAGCAGTGATTTTGGGGTGCGGCCGGAGGCGGGAGGGGAGAGGATGCGGAAGGGGAAATGGGGGAAGGGCGGCCAAGAGGAAGCGGCAGCGCGGGCAGGAGGGTCCCAGGGCGGCCGTGGGGCACAGGGGGTGCGGAGTGGGGATCCGGGGTGGGCCCCGGAGCTCTGGGGGTGCTGGGGGGGAGCTGGGGGGGCACCCCCTGAGCTGTGTCCTGCACTCACAGCGGTGCTCCAGCACATGTTTAACGCTGAGTGTCACTTCACGAACGGCACGGAGAGGGTGAGGTACGTGCAGCGCTACATCTACAACCGCGAGCAGTACCTGATGTTCGACAGTGACGTGGGGGAGTATGTGGGGTTCACCCCCCTTGGGGAGAAGAATGCCAAGCGCTTCAACAACGACCCGGAAATAATGGAGCGCAGACGGGCTGCGGTGGACTGGTTCTGCCTGGACTGGTACGACCCGTTCCTCACGGAGCGCCGAGGTGAGCGCGGGCAGAGCGTGTCCCCTCGGGCCCGGCCCTGCCAACGACCCCGGAGCCCCTCAAAACCTCCCTGGGAACCGGCCCAGAGCCCTCAGCCCTCCCTGGGCCCATCCCCGGGGCCTCCTGACCCTCCAAATCCCTCCCAGTCCATTCCCAATCCATTCCCAGTCTGTCACAGTCCATTCCCAGTTCCTCCCTGTCTCTCCCAGTCCATCCCAGTCCCTCCCAGTCCAATCCCAGTGCATTCCCAGTCCCTCCCAGTCCATCCTAGTCCATCATAGTCCATTCTCTGCCCATTCCCAATCTATCCCAGTCCATTCCAAGTCCCGCCAAGTCCCTCCCAGTGCATTCCCAGTTCCTCCGAGTGCATTCCCAGTCAATCCCACTCCTTTCCAGTCCATTCCAGAACCTTCCAATCCCTCACAGTCCATTCCCAGTCCCCCACAGTCCATCCCAGTTGATCTCAATACCTCCCAGTCCTTCCCAGTCCATTCCCAGTCCATTGCCAGACCCTCCCACACCATTCCCAGTCCATTCCAAATCCCTCCCAGTCTCTTCCAGTCCCATCCCTAATCCCTCCCAGTCCATTTCCAGTCCCTCCCAGTACCTCCCAGTCCATTCTCTGTCCGTCCCAGTCCGTCCCAGTCCATTCCCATTCCATGCTCAGCTTTTCCCAGTCCATTCCAAGACAATTTCCAGTCCATAACCAATCCATTCCCAGTCCCTCCCAGTTGATCCCAGTCCATTCCCTGTCCATCCCCATCCCTTGCAGTCTGTTCCCCATCCCTCCTTTTCCATCCCAGTCTGCCCCAACCCATTCCCATTCCCACCCCGTGTGTTCCTGGTCCATTCCCAGTCCATTTTCCATCCATTTCCAGTCAATTCCAGCCTTCCCCAGTCCATCCCAGTCCATCCCAGTCCATTCCAGTCCATTGCCAGACCCCCCTTTTCCAACCCACTCCATTCCCAATAACATCCAGTGCATTCCCAGTACATTCCCAGTCCACCCCAGTCTCCCCCAGTACATTCCAGTCCATTCCCAGTCCATTCTCAGTCCAGTCCCAGTCTCTCCCAGTCCATTCCCAGTCAATCCCAGTCCCTCACAATTGATCCCAGTTGATCCCAATCCCTCCCAGTCCCTCCCAGCATATTCCCTGTCCATTCCAGTACATTGCCAGACCCTCCCACACCATTCCCAGTCCGTTCCAAATCCCTCCCAGTCTCTTCCAGTCCCATCCCTAATCCTTCCCAGTCCATTTCCAGTCCCTCCCAGTCCCTCCCAGTCCATTTTCTGTGCGTCCCAGTCCGTCTCAGTCCATTCCCTATCCATGCTCAGTCTTTCCCAGTCCATTCCAAGACAATTTCCAGTCCATTCCCAATCCATTCCCAGTAAATTCTCAGTCCCTACCAGACCATTCCCAGTCCCTCCCAGTCCATTTCCAGTATATTCCCAGTCCATCCCAGTCCATTCCCATTCCCTCCTTATCCATTTCCAGTCCCTTCCAACATCTCCCACTCCATTCCCAGTCTCTCCCAGTCTATCCCAGTCCATCCCAGTCCATTCCCAGTCCCTCCCAGTCCCTCCCAGTCCCCCCCAGCCCCACCCCAGTCCCTCCCCTCCCTCTCCCAGTGCCCCCAGCCGATCCCAGTCCGTCCCCGCTCTCTCTCTCCCAGTGCCCCCCAGCGTCTCCATCTCGCTGGTGCCCTCGAGCTCCCAGCCCGGCCCCGGCCGCCTGCTCTGCTCCGTGCTGGATTTCTACCCTGCCCCGATCCAGGTGAGGTGGTTCCAGGGCCAGCAGGAGCTCTCGGAGCACGTGGTGGCCACCGAGGTGGTCCCCAACGGGGACTGGAGCTACCAGCTGCTGGTGCTGCTGGAAACCCCCCCCCGGCGCGGGCTCACCTACAGCTGCCAGGTGGAGCACGGCAGCCTGGAGCACCCCCTGAGCCAGAGCTGGGGTACGGGGGAGCCGCTGGGGCCGGGCCAGAGCCGCGGGCGGGGGCTGGGAGCCACTGGGAGGGAGCTGGAGAGAGCCGGCCGGCAACTGGGAGAGGGGCTGGGGGCTGGGGGAGGGCTGGGAAGGGCTTTGGGGGGTGCTGGGGAGGGTGGGATGGGGTTGGGGGGGTGCTGGTGGGCACTGGGAGGGGGTTTGGGGGTGCTGGGAGTGACTGGAAGGGAGTTTGGGGGTGCTGGTGGGCACTGGGAGGGGTTTTGGGGGTGCTGGGTGTGACTGGGATGGAGTTTGGGGGAGCTGGGAGTGGCTGGGAGGGAGTTTGGGGGTGCTGGGAGTGACTGGGAGGGAGTTTGGGGGTGCCGGGTGTGACTGGGAGGGAGTTTGGGGGTGCCGGGTGTGACTGGGAGGGAGTTTGGGGGTGCCGGGTGTGACTGGGAAAGAATTTGGGCGTTTTGGGATGTACTGGGATACAGTTTAAGGGTGCTGGGTGTGACTGGGAGCGGGTTTGTGGATGCTTGATGTGATCGGGAGGGATTTTAGGGGGTCTGATTTTAATTGTGATCGAGTTTGGGGGTGCCGGGTGTGACTGGGAGGGAGTTTGGGGGTGCCGGGTGTGGCTGGGAGGGAGTTTTGGGGTGCTGGGAGTGACTCGGGGTGGGTTTACGGGTGCTGAAATTTACTGGGAGGGAGTTTGGGGGTGCTGAGATTTACTGGGAGGGAGTTTGGGGGTGCTGCGATTTATTAGGAAGGAATTTGGGGGTGCTGGGAGTGACTGGGAGGGAGTTTGGGGGTTCTGGGATTTACTGGGAGTGGGTTTGGGGGTGCTGGGTATGACTGGGAATGATTTTGGGGGGTCTGGTTTTAAGTGTGATCGAGTTTGGGGGTGCCGGGTGTGACTGGGAGGGAGTTTGGGGGTGCCGGGTGTGGCTGGGAGGGAGTTTGGGGGTGCCGGGTGTGGCTGGCAGGGATCGGGGGGAGGTTTCGGGGGGTCCCGGCCGGGCCGGGGGGGCGAGCGGGAGGGCGGCGGGAGGGGCTGGGGGTGTCGGGGGGAGGTTTTGGGGGCGCTGAGCCCCGCGGACCCCCCAGAGATGCCGCCGGACGCCGCCCGCAGCAAGATGCTGACGGGCATCGGGGGCTTCGTCTTGGGCTCGCTCTTCCTGGCGCTGGGGCTCGGCTTCTACCTGCGCAAGAAGGTCCGGGGGGGTGCCGGGGGTCGTGTCCCCCCCGGGCCAGAGCGGCTGCGCTCCCCCCGGGGCCCCCGGCCCGGCCTCACCCCCTTTTCTCTGCCCGCAGAGCTCCTGAGCCGCCGGCGGCCGCAGCCGCTCCCCGCGGCCTCGGGCCCGGCCGGGACCCCCCGCTCCGTCCCCGCGGGGATTTTGGGGGGGTCCCGTGTCCCCCCCAGCCCCGCTGCCGCTCTGCCCCCGCCCGCCCGCTCCCAGTGCTCCCAATAAAGCTTCCCAGTTGGCCCCGGGGCCGTTTGTGGGGGGCGGGTTGGGGGGAGGGGTTTGGGGGGGCGGTGGGGACGGGTTTGGGAAAAGGGAGGGGGACAGAGGGATGGAGGAGGAGGAGGA
Source organism: Taeniopygia guttata (assembly GCF_048771995.1). NCBI lineage: Eukaryota > Metazoa > Chordata > Aves > Passeriformes > Estrildidae > Taeniopygia > Taeniopygia guttata. The sequence continues at coordinate 1,858,883 of NC_133060.1, read as the reverse complement.
GGAGGAGGAGGAGGAGCAGAGAGGAACTCCCAGGACGGTTTTTGGGCTCCCCCGCGCTGTTTTGGGGTTGCTGCGCTCACGCAGCCCCCGCAGCGTTGCAGCCCCGGGGCCGCCGCTCCCCTCCTGCCCTCCCGAGCCTTTCCCGGCCCAACCGGAGCCGCTCCCGGCTCAGCCCCCGCAGGAAGCCGGGGCCGCCACCGCCTTCGAAGCGTCGCTGCTCAACGGCCCCGGCGATTCCCATCGATTCCCGCGGCCGGCTGCGATCTCCAGCGCCGGGAGCGCTCCGGCTTTCGGCACCCCTGAGCGGGATTTGTCATTCCCGGGGTGCGGGAAGGCCAAGGAATGGGGAACATCCCCCTGAGAGCCCCGGGAACATTCCCCTGTGTGCATTGGGAACATCCCCCTGTGTGCATTGGGAACATCCCCCTGAGTGCATTGGGAACATCCCCCTGTGTGCATTGGGAACATCCCCCTGTGTGCATTGGGAACATCCCCCTGTGTGCATTGGGAACATCCCCCTGTGTGCATTGGGAACATCCCCCTGTGTGCATTGGGAACATCCCCCTGTGTGCCCCGGGAACATCCCCCTGTGTGCATTGGGAACATCCCCCTGTGTGCATTGGGAACATCCCCCTGTGTGCCCCGGGAACATCCCCCTGTGTGCATTGGGAACATCCCCTGTGTGCATTGGGAACATCCCCCTGTGTGCATTGGGAACATCCCCCTGAGAGCCCCGGGAACATCCCCCTGTGTGCATTGGGAACATCCCCCTGTGTGCATTGGGAACATCCCCCTGTGTGCATTGGGAACATCCCCCTGTGTGCATTGGGAACATCCCCCTACGCCCCCTCCCCGTGCAGCTTCGGGGGTTCCCGGCGCCTTTTGGGGTTCCCCGGGTGCCGCGGTGGGGTTCGACTACAACTCAATGAGGTTCCGGAGCGGGGGGACACGCGGGAGTCCCAGTTCCCTATCAATCCCAGCACAGGCTTTGCCCCCCAGATCACGGCCCCCCCAAACCCCTCCCCCCAAGCCGCCCCCCACAAACGGCCCCGGGGCCAACTGGGAAGCTTTATTGGGAGCACTGGGAGCGGGCGGGCGGGGGCAGAGCGGCAGCGGGGCTGGGGGGGACACGGGACCCCCCCAAAATCCCCGCGGGGACGGAGCGGGGGGTCCCGGCCGGGCCCGAGGCCGCGGGGAGCGGCTGCGGCCGCCGGCGGCTCAGGAGCTCTGCGGGCAGAGAAAAGGGGGTGAGGCCGGGCCGGGGGCCCCGGGGGGAGCGCAGCCGCTCCGGCCCGGGGGGGACACGACCCCCGGCACCCCCCCGGACCTTCTTGCGCAGGTAGAAGCCGAGCCCCAGCGCCAGGAAGAGCGAGCCCAAGACGAAGCCCCCGATGCCCGTCAGCATCTTGCTGCGGGCGGCGTCCGGCGGCATCTCTGGGGGGTCCGCGGGGCTCAGCGCCCCCAAAACCTCCCCCCGACACCCCCAGCCCCTCCCGCCGCCCTCCCGCTCGCCCCCCCCGGCCCGGCCGGGACCCCCCGAAACCTCCCCCCGATCCCTGCCAGCCACACCCGGCGCCCCCAAACTCCCTCCCAGCCACACCCGGCACCCCCAAACTCCCTCCCAGCCACACCCGGCACCCCCAAACTCCCTCCCAGTCACACCCGGCACCCCCAAACTCCCTCCCAGTCACTCCCGGCACCCCCAAACTCCCTCCCAGTCACTCCCAGCACCCCCAAACTCCCTCCCGGTCACTCCCAGCACCCCCAAACTCCCTCCCAGTGACACCCGGCACCCCCAAACTCCCTCCCAGCCACACCCGGCACCCCCAAACTCCCTCCCAGGAAATTCCAGTACCCCCAAATTCAATCGTAATTAAAACCAGACCCTCTAAAATCCTTCCCAGTCATACCCAGCACTTCCAAACCCACTCCCAGTAAATCCCAGCACCCCCAAACTCCCTCCCAGCCACACCCGGCACCCCCAAACTCCCTCCCAGCCACTCCCAGAACCCCCAAACTCCCTCCCAGTGCCCACCAGCACCCCCCCAACCCCATCCCACCCTCCCCAGCACCCCCCAAAGCCCTTCCCAGCCCTCCCCCAGCCCCCAGCCCCTCTCCCAGTTGCCGGCCGGCTCTCTCCAGCTCCCTCCCAGTGGCTCCCAGCCCCCGCCCGCGGCTCTGGCCCGGCCCCAGCGGCTCCCCCGTACCCCAGCTCTGGCTCAGGGGGTGCTCCAGGCTGCCGTGCTCCACCTGGCAGCTGTAGGTGAGCCCGCGCCGGGGGGGGGTTTCCAGCAGCACCAGCAGCTGGTAGCTCCAGTCCCCGTTGGGGACCACCTCGGTGGCCACCACGTGCTCCGAGAGCTCCTGCTGGCCCTGGAACCACCTCACCTGGATCGGGGCAGGGTAGAAATCCAGCACGGAGCAGAGCAGGCGGCCGGGGCCGGGCTGGGAGCTCGAGGGCACCAGCGAGATGGAGACGCTGGGGGGCACTGGGAGAGAGAGAGCGGGGACGGACTGGGATCGGCTGGGGGCACTGGGAGAGGGAGGGGAGGGACTGGGGTGGGGCTGGGGGGGACTGGGAGGGACTGGGAATGGACTGGGAGGGACTGGGAATGGACTGGGAGGTACTGGGAATGGACTGGGAATGGGCTGGGAATGGACTGGGAAAGACTGGGATGGACTGGGAATGGATTGGGAGGGACTGGGAGGGACTGGGAAGGGACTGGGAATGGACACAGAGGAACTGGGAATGTACTGGGGGTGACTGGGATGGACTGGGCGGGACTGGGAATGGGTTGGAATCGATTGGGAAGGACCGGGAGATATTGTGATCAACTGGGAGGGACTGGGAATGGACGGGGAGGGACTGGGGATGGACTGGGAGGGGACTGCAAATGGAATGGGAATGGACTGGAATGGACTGGGAGGGACTGGGAGGGACTGGGAGGAATGGGAATGGACAGAGACTGGACTGGGAATAGACTGGAAATGGTCTGGGAATGGATTGGGAAAGACTGAGCATGGAATGGGAATGGAATGCGATGGACTGGGATGGACAGAAAATGAACTGGAATGGACTGGGAATGGACTGGGATGGACTGGGATGGACAGAAAATGAACTGGAATGGACTGGGAATGGACTGGGATGGACTGGGAATGGACTGGGAGGGAAAGAGAATGTACTGGGATGGTCTGGGAAGGGCCTGGGAGAGCCTGCGCATGGAGTGAGAATGGAATGGGATGGATTGGGAATACACTGGATGGGACTGGGAATTGACTGGGATGGATTAGGTGGGACTGGGAATGGACTGGGAGGGACTGGGAAACGACAGAGAATGGACTGGGATAGACTTGGAGGGATAGACTGGGAATAGAGTGGGAACGCACTGGGATCGATTGGGAATGGTCTGGGGACTGGGATGGGCTGAGAGATCTGGGACATGGACTGGGAATCGGCTGGAAATGGTCTCGGAATGGACTGGGATGGACTTGGAGTGGAATGGGAATGGATTGAGAGGGACTGGGAATGGACTGGGATTGGGACTGGGATTGTACTGGTATGTGCTGTGAATAGACTCTGCGGGACTGGGAATGGACTGGGAATGAAATGGGAGACCCATGGGGATCTAGGGAAGGGACAGGAGCCCCCAGGGATGGGCCCAGGGAGGGCTGAGGGCTCTGGGCCGATTCCCAGGGAGGTTTTGAGGGGCTCCGGGGTCGTTGGCAGGGCCGGGCCCGAGGGGACACGCTCTGCCCCGCGCTCACCTCGGCGCTCCATGAGGAACGGGTCGTACCAGTCCAGGCAGAACCAGTCAACCGCAGCCCGTCTGCGCTCCATTATTTCCGGGTCGTTGTTGAAGCGCTTGGCATTCTTCTCCCCAAGGGGGGTGAACCCCACGTACTCCCCCACGTCGCTGTCGAACATCAGGTACTGCTCCCGGTTGTAGATGTAGCGCTGCACGTACCTCACCTTCTCCGTGCCGTTCGTGAAGTGACACTCAGCGTTAAACATGTGCTGGAACACCGCTGTGAGTGCAGGACACAGCTCAGGGGGTGCCCCCCCAGCTCCCCCCCAGCACCCCCAGAGCTCCGGGGCCCACCCCGGATCCCCACTCCGCACCCCCTGTGCCCCACGGCCGCCCTGGGACCCTCCTGCCCGCGCTGCCGCTTCCTCTTGGCCGCCCTTCCCCCATTTCCCCTTCCGCATCCTCTCCCCTCCCGCCTCCGCCCGCACCCCAAAATCACTTCTGGGCTCCCGAATTTCCCACTTTCCCACCCATTTTAACACTATTGTCCCAACCCCCAGCCCCTCGGGCTCAGATTTGGGGTCCCCCCTCCCCATTTCCCCCTTCCCCACCCTCCCCGCCCCTCCCGCTCTCCCTTTGGGGGTCCCCTCCTCCTCCCCCTCCATCCCGGGCTCCCCCTTTTCCCCCTGTTCCCCCTTCTCCCCCCCGGCCCAGCGCCTCCCGCGCCCCCCGCTCACCCGAGAGCTCCGCGCCCGCAGCCGGGGCGGCTCCCAGCGCCACCAGTGCCACCAGCACGGCCCCGGCTGCCGCCCCTCGCCCCATGGCAGCGCCGCACCGGCACCACCAGCCCCGCAGCTTTAGGGACGCGCTCCCTGATTGCTCGGCCGTGGTTTTTGGCCGCGATCTGATTGGCTGTGCTGGTTTTTGGCTCCTCTCTTACTGACCGAGGAGTTTTTCGCCCGCTCTCATTGGCCGGTTCCGTTGGGAGCCCGATTTTCAGACGCTCTACCCAGCAACCGATGAGGTAATTAACGCCCCGAGCTCCCATTGGCTGTGCCGCGTCCTGCCCGCGCTCTGATTGGCTGAGGGGTTTCGGGACGCTGCAGCCCCGGGTGGGGATTTTTGGGCAGGGGGAGCCTTGGGGCGCGGGGCAGGCGGGGGCGGGGATGGGGGCGCGGGCTGTGCCGGGCCAGCCAATCAGAGCCGTTCTTTTCTTGTTTTACCCCAATTTTTGGGGCGCTGTGCTCGTACAGAATTTCCTGCTCAGACTCCGTCCCGCTCCTCTTTAGGAACTAAATTTGCCGAACTAGCGGTCAACAAAATGATAATCTATTAATGGAAATGGAGTAAAATTATATACATTGATATTATAATATCATTTTTATATAATAAAATGTGAATTATTGTTATTTGTAAAGACGTTTGATTGGGGTATTCCACGGACGGATACGAGCGAGATCTCTGAGGTTGCTCTTGGGGATGAGGTTTATTCAGGATGCATTGTGGCCCTGCCTTGAGCTGTGTAGCAGCACGTGGCTGGGCCTGAGGTGATGGAGGAGGGGAGAGACAAAGAGGGGAGCAGGGACTCCCGGAGGAATTTCCAGGAGGAGAGGGGAAGATCCAAGAGGGCGTCCGACCCCCCGGAGACCCCTTATCAATGGGGGCTCCAAGGTGGGCTGGAACAGGACCTGGGCCAATGGGGTCACAGACACCTGATGGTTCAGGGGAGGGTTACAGGTGTGGGGTGAGCCATAGATTCTGGGGGGTGAGATGGAACAGTCCATTTGGCTTTTGGACCCCTCTGTAGGTGAGCGTATTGTCCAGCCAGTGGGGGGCGTTATATTCGTCCTGGATGTACTATTGTGGTTCTCAATCATATTTATCGACCCTTCCCAACAGGCATCCTCCTAAAATACCGTCTCTCTTGGAGGAGAAGATCGGTTCAGTCTGTGGCTACCAAGGAAAAGTCCGGCCAAAAGCCGCTCCATCATCTCCTCCCACCTGGAATTTCTCCTTCCAACATCCCAGCTCCCAGGCTGTCCCTCTGCCTCTCTTTCAACCCGAGGAGGAGAAAAATCCCACACAGCTTTCATTTCTCAGAAGGGTTAAAAGTGCCGACTCCCAAGGGTGGCTCTGGGCCCAGGCTGCAGCTCCCAGGGCCGGCTGGGCCTTCCCCGTGGTGTATCGCTGATAAACCACCGCTGCCTCTTTCTCTCTCCCTTTCTCTGCAGAGAGACTCTGGGGGGGAACGGAGACATCCCAGATTTCTCCACCCTTCCATCTGCAGGGGGTTCCATCCCCCCACCCTTGGGCCCACCTCAGTCCGGCCGTGGGCCTTCCCCTGCCCCACCCAGCCACGGCCGGGCAGGGGAGAGGCTGCACTGAGCGCTGAGCGGAACCAGAGAGAGCGAGTTCTGCTGGGAATTCTGCTTGGAACCCCTCGCTGTTCTCAGAGCCGTGTCCACCTTCAGTTGGTCAATGTCCAAACTGACCTCTTCCTTCCCAGAAAATTCATTTTCCGTCTCAAACCGCGACAGCGCCCCAGGCTGGGAGTTCCTCCAGGCCCGGCCCAGCTCTGGAGCTCCCCGCGGGTTTTCTGTCCATAAAAGCCCCAAACCACCAGGATTCAGCCCAAATTCAGCTCTGGGGTCCCTCAGGCTCCGAGCATCCCCTCCCCACACACGAAACCCTCCCGCTGACCCACAGAGATTTTGGGGCTCTATCCCGGAATCTGCTGTGGTAGATAGGGACAGGTGAACGGAAGATCCCGGGACGTGATGGAAAGAAAGACCCTTCCCCCATCACCCTGTAACACGTTATCTACCACCCCCAGAGCATGTAACCACACCTAACCCAGTAGTTTTCCACTCCTGACTAACCCTAGAGACCCTACCAACCCCCCTCTGACGTAGCAAAGTCCCCCAAGACTATTTAAACCCATGAGATAAGATAATAAACGCTTTCGACCGTCCACCACATTGGTGTCAGCGTGTGTCGTTAGCCCGAGTAGCCCGGACAGGCCGGGCTGCCGTGCTGCTCCTTGTGACCAGGTCACCATTGCCTCCCCTGAAGGCAACAGGGATGTTCCCAATGCACACAGGGGGATGTTCCCAATGCACACAGGGGGATGTTCCCAATGCACACAGGGGGATGTTCCCAATGCACACAGGGGGATGTTCCCAATGCCCACAGGGGGATGTTCCCAATGCACACAGGGGATGTTCCCAATGCACACAGGGGGATGTTCCCAATGCACTCAGGGGGATGTTCCCAATGCACACAGGGGGATGTTCCCAATGCACACAGGGGGATGTTCCCGGGGCACACAGGGGGATGTTCCCGGGCACACAGGGGGATGTTCCCGGGGCACACAGGGGGATGTTCCCGGGGCACACAGGGGGATGTTCCCAATGCACACAGGGGATGTTCCCGGGGCACACAGGGGGATGTTCCCAATGCACACAGGGGGATGTTCCCAATGCACACAGGGGGATGTTCCCAATGCACACAGGGGGATGTTCCCGGGGCTCTCAGGGGGATGTTCCCCATTCCTTGGGCTTCCCGCACCCCGGGAATGACAAATCCCGCTCAGGGGTGCCGAAAGCCGGAGCGCTCCCGGCGCTGGAGATCGCAGCCGGCCGCGGGAATCGATGGGAATCGCCGGGGCCGTTGAGCAGCGACGCTTCGAAGGCGGTGGCGGCCCCGGCTTCCTGCGGGGGCTGAGCCGGGAGCGGCTCCGGTTGGGCCGGGAAAGGATCGGGAGGGCAGGAGGGGAGCGGCGGCCCCGGGGCTGCAACGCTGCGGGGGCTGCGTGAGCGCAGAAACCCCAAAACAGCGCGGGGGAGCCCAAAAACCGTCCTGGGAGTTCCTCTCTGCTCCTCCTCCTCCTCCTCCTCCTCCTCCTCCTCCTCCTCCATCCCTCTGTCCCCCTCCCTTTTCCCAAACCCGTCCCCACCGCCCCCCAAACCCCTCCCCCCAAGCCGCCCCCCACAAACGGCCCCGGGGCCAACTGGGAAGCTTTATTGGGAGCACTGGGAGCGGGCGGGCGGGCGCAGAGCGGCAGCGGGGCTGGGGGGGACACGGGACCCCCCCAAAATCCCCGCGGGGACGGAGCGGGGGGTCCCGGCCGGGCCCGAGGCCGCGGGGAGCGGCTGCGGCCGCCGGCGGCTCAGGAGCTCTGCGGGCAGAGAAAAGGGGGTGAGGCCGGGCCGGGGGCCCCGGGGGGAGCGCAGCCGCTCCGGCCCGGGGGGGACACGACCCCCGGCACCCCCCCGGACCTTCTTGCGCAGGTAGAAGCCGAGCCCCAGCGCCAGGAAGAGCGAGCCCAAGACGAAGCCCCCGATGCCCGTCAGCATCTTGCTGCGGGCGGCGTCCGGCGGCATCTCTGGGGGGTCCGCGGGGCTCAGCGCCCCCAAAACCTCCCCCCGACACCCCCAGCCCCTCCCGCCGCCCTCCCGCTCGCCCCACCGGCCCGGCCGGGACCCCCCGAAACCTCCCCCCGATCCCTGCCAGCCACACCCGGCACCCCCAAACTCCCTCCCAGCCACACCCGGCACCCCCAAACTCCCTCCCAGCCACACCCGGCACCCCCAAACTCCCTCCCAGCCACACCCGGCACCCCCAAACTCCCTCCCAGTAAATTCCAGTACCCCCAAACTCAATCGTAATTAAAACCAGACCCTCTAAAATCCTTCCCAGTAAATCCCAGCACCTCCAAACCCCCTCCCAGTCCCTCCCAGCACCCCCAAACCCCCTCCCAGTCACACCCGGCACCCCCAAACCCCCTCCCAGTGCCCCCCAGCACCCCCCCAACCCCATCCCACCCTCCCCAGCACCCCCCAAAGCCCTTCCCAGCCCTCCCCCAGCCCACAGCCCCTCTCCCAGTTGCCGGCCGGCTCTCTCCAGCTCCCTCCCAGTGGCTCCCAGCCCCCGCCCGCGGCTCTGGCCCGGCCCCAGCGGCTCCCCCGTACCCCAGCTCTGGCTCAGGGGGTGCTCCAGGCTGCCGTGCTCCACCTGGCAGCTGTAGGTGAGCCCGCGCCGGGGGGGGGTTTCCAGCAGCACCAGCAGCTGGTAGCTCCAGTCCCCGTTGGGGACCACCTCGGTGGCCACCACGTGCTCCGAGAGCTCCTGCTGGCCCTGGAACCACCTCACCTGGATCGGGGCAGGGTAGAAATCCAGCACGGAGCAGAGCAGGCGGCCGGGGCCGGGCTGGGAGCTCGAGGGCACCAGCGAGATGGAGACGCTGGGGGGCACTGGGAGAGAGAGAGCGGGGACGGACTGGGATCGGCTGGGGGCACTGGGAGAGGGAGGGGAGGGACTGGGGTGGGGCTGGGGGGTCTGGGAGGGAGTGGGAATGGACTGGGAGGGATTAGGGATGGACTGGGTTGGGTTGAGAGGGACTGGGAATGGACTGGGGTGGGGCTGGGATGGGTTGGGACTTATTGGGACGAACTGTGGCGGACTGCTAATGGACTGGATGGGACTGGGAGGGACTGGGATGGACTGGGAGGGACTGGGATGGAATGGGAATGGACTGGGATGGGCAGAGAATGGACTGGGAGTACAATGGATGGAACTGGAATGGACTGTGTGGTACTGGGAAGTATCGGGGAGGGGTCCAGGGAGGGCTGAGGGCTCTGGGCCGATTCCCAGAGAGGTTTTGAGGGGCTCCGGGGTCGTTGGCAGGGCCGGGCCCGAGGGGACACGCTCTGCCCCGCGCTCACCTCGGCGCTCCGTGAGGAACGGGGTTAACTCCTGGTACCATTCCCGGCAGAACGTGTCCACTTGACCCCATTTGTACTGCATCCATTCCGAGTCGCTGTTCCTGCACCGGGCCTGTTTCTCCCCATAGGGGGTGAACCCCACGTACTCCCCCACATCGCTGTCGAACATCACGTACTGCTGCCGGTTGTAGATTTGCCTCTCCACCAACCTCACCTTCTCCGTGCCGTTCGTGAAGTAACACTCAACCTTAAGCATGTGCTGGAACACCCCTGTGAGTGCAGGACACAGCTCAGGGGGTGCCCCCCCAGCTCCCCCCCAGCACCCCCAGAGCTCCGGGTCCCACCCCGGATCCCCACTCCGCACCCCCTGTGCCCCACGGCCGCCCTGGGACCCTCCTGCCCGCGCTGCCGCTTCCTCTTGGCCGCCCTTCCCCCATTTCCCCTTCCGCATCCTCTCCCCTCCCGCCTCCGCCCGCACCCCAAAATCACTTCTGGGCTCCCGAATTTCCCACTTTCCCACCCATTTTAACACTATTGTCCCAACCCCAGCCCCTCGGGCTCAGATTTGGGGTCCCCCCTCCCCATTTCCCCCTTCCCTCCCCTCCCCGCCCCTCCCGCTCTCCCTTTGGGGGTCCCCTCCTCCTCCCCCTCCATCCCGGGCTCCCCCTTTTCCCCCTGTTCCCCCTTCTCCCCCCCGGCCCAGCGCCTCCCGCGCCCCCCGCTCACCCGAGAGCTCCGCGCCCGCAGCCGGGGCGGCTCCCAGCGCCACCAGTGCCACCAGCACGGCCCCGGCTGCCGCCCCTCGCCCCATGGCAGCGCCGCACCGGCACCACCAGCCCCGCAGCTTTAGGGACGCGCTCCCTGATTGCTCGGCCGTGGTTTTTGGCCGCGATCTGATTGGCTGTGCTGGTTTTTGGCTCCTCTATTACTGACCGAGGAGTTTTTCGCCCGCTCTAATTGGCCGGTTCCGTTGGGAGCCCGATTTTCAGACGCTCTACCCAGCAACCGATGAGGTAATTAACGCTCCGAGCTCCCATTGGCTGTGCCGCGTCCTGCCCGCGCTCTGATTGGCTGAGGGGTTTCGGGACGCTGCAGCCCCGGGTGGGGATTTTTGGGCAGGGGGAGCCTTGGGGCGCGGGGCAGGCGGGGGCGGGGATGGGGGGCGCGGGCTGTGCCGGGCCAGCCAATCAGCGCCGTTCTTTTCGCGTTTCACCCCAATTTTAGGGGTGCTCCGCCCGTACAGAATTTCCTGTTTCGACCCCTTCGTCCCGCTCTTCTATAGGAACGAAATTTGCCGAATTAGCAGTCAAAAAAATATTAAACTATGAATGGAATTGGAGTAAAATTATATAAATTCTAATTATAATATAATTTTTATATAGTAACCTATGATTAATAGCTATTGACAGAATTTTATACTATTAATATATAATAATACTAAAATTATACTAATTATAATAAAATCGTATTATTTTAAAAATTTTTAAATATAAATTTTTAAAACACTTTTAATTGTAGTTTTTTAGATAAATAATATATTATTAAATGGGGGCGAGCGCCTGTCATGGTTTGACACTGTGTCACGATCCGCTTATAGCGGGGTGTCGTGATGGTTCGTTAGCCAATCCCAAAGTGCAAAAGACAAACAGCAGGGGACTATCAGTTTAATCACAACAGATGCACCTTTATTAAGGGCCAAAAAACAATAAATGCGATAGTGGGATCAGAAAATAAATAAAAAGGAGAGAGAGAGAGAGAGAGAGAGAGAGAGACAAGGGGGATGGGAATAGCTGCCAACACAGGCGAGCTCCTCGGTGGTCCGGACGATGGGGATCCGTCTTGTTGTGTTGGGGAGAGTCTCCAAAGTCCTGCCCAGCCCAGGGGTCCAGTTATAGTCCACAGAGGGAAAGGGGGGAACATGCAGAACAATGAAAGTCTATTGAAATTGCTATGGGGGGACAGGTGACCTATAGAAAATCATCCAGGCTGAACAAACACAATGATGAATAAGTCCATTGAAGTTAGTGGAGAAGAACAGGTCATGTCATTTCCCCCCACCACCATTCTCTGTGGTAGGGGTCTCAGTCTCAGTCCTTGGGGAGAGGGTTCTTGATCTCTGTCTGTCACGGTGGTAAGGAGGCAGATGAGGGGTCTTCAGTGAGAGACCACCAGAGTCACCCCAACACTTCATTCAGCTTAAAGGTGGAGAGTGAAGCAGGAACTGCAGAAGGCTGCTCTGTGCTGGGTCCACGCTGGGTCTTCACCAAGTTCTTGCCAACTCCTTGCCAAGTTCTTGCCAGGTCTCGTTCGGAACAGAACGTAACGGTGCAGCGGCTGCACCTGCACTGTTGCCTTCTCCAAGCCGGAACTGCAGTGGGGGAAGGGAGTTCCTTCTCATGGCAATCGGCAGGGAAATGAGTGAGGGTCTTCAGATTGCCTCTTCCACACTGGCACAATGCCAGTGCCCCCAAGAAAATGCAATCTCTCAATTGAATGCTGTGAAATGTGATCGAGAACAGAGCAATGCAGCCCCAAGCTTAATAACAAGGAAAAAATACTTTATTAAGCTACTACTACTATACTACTATAGAAGGAAAAAGAAAGGGAAAAAAATCTACACACAAAATTCAAAATGAAAACATTCCAAAGCATTCCTCCTCCCACCACCCACCTCCAACAAACCACAGCGAGACACAACCGGGACCGCAATCAGGTTTCCACCCTCCAGATAATCAACACCCAATGCATCGACAGATAATCAACACCCAGCCTATCGACAGATAATCAATACCCAGTCCATTGACAGATAATCAACACCCAATCCATTGACAGATAATCCACACCCAATCCATTGACAGATAATCAGCACCCAATCCATGGACAGATAATCAACACCCAATCCATTGACAGATAATCCACACCCAGTCCATTGACAGATAATCAGCACCCAATCCATGGACAGATAATCAACACCCAATCCATTGACAGATAATCAACACCCAATCCATTGACAGATAATCAACACCCAATCCATTGACTGATAATCAACACCCAGTCCATTGACAGATAATCAACACCCAGCCCATTGACAGATAATCAACACCCAGTCGATATACAGATAATCAACACCCAATCCATTGACAGATAATCAACACCCAGCCCATTGACAGATAATCAACACCCAATCCATTGACAGATAATCAACACCCATTCCGTTGACAGATAATCAACACCCAGTCCATCGACAGATAATCCACACCCAATCCATTGACAGATAATCCACACCCAGCCCATTGACAGATAATCAACACCCAATCCATTGACAGATAATCAATACCCAGTCCATTGACAGATAATCAACACCCAATCCATCGACAGATAATCCACACCCAATCCATCGACAGATAATCCACACCCAATCCATTGACAGATAATCAACACCCAATCCACTGACAGATAATCAATACCCAGTCCATTGACAGATAATCAACACCCAATCCATCAACAGATAATCACCACCCAGCCCATCGACAGATAATCAACACCCAGTCCATCGACAGATAATCAACACCCAATCCATGGACAGATAATCAACACCCAGTCCATGGACAGATAATCAACACCCAGCCCATTGACAGATAATCAACACCCAGTCCACTGACAGATAATCCACACCCAATCCATCGACAGATAATCCACACCCAGCCCATTGACAGATAATCAACACCCAGTCCATTGACAGATAATCAACACCCAATCCATTGACAGATAATCAACACCCAGTCCATTGACAGATAATCAACACCCAATCCATTGACAGATAATCAACACCCAATCCATTGACAGATAATCAACACCCAATCCATTGACAGATAATCCACACCCAGCCCATCTGCAGGGAGAGAGGAGCCCCTCCTGTGCCACAGACCCCCCAAAAACACAGCTGCCACCCCCTGTGCTTCCATGGCACTCCCGGCACCGCACGGAGAGAAAAGTTTCCCATGGTGACCCTCTCCTTTCCATGCACGGCGCTCTCAGCACCAATGCATGCATGGACAGACTGCTTTTAGGATTTTTCCTTTCAAGGCTGCCCTGCCAAGAGGGGAAAAACAACAGTTCAGTTTGTCATTTTTGGGACCGCAGTGCCCCCCATTTTCCCCTGGGGCCGAGGGTCCAAGAACAGAGATCTTCTTCTCTTCTTCCTCTGCGAAGACAGGGGGCACCCCCACAAACCTCCCTGACTTTTCTCTGTTGGCTCCACTTCTGTCTTTTCCCAGCTGCAGCAGGTCTCTTTGGCTCACCGGCATCCTCCTAAAATACCGTCTCTCTTGGAGGAGTGCAGTAGATAGGGACAGGCGAACGGAAGATCCCGGGATGTGACAGAAAGAAAGACCCTTCCGCCTTCACCCTGCAACACGTTATATATCACCTCCAGAACATGTAACCACACCTAACCCAGTAGTTTCCCACTCCTGACTAACCCTAGAGACCCTACCAACCCCCCCGACGTAGCAAAGTCCCCCAAGACTATTTAAACCCATGAGATAAGTTAATAAACGCTTTCGACCGTCCACCACATTGGTGTCAGCGTGTGTCGCTAGCCCGAGTGGCCCGCACAGGCCGGGCTGCCGTGCTGCTCCTTGTGACCAGGTCACCATTGCCTCCCCTGAAGGGAACAGGGATGTTCCCAATGCACACAGGGGGATGTTCCCAATGCACACAGGGGGATGTTCCCAATGCACACAGGGGGATGTTCCCAATGCACACAGGGGGATGTTCCCAATGCACACAGGGGATGTTCCCAATGCACACAGGGGGATGTTCCCAATGCACACAGGGGGATGTTCCCGGGGCACACAGGGAGATGTTCCCAATGCACACAGGGGGATGTTCCCAATGCACACAGGGGGATGTTCCCGGGGCTCTCAGGGGGATGTTCCCAATGCACACAGGGGGATGTTCCCAATGCACACAGGGGATGTTCCCAATGCACACAGGGGGATGTTCCCAATGCACACAGGGGGATGTTCCCGGGGCACACAGGGGGATGTTCCCAATGCACACAGGGGATGTTCCCAATGCACACAGGGGGATGTTCCCGGGGCTCTCAGGGGGATGTTCCCCATTCCTTGGGCTTCCCGCACCCCGGGAATGACAAATCCCGCTCAGGGCTGCCGAAAGCCGGAGCGCTCCCGGCGCTGGAGATCGCAGCCGGCCGCGGGAATCGATGGGAATCGCCGGGGCCGTTGAGCAGCGACGCTTCGAAGGCGGTGGCGGCCCCGGCTTCCTGCGGGGGCTGAGCCGGGAGCGGCTCCGGTTGGGCCGGGAAAGGCTCGGGAGGGCAGGAGGGGAGCGGCGGCCCCGGGGCTGCAACGCTGCGGGGGCTGCGTGAGCGCAGAAACCCCAAAACAGCGCGGGGGAGCCCAAAAACCGTCCTGGGAGTTCCTCTCTGCTCCTCCTCCTCCTCCTCCTCCTCCTCCATCCCTCTGTCCCCCTCCCTTTTCCCAAACCCGTCCCCACCGCCCCCCCAAACCCCTCCCCCCACCCCGCCCCCCACAAACGGCCCCGGGGCCAACTGGGAAGCTTTATTGGGAGCACTGGGAGCGGGCGGGCGGGGGCAGAGCGGCAGCGGGGCTGGGGGGGACACGGGACCCCCCCAAAATCCCCGCGGGGACGGAGCGGGGGGTCCCGGCCGGGCCCGAGGCCGCGGGGAGCGGCTGCGGCCGCCGGCGGCTCAGGAGCTCTGCGGGCAGAGAAAAGGGGGTGAGGCCGGGCCGGGGGCCCCGGGGGGAGCGCAGCCGCTCCGGCCCGGGGGGGACACGACCCCCGGCACCCCCCCGGACCTTCTTGCGCAGGTAGAAGCCGAGCCCCAGCGCCAGGAAGAGCGAGCCCAAGACGAAGCCCCCGATGCCCGTCAGCATCTTGCTGCGGGCGGCGTCCGGCGGCATCTCTGGGGGGTCCGCGGGGCTCAGCGCCCCCAAAACCTCCCCCCGACACCCCCAGCCCCTCCCGCCGCCCTCCCGCTCGCCCCCCCCGGCCCGGCCGGGACCCCCCGAAACCTCCCCCCGATCCCTGCCAGCCACACCCGGCACCCCCAAACTCCCTCCCAGCCACACCCGGCACCCCCAAACTCCCTCCCAGCCACACCCGGCACCCCCAAACTCCCTCCCAGCCACACCCGGCACCCCCAAACTCCCTCCCAGCCACACCCGGCACCCCCAAACTCCCTCCCAGTCACACCCGGCACCCGCAAACTCCCTCACAGTCACTCCCGGCACCCCCAAACTCCCTCCCAGCCACAACCAGCACCCCCAAAATCGATGACAATTAAAACCAGACCCCGTAAAATCCCTCCCACGCACATCCAGCACTCCTAAACCATTTCCCAGTACATCCCAAACGCTCAAATTCTTTCCCAAACTCCCAGCACCCCCAAACTGGATCACAATTAAAACCAGACCTTCTAAAATCCTTCCCAGACGTTCCCAGCATCCCCAAACTCCCTCCCAGCCACACCCGGCACCCCCAAACTCCCTCCCAGCCACACCCGGCATCCCCAAACTCCCTCCCAGCCACACCCGGCACCCCCAAACTCCCTCCCAGTAAATTCCAGTACCCCCAAACTCAATCACAATTAAAACAAGACCCTCTAAAATCCTTCCCAGTCATACCCAGCACCCCTAAACCCACTCCCAGTAAATCCCAAAACTGCCAAACTCCTTCCCAGCCACACCCGGCACCCCTAAACTGTATCCCAGTACATCCCAACACGCCCAAATTCTTTCCCAGTCACACCCGGCACCCCCAAACTCCCTCCCAGTCACACCCAGCACTCCCAAACCCCCTCCCAGTGCCCCCCAGCACCCCCCCAACCCCATCCCACCCTCCCCAGCACCCCCCAAAGCCCTGCCCAGCCCTCCCCCAGCCCCCAGCCCCTCTCCCAGTTGCCGGCCGGCTCTCTCCAGCTCCCTCCCAGTGGCTCCCAGCCCCCGCCCGCGGCTCTGGCCCGGCCCCAGCGGCTCCCCCGTACCCCAGCTCTGGCTCAGGGGGTGCTCCAGGCTGCCGTGCTCCACCTGGCAGCTGTAGGTGAGCCCGCGCCGGGGGGGGGTTTCCAGCAGCACCAGCAGCTGGTAGCTCCAGTCCCCGTTGGGGACCACCTCGGTGGCCACCACGTGCTCCGAGAGCTCCTGCTGGCCCTGGAACCACCTCACCTGGATCGGGGCAGGGTAGAAATCCAGCACGGAGCAGAGCAGGCGGCCGGGGCCGGGCTGGGAGCTCGAGGGCACCAGCGAGATGGAGACGCTGGGGGGCACTGGGAGAGAGAGAGCGGGGACGGACTGGGATCGGCTGGGGGCACTTGGGAGAGGGAGGGGAGGGACTGGGTGGGGCTGGGGGGGACTGGGAGGGACTGGGAGGGACGGGGAATGGACAAGGAAGGACTGGGAATGGACTGGGAGGGACTGGGAGGGAGTGGGAATGGAATGGGAATTGAGTGGGAATGGACTGAGATGGACTGGGACGGACAAGGAATGGACTGCAATGGACTGGGAGGGACTGGGAATATGCTGGGAGGGACTGGGAGGGACTGTGAGGGACTGGGAGGGATTAGGGATGGGACTGGAAGGGACGGGGGGGGATTGAGAATGAACTGGGAATGGCATGGGAGGGTCTGGAAATGTACTGGAATGGACAGGGAATATGCTGGGAGGGACTGGGATGGATTGGGATCAACTGGGATTAATTGTGAGGGACTGAGAATGGATTGGAATGTACTGGTATGGACTGGGAATGGACTGGAATGTACTGGTATGGACTGGGAATGCACTGGGACGGACTGGGACAAACTTCCCATCAACTGGGAATGGACTGGGATAGACTGAGTGAGACTGGGTTGGAATGGGAATTTACTGGGAATGCACTGGATGTTATTGGGAATGGTCTGGGTAGGAAAAGAGGGTCTGGGAATGGACTGGAAAGGACTGGGAGGGACTGGGAGGGACCAGGAGGTATTTGGATCAACTGGGAGGGACTGGGAATGGACTGAGATAGACTGGAATGGACTGGGACGGGACTGGGAGGAAGTGGGAGGGACTGGGAATGGAGTGGGAGGGATTAGGGATGGACTGGGAGGGACTGGGAATGGATTGAGAGGGACTGGGATGCACTGGGATAGACTGGGAATGTACTGGGACAGATTTGGGATTGACTGGGAGGGACTGGGATGGATTGGGAGAAGCAGAGAATGGACTAGGAGGGACTGGGAGGGACTGGAGGGACTGGGAGACAAAGGAGCCCCCGGGGATGGGCCCAGGGAGGGCTGAGGGCTCTGGGCCGATTCCCAGGGAGGTTTTGAGGGGCTCCGGGGTCGTTGGCAGGGCCGGGCCCGAGGGGACACGCTCTGCCCCGCGCTCACCTCGGCGCTCCACGCTGAACGCGGCGACACCCCGGTAGTTGTTACGGCAGAACCTGTCCACCTCAGAGCGTTTGTCCTCCATTATTGCCGGGTTGCTGTTGAAGCGCTTGGCATTCCTCTCCCCAAGGGGGGTGAACCCCACGAACTCTCCCACGTCGCTGTCGAACATCAGGTACTGCTCGCGGTTGTAGATGTAGCCCTGCACGTACCTCACCTTCTCCGTGCCGTTCGTGAAGTGACACTCAGCCTTAAACATGTGCTGGAGCACCGCTGTGAGTGCAGGACACAGCTCAGGGGGTGCCCCCCCAGCTCCCCCCCAGCACCCCCAGAGCTCCGGGGCCCACCCCGGATCCCCACTCCGCACCCCCTGTGCCCCACGGCCGCCCTGGGACCCTCCTGCCCGCGCTGCCGCTTCCTCTTGGCCGCCCTTCCCCCATTTCCCCTTCCGCATCCTCTCCCCTCCCGCCTCCGGCCGCACCCCAAAATCACTTCTGGGCTCCCGAATTTCCCACTTTCCCACCCATTTTAACACTATTGTCCCAACCCCCAGCCCCTCGGGCTCAGATTTGGGGTCCCCCCTCCCCATTTCCCCCCTCCCCGCCCCTCCCGCTCTCCCTTTGGGGGTCCCCTCCTCCTCCCCCTCCATCCCGGGCTCCCCCTTTTCCCCCTGTTCCCCCTTCTCCCCCCCGGCCCAGCGCCTCCCGCGCCCCCCGCTCACCCGAGAGCTCCGCGCCCGCAGCCGGGGCGGCTCCCAGCGCCACCAGTGCCACCAGCACGGCCCCGGCTGCCGCCCCTCGCCCCATGGCAGCGCCGCACCGGCACCACCAGCCCCGCAGCTTTAGGGACGCGCTCCCTGATTGGCCGGGCGTGGTTTTTGGCCGCGATCTGATTGGCTGTGCTGGTTTTTGGCTCCTCTCTTACTGACCGAGGAGTTTTTCGCCCGCTCTAATTGGCCGGTTCCGTTGGGAGCCCGATTTTCAGACGCTCTACCCAGCAACCGATGAGGTAATTAACGCTCCGAGCTCCCATTGGCTGTGCCGCGTCCTGCCCGCGCTCTGATTGGCTGAGGGGTTTCGGGACGCTGCAGCCCCGGGTGGGGATTTTTGGGCAGGGGGAGCCTTGGGGCGCGGGGCCGGCGGGGGCGGGGATGGGGGCGCGGGCTGTGCCGGGCCAGCCAATCAGAGCCGTTCTTTTCGTGTTTCACCCCAAGTTTTGGGGCGCTGTGCACGTACCGAATTTCCTACTCGGACCCTTTCGTCCCACTCCTTTATAGGAATGAAATTTTCCGAATTAGTGGTCAACAAAATGATAAACTATTAATGGAAATGGAGTAAAATTATATACATTGATATTATAATATCATTTTTATATAATAAAATGTGATTAATAGTTATTTGTAAATACGTTTATTTGGGTATTCCACGGACGGATACAAGCGAGATCTCTGAGGTTGCTCTTAGGGATGAGGTTTATTCGGGATGCATTGTGGCCCTGCCTTGAGCTGTGTAGCAGCACGTGGCTGGGCCTGAGGTGATGGGGAGGGGAGAGACAAAGAGGGGAGCAGGGACTCCCGGAGGATACTCCAGGAGGAGAGGGGAAGATCCAAGAGAGCGTTCGGCCCCCCGGAAACCCCTTATCAATGGGGGCTCCAAGGTGGGCTGGAACAGGACCTGGGCCAATGGGGTCACAGACAACTGATGGTTCAGGGGAGGGTTACAGGTGTGGGGTGAGCCATACATTCTGGGGGGTGAGATGGAACAGTCCATTTGGCTTTTGGACCCCTCTGTAGGTGAGGGTTATTGTCCAGCCAGTAGGGGGCGTTATATTCGTCCTGGCTGTACCATTGTGGTTATCAATCATATTTATCGACCCTTCCCAACAGGCATCCTCCTAAAATACCGTCTCTCTTGGAGGAGAAGATCGGTTCAGTCTGTGGCTACCAAGGAAAAGTCCGGCCAAAAGCCGCTCCATCATCTCCTCCCACCTGGAATTTCTCCTTCCAACATCCCAGCTCCCAGGCTGTCCCTCTGCCTCTCTTTCAACCCGAGGAGGAGAAAAATCCCACACAGCTTTCATTTCTCAGAAGGGTTAAAAGTGCCGACTCCCAAGGGTGGCTCTGGGCCCAGGCTGCAGCTCCCAGGGCCGGCTGGGCCTTCCCCGTGGTGTATCGCTGATAAACCACCGCTGCCTCTTTCTCTCTCCCTTTCTCTGCAGAGAGACTCTGGGGGGGAACGGAGACATCCCAGATTTCTCCACCCTTCCATCTGCAGGGGGTTCCATCCCCCCACCCTTGGGCCCACCTCAGTCCGGCCGTGGGCCTTCCCCTGCCCCACCCAGCCACGGCCGGGCAGGGGAGAGGCTGCGCTGAGCGCTGAGCGGAACCAGAGAGAGCGAGTTCTGCTGGGAATTCTGCTTGGAACCCCTCGCTGTTCTCAGAGCCGTGTCCACCTTCAGCTGGTCAATGTCCAAACTGACCTCTTCCTTCCCAGAAAATTCATTTTCCGTCTCAAACCGCGACAGCGCCCCAGGCTGGGAGTTCCTCCAGCCCAGGCCCAGCTCTGGAGCTCCCCCGGGTTTGGTGTCCATAAAAGCCCCAAACCACCAGGATCCAGCCCAAATTCAGCTCTGGGGTCCCTGAGGCTCTGGGCATCCCCTCCCCACACACGAAACCCTCCTGGTGACCCACAGAGATTTTGGGGCTCCATCCCGGCCCCATCCCGACCCCATCCCGGTTCCATCCCAACCCCATCCCTGCTCCTTCCTCCTCCTCCTCCTCCTCCTCCATCCCTTTGTCCCCCTCCCTTGTCCCGAACCCCCCCCGAGCATCCCCTCCCCACACACGAAACCCTCCCGGTGCCCCACAGAGATTTTGGGGCTCGATCCCGGAATCTGCGAGCCGCGAACCCCCCCAAGGAAAAATCCCGGTCCGGGGACCCCCCGAGGGATTTGGGGCGAGCTCCCCCTCCATGCTGGCTGCGGGATTTGGGGAGGGGGCGATGCTGAGGGGGCCGGGGGGCTGCAGGTGCTATGGGGGGCTGGGGAACCGCGGGGGTCCGGGGCTGCTTCTCTTCCTCCTCCTCCTCCTCCTCCTCCTCCTCCTCCTCCTCCTCCTCCTCCTCCATCCCTCTGTCCCCCTCCCTTTTCCCAAACCCGTCCCCACCGCCCCCCCAAACCCCTCCCCCCAACCCGCCCCCCACAAACGGCCCCGGGGCCAACTGGGAAGCTTTATTGGGAGCACTGGGAGCGGGCGGGCGGGGGCAGAGCGGCAGCGGGGCTGGGGGGGACACGGGACCCCCCCAAAATCCCCGCGGGGACGGAGCGGGGGGTCCCGGCCGGGCCCGAGGCCGCGGGGAGCGGCTGCGGCCGCCGGCGGCTCAGGAGCTCTGCGGGCAGAGAAAAGGGGGTGAGGCCGGGCCGGGGGCCCCGGGGGGAGCGCAGCCGCTCCGGCCCGGGGGGGACACGACCCCCGGCACCCCCCCGGACCTTCTTGCGCAGGTAGAAGCCGAGCCCCAGCGCCAGGAAGAGCGAGCCCAAGACGAAGCCCCCGATGCCCGTCAGCATCTTGCTGCGGGCGGCGTCCGGCGGCATCTCTGGGGGGTCCGCGGGGCTCAGCGCCCCCAAAACCTCCCCCCGACACCCCCAGCCCCTCCCGCCGCCCTCCCGCTCGCCCCCCCGGCCCGGCCGGGACCCCCCGAAACCTCCCCCCGATCCCTGCCAGCCACACCCGGCACCCCCAAACTCCCTCCCAGTCACACCCGGCACCCCCAAACTCCCTCCCAGCCACACCCGGCACCCCCAAACTCCCTCCCAGTCACACCCGGCACCCCCAAACTCCCTCCCAGCCACACCCGGCACCCCCAAACTCCCTCCAAGTCACTCCCAGCACCCCCAAACTCTCTCCCAGTCACACCCGGCACCCCCAAACTCCCTCCCAGTCACACCCGACACCCCCAAACCCCCTCCCAGCCACACCCGGCACCCCCAAACTCCCTCCCAGTCACACCCGGCACCCCCAAACTCCCTCCCAGTCACACCCAGCACCCCCAAACTCCCTCCCAGTCACTCCCAGCACCCCCAAACTCCCTCCCAGTCACTCCCGGCACCCCCAAACTCCCTCCCAGCCACACCCCGCACCCCCAACCTCGATCACAATTAAAACCAGACCCCCTAAAATCCCTCCCACGCACACCAACCACTCATAAACCGTATCCCAGTACATCCCAACACGCCCAAATTCTTTCCCAGCCACACCCGGCACCCCCAAACTCCCTCCCGGCCACTCCCAGCACCCCCAAACTCCCTCCCAGTCAATTCCAGCACCCCCAAACTCCCTCCCAGTCATTTCCAGCACCCCGAAACTCGATTGAAATTAAAACCAGACCCTCTAAAATCCTTCCCAGTCACACCCAGCACCCCCAAACTCCCTCCCAGCCACACCCGGCACCCCCAAACCCCCTCCCAGCCACACCCGGCACCCCCAAACTCCCTCCCAGTCACTCCCAGGATCCCAAAACTCCCTCCCAGTCACACCCGGCACCCCCAAACCCCCTCCCAGTGCCCACCAGCACCCCCCCAACCCCATCCCACCCTCCCCAGCACCCCCCAAAGCCCTTCCCAGCCCTCCCCCAGCCCCCAGCCCCTCTCCCAGTTGCCGGCCGGCTCTCTCCAGCTCCCTCCCAGTGGCTCCCAGCCCCCGCCCGCGGCTCTGGCCCGGCCCCAGCGGCTCCCCCGTACCCCAGCTCTGGCTCAGGGGGTGCTCCAGGCTGCCGTGCTCCACCTGGCAGCTGTAGGTGAGCCCGCGCCGGGGGGGGGTTTCCAGCAGCACCAGCAGCTGGTAGCTCCAGTCCCCGTTGGGGACCACCTCGGTGGCCACCACGTGCTCCGAGAGCTCCTGCTGGCCCTGGAACCACCTCACCTGGATCGGGGCAGGGTAGAAATCCAGCACGGAGCAGAGCAGGCGGCCGGGGCCGGGCTGGGAGCTCGAGGGCACCAGCGAGATGGAGACGCTGGGGGGCACTGGGAGAGAGAGAGCGGGGACGGACTGGGATCGGCTGGGGGCACTGGGAGAGGGAGGGGAGGGACTGGGTGGGGCTGGGGGGGACTGGGAGGGACTGGGGGGGACTGGGAATGGGCTGGGAATGGACTGGGATGGACTGGGAGGGACTGGGAGGGACTGGGAATTGTCTTGGAATGGACTGGGAAAGAGTGAGCATGGAATGGGAATGGACTGGGACGGACTGGGACGGACAGGGAATTGACTGGGAGGGACTGGTATGGACTGAGGGAGACTGGGGTGGACTGGGAATGGACTGTGAATGCACTGGGAAGGACTGGGAGGGACTGGGAGTTATTGGGATCAACAGGGAGGGACTCGGAATTGACTGGGAGGGACTGGGGATGGACTGAAAATGGACTGGGAGGGACAGGGATGGGACTGGAAGGGACTGGGTGGGACTGGAAATGGACTGGGGGTGACTGGGAGGGACTGGGAATGGACTGGGATAGACTGGGATGGACTGATATGGACAGGGATAGACTTGGTGGCATTGGGAATGGACAGGGAGGGACTGGGAATGGGCTGGGATGGACTGGGAGGGGTTGGGAGTGACTGGGAATGGACTTGGCGGGACTTGGAATGGACTGGGATGGACTGGAAATGGGCAGAGAATGGACTGTGATGGACTGGGAGTGACTGGGAAGTTTCGGGGATGGGCACAGGGAGGGCTGAGGGCTCTGGGCCGGTTCCCAGGGAGGTTTTGAGGGGCTCCGGGGTCGTTGGCAGGGCCGGGCCCGAGGGGACACGCTCTGCCCCGCGCTCACCTCGGCGCTCCGTGATGAATGGGGTAAAAGTCTTGTACCAGCACCTACAGAACCTGTCCACCGCAGTCCGTTTGTACTCCATCCATCCCCGGTTGCTGTTCCAGCGCTTGGCATTCCTCTCCCCATAGGGGGTGAACCCCACGTACTCCCCCACGTCGCTGTCGAACATCGCGTACTGCTGTCGGTTGTAGATGTGCCGCTGCACGTACCTCACCTTCTCCGTGCCGTTCGTGAAGTGACACTCGGTCTTTCCCTGCCACTGGAGCACCGCTGTGAGTGCAGGACACAGCTCAGGGGGTGCCCCCCAGCTCCCCCCCAGCACCCCCAGAGCTCCGGGGCCCACCCCGGATCCCCACTCCGCACCCCCTGTGCCCCACGGCCGCCCTGGGACCCTCCTGCCCGCGCTGCCGCTTCCTCTTGGCCGCCCTTCCCCCATTTCCCCTTCCGCATCCTCTCCCCTCCCGCCTCCGCCCGCACCCCAAAATCACTTCTGGGCTCCCGAATTTCCCACTTTCCCACCCATTTTAACACTATTGTCCCAACCCCCAGCCCCTCGGGCTCAGATTTGGGGTCCCCCCTCCCCATTTCCCCGCTCCCCGCCCCTCCCGCTGTCCCTTTGGGGGTCCCCTCCTCCTCCCCCTCCATCCCGGGCTCCCCCTTTTCCCCCTGTTCCCCCTTCTCCCCCCCGGCCCAGCGCCTCCCGCGCCCCCCGCTCACCCGAGAGCTCCGCGCCCGCAGCCGGGGCGGCTCCCAGCGCCACCAGTGCCACCAGCACGGCCCCGGCTGCCGCCCCTCGCCCCATGGCAGCGCCGCACCGGCACCACCAGCCCCGCAGCTTTAGGGACGCGCTCCCTGATTGGTCGGGCGTGGTTTTTGGCCGCGATCTGATTGGCTGTGCTGTTTTTTGGCTCCTCTATGATTGGCCGAGGCGCTTTTTCCGCGCTCTAATTGGCCGGTTCCGTTGGGAGCCCGATTTTCAGACGCTCTACCCAGCAACCGATGAGGTAATTAACGCTCCGAGCTCCCATTGGCTGTGCCGCGTCCTGCCCGCGCTCTGATTGGCTGAGGGGTTTCGGGCCGCTGCAGCCCCGGGTGGGGATTTTTGGGCAGGGGGAGCCTTGGGGCGCGGGGCAGGTGGGGCGGGGATGGGGGCGCGGGCTGTGCCGGGCCAGCCAATCAGAGCCGTTCTTTTCGTGTTTCACCCCAATTTTTGGGGCACTGTGCTCGTACAGAATTTCCTACTCCGACCCCTTCGTCCTGCTCCTCTATAGGAACGAAATTTGCCGAATTAGCCGTCAAAAAAATGATAAACTATGAACGGAATTGGAGTAAAATTATATAAATTCTCATTATAATATAATTTTTATATAGTAACCTATGATTAATAGCTATTAACATAATTTTATACTATTAATACATAATAATACTAAAATTATACTAATTATAATAAAATCGTATTATTTTAAAATTTTTAACATATTAATTTTTAAAACACTTTTAAATGTATTTTTTAGATAAGTAATATATTATTAAATAGGGGCGAGCGCCTGTCATGGTTTGACACTGTGTCACGATCCGCTTATAGCGGGGTGTGGTGATGGTTCGTTAGCCAATCCCAAAGTGCAAAAGAGAACAGCAGGGGACTATCAGTTTAATCACAACAGATGCACCTTTATTAAGGGCCAAAAAGCAATAAATGCGATAGTGGGGTCAGAAAAGAAATAAAAAGGAGAGAGAGAGAGAGAGAGACAAGGGGGGATGGGAATAGCTACCAACACAGGCGAGGTCCTCGGTGGTCCGGACCATGGGGATCCGTCTTGTTGTGTTGGGAAGAGTCTCCAAAATCCTGCCCAGCCCAGGGGTCCAGTTACAGTCCACAGAAGGAAAGGGGGGAACACGCAGAACAATGAGAGTCTATTGAAATTGCTATGGGGGGAACAGGTGACCTATAGAAAATCACCCAGGCAGAACAAACACAATGAAGAATAAATCCATTGAACTTACTGGAGAAGAACAGGTCATGTCATTTCCCCCCTCCACCACTCTCTGTGGTCGGGGTCTCAGTCTCAGTCCTTGGGGAGAGGGTTCTTGATCTCCGTCTGTCACGGTGGTAACGAGGCAGATGAGGGGTCTTCAGTGAGAGACCACCAGAGTCACCCCAACAGTTCATTCGGCTTAAAGGTGGAGAGTGAAGCAGGAATTGCAGAGGGCCGCTCTGTGCTGGGTCCACGCTGGGTCTTCGCCAACTCCTTGCCAAGTCCTTGCCAAGTTCTTGCCGGGCCTCGTTGGGAACAGAACGTAACGGTGCAGCGGCTGCACCTGCACTGTTGCCTTCTCCAAGCTGGAACTGCAGTGGGGGAAGGGAGTTCCTTCTCGTGGCAATCGGCAGGCAAATGAGTGAGGGTCTTCAGATTGCCTCCTACACACTGGCACAATGCCAGTACCCCCAAGAAAATGCAATCTCTCAATTGAATGCTGTGAAATGCGATCGAGAACAGAGCAAAGCAGCCCCAAGCTTAATAACATGGAAAAAAAACTTTATTAAGCCACTGCTACAATACTACTATAGAAGGAAAAAGAAAGGGGAAAAAATCCCCACACAAAATTCAAAATGAAAACCTTCCAAAGCATTCCTCCTCCCACCACCCACCTCCAACAAACCACAGCGAGAAAAACCGGGACCCCAATCAGGTTTCCACCCTCCAGATAATCAACACCCAGTCCATTGACAGATAATGAACACCCAGCCCATCAACAGATAATCAATACCAATCCATTGACAGATAATCAACACCCAATCCATTGACAGATAATCAATACCCAATCCATTGACAGATAATCAACACCCAATCCACTGACAGATAATCAACACCCAGCCCATTGACAGATAATCAACACCCAATCCATTGACAGATAATCAACACCCAGCCCATGGACAGATAATCAATACCAATCCATTGACAGATAATCAACACCCAATCCATCGACAGATAATCAACACCCAGTCCATCGACAGATAATCAACATCCAATCCATTGACAGATAATCAACACCGAATCCATTGACAGATAATCAACACCCAATCCATTGACAGATAATCAACACCCAGCCCATTGACAGATAATCAACACCCAATCCATTGACAGGTAATCAACACCCAGTCCATTGACAGATAATCAACACCCAATCCATTGACAGATAATCAACACCCAGTCCATCGACAGATAATCAATACCCAATCCATTGACAGATAATCCACACCCAGCCCATTGACAGATAATCCACACCCAGTCCATCTGCAGGGAGAGAGGAGCCCCTCCTGTGCCACAGACCCCCCAAAAACACAGCTGCCACACCCTGTGCTTCCATGGCACTCCCGGCACCGCCCGGAGAGAAAAGTTTCCCATGGTGACCCTCTCCTTTCCATGCACGGCGCTCTCAGCACCAATGCATGCATGGACAGACTGCTTTGAGGATTTTTCCTTTCAAGGCTGCCCTGCCAAGAGGGGAAAAACAACAGTTCAGTTTGTCATTTTTGGGACCGCAGTGCCCCCCATTTTCCCCTGGGGCCGAGGGTCCAAGAACAGAGATCTTCTTCTCTTCTTCCTCTGCGAAGACAGGGGGCACCAGCACAAACCTCCCTGACTTTTCTCTGTTGGCTCCACTTCTGTCTTTTCCCAGCTGCAGCAGGTCTCTTTGGCTCACCGGCATCCTCCTAAAATACCGTCTCTCTTGGAGGAGAAGATCGGTTCAGTCTGTGGCTACCAAGGAAAAGTCCGGCCAAAAGCCGCTCCATCATCTCCTCCCGCCTGGAATTTCTCCTTCCAACATCCCAGCTCCCAGGCTGTCCCTCTGCCTCTCTTTCAAACCGAGGAGGAGAAAAATCCCACACAGCTTTCATTTCTCAGAAGGGTTAAAAGTGCCGACTCCCAAGGGTGGCTCTGGGCCCAGGCTGCAGCTCCCAGGGCCGGCTGGGCCTTCCCCGTGGTGTATCGCTGATAAACCACCGCTGCCTCTTTCTCTCTCCCTTTCTCTCCAGAGAGACTCTGGGGGGGAACGGAGACATCCCAGATTTCTCCACCCTTCCATCTGCAGGGGGTTCCATCCCCCCACCCTTGGGCCCACCTCAGTCCGGCCGTGGGCCTTCCCCTGCCCCACCCAGCCACGGCCGGGCAGGGGAGAGGCTGCACTGAGCGCTGAGCGGAACCAGAGAGAGCGAGTTCTGCTGGGAATTCTGCTTTGAACCCCTCGCTGTTCTCAGAGCCGTGTCCACCTTCAGTTGGTCAATGTCCAAACTGACCTCTTCCTTCCCAGAAAATTCATTTTCCGTCTCAAACCGCGACAGCGCCCCAGGCTGGGAGTTCCTCCAGCCCAGGCCCAGCTCTAGAGCTCCCCGCAGGTTTTCTGTCCATAAAAGCCCCAAACCACCAGGATTCAGCCCAAATTCAGATCTGGGGTCCCTCAGGCTCCGGGCATCCCCTCCAGACACACGAAACCCTCCCGGTGCCCCACAGAGATTTTGGGGCCCCATCCCAGTTCCATCCCAGTCCCATCCTGGTTACATCCCGGTTCCATCCCGGTTCCATCCTGGCCCCATCCCGGTCCCATCCCGGTTCCATCCCCGGTCCCATCCCGGCTCCTTCCTCCTCCTCCTCCTCCTCCTCCATCCCTCTGTCCCCCTCCCCTGTCCCGAACCCCCCCCGAGCATCCCCTCCCCACACACGAAACCCTCCCGGTGCCCCACAGAGATTTTGGGGCTCGATCCCGGAATCTGCGAGCCGCGAACCCCCCCAAGGGAAAATCCCGGCCCGGGGACCCCCGAGGGATTTGGGGCGAGCTCCCCCTCCCCGCTGGCTGCGGGATTTGGGGAGGGGGCGATGCTGAGGGGGCCGGGGGGCTGCGGGGGCTATGGGGGGCTGGGGAACCGCGGGGTTCGGGGCTGCTTCTCTTCCTCCTCCTCCTCCTCCTCCTCCATCCCTCTGTCCCCCTCCCTTTTCCCAAACCCGTCCCCACCGCCCCCCCAAACCCCTCCCCCCAACCCGCCCCCCACAAACGGCCCCGGGGCCAACTGGGAAGCTTTATTGGGAGCACTGGGAGCGGGCGGGCGGGGGCAGAGCGGCAGCGGGGCTGGGGGGGACACGGGACCCCCCCAAAATCCCCGCGGGGACGGAGCGGGGGGTCCCGGCCGGGCCCGAGGCCGCGGGGAGCGGCTGCGGCCGCCGGCGGCTCAGGAGCTCTGCGGGCAGAGAAAAGGGGGTGAGGCCGGGCCGGGGGCCCCGGGGGGAGCGCAGCCGCTCCGGCCCGGGGGGGACACGACCCCCGGCACCCCCCCGGACCTTCTTGCGCAGGTAGAAGCCGAGCCCCAGCGCCAGGAAGAGCGAGCCCAAGACGAAGCCCCCGATGCCCGTCAGCATCTTGCTGCGGGCGGCGTCCGGCGGCATCTCTGGGGGGTCCGCGGGGCTCAGCGCCCCCAAAACCTCCCCCCGACACCCCCAGCCCCTCCCGCCGCCCTCCCGCTCGCCCCCCCGGCCCGGCCGGGACCCCCCGAAACCTCCCCCCGATCCCTGCCAGCCACACCCGGCACCCCCAAACTCCCTCCCAGTCACACCCGGCACCCCCAAACTCCCTCCCAGCCACACCCAGCACCCCCAAACTCCCTCCCAGTCAATCCCGGCACCCCCAAACTCCCTCCCAGTCACACCCGGCACCCCCAAACTCCCTCCCAGTCACACCCGGCACCCCCAAACTCCCTCCTGGCCACACCCGGCACCCCCAAACTCCCTTCCAGCCAGTGCGACACCCCCAAACTCGATCACAATTAAAACCAGACCCCCTAAAATTCCTCCCACGCACACCCAGCACTCCTAAACCATTTCCCAGTACATCCCAAAACTCTCAAATTCTTTCCCAGTCACACCCGGCACCCCGAAACTCCCTCCCAGTCATTCCCAGCGTCCCCAAACTCGATTGCAATTAAAACCAGACCCTCTAAAATCCTTCCCAGTCATACCCAGCACCCCTGAACCCACTCCCAGTAAATCCCAGAACCACCAGACTCCCTCCCAGTTCCCACCCTGCACCCCCAAACTCCCTCCCAGCCACACCCAGCACCCCCAAACCCCCTCCCAGTGCCCACCAGCACCCCCCCAAGCCCATCCCACCCTCCCCAGCACCCCCCAAAGCCCTTCCCAGCCCTCCCCCAGCCCCCAGCCCCTCTCCCAGTTGCCGGCCGGCTCTCTCCAGCTCCCTCCCAGTGGCTCCCAGCCCCCGCCCGCGGCTCTGGCCCGGCCCCAGCGGCTCCCCCGTACCCCAGCTCTGGCTCAGGGGGTGCTCCAGGCTGCCGTGCTCCACCTGGCAGCTGTAGGTGAGCCCGCGCCGGGGGGGGGTTTCCAGCAGCACCAGCAGCTGGTAGCTCCAGTCCCCGTTGGGGACCACCTCGGTGGCCACCACGTGCTCCGAGAGCTCCTGCTGGCCCTGGAACCACCTCACCTGGATCGGGGCAGGGTAGAAATCCAGCACGGAGCAGAGCAGGCGGCCGGGGCCGGGCTGGGAGCTCGAGGGCACCAGCGAGATGGAGACGCTGGGGGGCACTGGGAGAGAGAGAGCGGGGACGGACTGGGATCGGCTGGGGGCACTGGGAGAGGGAGGGGAGGGACTGGGGTGGGGCTGGGGGGGACTGGGAGGGACTGGGAATGGACTGGGAATGGAGTGGATCAAACAGGGAATGGACTTGGATGGACTGGGAATGGGCTGGGGGGGACTGGGATGGGCTGGATGTTATTTGGAATGGACTGGGTTGGAAAAGGAGGGTCTGGCAATGGACTGGAATGGACTGGGATGGACTGGGAGGGACCAGGAGGTATTGGGATCAACTGGGAAGGACTGGGGATGGACTGGGAATGGACTGGCAATTGACTGGGAGGGACTGGGGATGGATTGGTTATGGACTGGAAATTGTCTTGGAATGGACTGGGAAAGGCTGAGCATGGAATGGGAATGGACTGGGACGGACTGGGACGGACAGAGAATGGACTGGAATGGACTGGAATGGACTGGGAGGGACTGGGAGGAACTGGAAGGGACTGGGAATGGACTAGGAGGGGCAGAGAATGGACTATAACTGGACTGGGAGTACAATGGATGGAACTGGGAATGGACTGGGGATGGACTGGGAGACAAAGGAGCCCCCGGGGAAGGGCCCAGGGAGGGCTGAGGGCTCTGGGCCGATTCCCAGGGAGGTTCTGAGGGGCTCCGGGGTCGTTGGCAGGGCCGGGCCCGAGGGGACACGCTCTGCCCCGCGCTCACCTCGGCGCTCCACGCTGAACGGGGCGAACACCCGGTAGTTGTGCCGGCAGAACCTGTCCACCGCAGTCCGTCTGTGCTCCATCCATTCCGGGTCGCTGTTCCAGTTCCTGGCACACTTCTCCCCATAGGGGGTGAACCCCACGTACTCCCCCACGTCGCTGTCGAACATCACGTCCTGCAGGCGGTTGTAGATGTAGCGCTGCACGTACCTCACCTTCTCCGTGCCGTTCGTGAAGTGACACTCGGCCTTAAACATGTGCTGGAACACCCCTGTGAGTGCAGGACACAGCTCAGGGGGTGCCCCCCCAGCTCCCCCCCAGCACCCCCAGAGCTCCGGGGCCCACCCCGGATCCCCACTCCGCACCCCCTATGCCCCACGGCCGCCCTGGGACCCTCCTGCCCGCGCTGCCGCTTCCTCTTGGCCGCCCTTCCCCCATTTCCCCTTCCGCATCCTCTCCCCTCCCGCCTCCGCCCGCACCCCAAAATCACTTCTGGGCTCCCGAATTTCCCACTTTCCCACCCATTTTAACACTATTGTCCCAACCCCCAGCCCCTCGGGCTCAGATTTGGGGTCCCCCCTCCCCATTTCCCCGCTCCCCACCCTCCCCGCCCCTCCCGCTCTCCCTTTGGGGGTCCCCTCCTCCTCCCCCTCCATCCCGGGCTCCCCCTTTTCCCCCTGTTCCCCCTTCTCCCCCCCGGCCCAGCGCCTCCCGCGCCCCCCGCTCACCCGAGAGCTCCGCGCCCGCAGCCGGGGCGGCTCCCAGCGCCACCAGTGCCACCAGCACGGCCCCGGCTGCCGCCCCTCGCCCCATGGCAGCGCCGCACCGGCACCACCAGCCCCGCAGCTTTAGGGACGCGCTCCCTGATTGGCCGGGCGTGGTTTTTGGCCGCGATCTGATTGGCTGTGCTGGTTTTTGGCTCCTCTATTACTGACCGAGGAGTTTTTCGCCCGCTCTAATTGGCCGGATCCGTTGGGAGCCCGATTTTCAGACGCTCTACCCAGCAACCGATGAGGTAATTAACGCTCCGAGCTCCCATTGGCTGTGCCGCGTCCCGCCCGCGCTCTGATTGGCTGAGGGGTTTCGGGACGCTGCAGCCCCGGGTGGGGATTTTTGGGCAGGGGGAGCCTTGGGGCGCGGGGCGGGCGGGGGCGGGGATGGGGGGCGCGGGCTGTGCCGGGCCAGCCAATCAGAGCCGTTCTTTTCGTGTTTCACCCCAGTTTTTGGGGCGCTGTGCACCTACAGAAATTCCTGCTCCGATCCCTTTGTCCCACTCCTCTATAGGAACGAAATTTGCCGAATTAGCAGTAAAAAAAATGATAAACTATTAATGGGATTGGAGTAAAATGATATAAATTGAAATTTTAATATAATTTTTATATAATAACATATGATTAATAGTTATTAACAGAGCTTTTTACTATTATTATGTAATAATACTAAAATTATACTAATTATAATAAAATCGTAATTTAAAAAAAATTTTAAATATATTAATCTTTCAAACATATGAAATATATTTTGAAAATAAATAATATATTATAAACTAGGGGTGAGCGCCTGCCATGGTTTGACACTGGCACAATGCCAGTGCCCCCATGAAAATGCAACCTCTCAATTGAATGCTGTTGTCCTAGTTTAGGGCAAATTTGGGGAAAACCCTCTGAAAGGAGCCCCCAGGAAATAAACCCCCACGGCCCCTCCCCACCCACCTGGTTCAGGGAAAAATTTCCTCTGAGAGAGAAGTGGAAGGGAACCTGTTTATTCAAGGAACAAAGTACTCCCCAGCACCAAAACAATTAACAACACCAGATGACAACAAAACTCTTTCACCACTCTGAAGAGATGAACAAATCCAGAAAGTCTTTCCTGGGAGTGGTCGCCCGGGTCTGGGCACTGGGGATTGCTCTCCAGCACTGGGGATGGCTGCTGCAGATCACAAAATGCAGGCTCTTGGTGTTCCTTGGTGTTTCCCAGATCCCAGTCCAGAGCAGGTTGGATGATATTCAGGAAGAGGAAAGGAAAAAGCAACAGTCCAGGGAAAGAATTGGACTGCTTAGCTAACCTAACTAGGAAGCAAAGGCAAAAGCAGAAGCAAACCAAGCAAGCAAGCAAAGCAAAAGCCAGCCAGCCAGCACCAGCCTTTTCTAGACAGCAGACCATGGCGGGAGGTGAACCAGATGATAACACGGCAAAACAAACCTTCACTTTCAGAGTCAGTTCTGAAAGCACAGAACATAATATCGAACGTAAACAGAACACAGGATTGGAGATACAAACACCATAAT
The DNA here is from genome assembly GCF_048771995.1 of Taeniopygia guttata. NCBI lineage: Eukaryota > Metazoa > Chordata > Aves > Passeriformes > Estrildidae > Taeniopygia > Taeniopygia guttata. The sequence goes on along the minus strand of NC_133060.1, from coordinate 1,825,589 downwards.
GTCACCCTAGGACATGGTTTGACACTGGCACAATGCCAGTGCCCCCATGAAAATGCAATCTCTCAATTGAATGCTGTGAAATGCGATCGAGAACAGAGCAAAGCAGCCCCAAGCTCAATAACAAGGAAAAAAACTTTATTAAGCCACTGCTACTATAGTACTATAGAAGGAAAAAGAAAGAGAAAAAAATCCACACACAAAATTCAAAATGAAAACCTTCCAAAGCATTCCACCTCCCACCACCCACCTCCAACAAACCACAGCGAGACACAACCTGGACCCCAATCAGGTTTCCACCCTCCAGATAATCAACACCCAGCCCATCGACAGATAATCAACACCCAGTCCATGGACAGATAATCAACACCCAGTCCATGGACAGATAATCCACACCCAATCCATGGACAGATAATCCACACCCAATCCATGGACAGATAATCAACACCCAATCCATTGACAGATAATCAACACCCAATCCATTGACAGATAATCAACACCCAATCCATCGACAGATAATCAACACCCAGCCCATCGACAGATAATCAACACCCAATCCATTGACAGATAATCAACACCCAATCCATTGACAGATAATCAACACCCAGCCCATCGACAGATAATCAACACCCAATCCATTGACAGATAATCAACACCCAGCCCACTGACAGATAATCAACACCCAATCCATCGACAGATAATCAACACCCAGCCCATCGACAGATAATCAACACCCAATCCATTGACAGATAATCAACACCCAGCCCACTGACAGATAATCAACACCCAATCCATTGACAGATAATCAACACCCAGTCCATCAACAGATAATCAACACTCAGCCCATTGACAGATAATCCACACCCAATCCATTGACAGATAATCAACACCCAATCCATTGACAGATAATCAACACCCAATCCATTGACAGATAATCCACACCCAGCCCATCTGCAGGGAGAGAGGAGCCCCTCCTGTGCCACAGACCCCCCAAAAACACAGCTGCCACACCCTGTGCTTCCATGGCACTCACGGCACCGCCCGGAGAGAAAAGTTTGCCAATGGTGACCTGTAGGATTTGTAATTTTTTCTTCTTCCCCCCCTCACTCCCCTTCCCCCCGCGGTCCCTTGTCCCGACCCTGCGTTCCCTTATCTCTCCCTCTCACCATGTAGGTCCGGTCCCTGTCCCCACCCCCCCCCCCGCGGCTTTCCGTTCACGGTCCCTGGGGTTTCCATGTCCCTGTCCCTTGTCCCTGCCCCTGTCCCCTGTCCCTGTCCCCTGCCCCTCTGCCTTTCCCCTCACCACACGGGCTGTCCCAGCCCCCGCCGCGGCTTTCCTGTCACGGTCCCTGGGGTTTCCCTGTCCCTGTCCTCTGCCCCTGCCCCTGTCCCCTTTCCCCTGTCCCCTGCGCCTGTCCCCTGTCCCTGCCCCTGTCCCCTGTCCCCTGCCCTTGTTCCCTGTTCCCTGTCCCCTGTCCCTGTCCCTGCCCCCATCCCCTGCCCCTGTCCCGTCCCCTGTCCCCTGTCCCTGCCCCCTGTCCCTGTCCCTGCCCCTGTCCCTGTCCCTGTCCCTGTCCCTGTCCCCTGCCCCTGTCCCCTGCCCTTGTTCCCTGTCCCCTGTCCCTGCCCCTGTCCCCTGCCCCTGTCCCTGTCCCCTGTCCCCTGTCCCCTGTCCCCTGTCCCCTGTCCCCTGTCCCTGCCCCTGCCCCTGTCCCCTGTCCCTGTCCCCTGTCCCCTGTCCCCTGTCCCCTGTCCCCTGTCCCCTGTCCCCTGTCCCTGTCCCTGTCCCCTGTCCCTGTCCCCTGTCCCCTGTCCCCTGTCCCCTGTCCCTGCCCCTGTCCCCTGCCCCTGTCCCCTGCCCCTGTCCCCTGCCCCTGCCCCTGTCCCCTCTCCTCTGCCCCTGTCCCCTGCCCCTGTCCCTGCCCCTGTCCCCTGTCCCTGCCCCTGTCCCCTGTCCCCTATCCCCTGTCCCCTGTCCCCTGCCCCAGTCCTCTGTCCCCTGCCCCTGTCCCTGTCCCCTGTCCCCTGTCCCCTGTCCCCTGTCCCCTGTCCCCTGCCCTTGTCCCCTGCCCCTGTCCCCTGTCTCTGTCCCTGCCCCTGTCCCCTGCCCTTGTCCCCTGTCCCCTGCCCCTGTCCCCTGTCCCCTGTCCCCTGTCCCCTGTCCCCTGTCCCCTGTCCCCTGTCCCTCCCGTCCCATTGGCCACGGCTCAGGTTCCCCCGCCCCCGGCACGGGGTATAACCGAGCCCCGCTCGCTGCCCCGGTGTCTCGGGAACACGCTCCACAATAAACACGTGTTTGCACCCGAGCCCCGTGTCGCCATTTCGTCTGTTCCCGCGTGGACTGAGCCTCGCAGAGACGAGGGGAAAGCGGCCACCGCCCTCTCCTTCCCTCCTCGCCGTGCCCACAGCGTCCGCCCGGAGCCGATCTCGCACGGCAACAGTGACCCTCTCCTTTCCATGCACGGCGCTCTCAGCACCAATGCATGCATGGACAGACTGCTTTGAGGATTTTTCCTTTCAAGGCTGCCCTGCCAAGAGGGGAAAAACAACAGTTCAGTTTGGCATTTTTGGGACCGCAGTGCCCCCCATTTTCCCCTGGGGCCGAGGGTCCAAGAACAGAGATCTTCTTCTCTTCTTCCTCTGCGAAGACAGGGGGCACCACCACAAACCTCCCTGACTTTTCTCTGTTGGCTCCACTTCTGTCTTTTCCCAGCTGCAGCAGGTCTCTTTGGCTCACCGGCATCCTCCTAAAATACCGTCTCTCTTGGAGGAGTGCAGTAGATAGGGACAGGCGAACAGAAGATCCCGGGATATGACAGAAAGAAAGACCCTTCCCCCTTCACCCTGTAACACGTTATCTACCACCCCCAGAACATGTAACCACACCTAACCCAGTAGTTTTCCACTCCTGACTAACCCTAGAGACCCTACCAACCCCCCCTGACGTAGCAAAGTCCCCCAAGACTATTTAAACCCCTGAGATAAGATAATAAACGCTTTCGACCGTCCACCACATTGGTGTCAGCGTGTGTCGTTAGCCCGAGTGGCCCGGACAGGCCGGGCTGCCGTGCTGCTCCTTGTGACCAGGTCACCATTGCCTCCCCTGAAGGGAACAGGGATGTTCCCAATGCACACAGGGGGATGTTCCCGGGGCTCTCAGGGGGATGTTCCCGGGGCACACAGGGGGATGTTCCCAATGCACACAGGGGGATGTTCCCAATGCACACAGGGGGATGTTCCCAATGCACACAGGGGGATGTTCCCGGGGCTCTCAGGGGGATGTTCCCAATGCACACAGGGGGATGTTCCCAATGCACTCAGGGGGATGTTCCCGGGGCACACAGGGGGATGTTCCCAATGCACACAGGGGGATGTTCCCAATGCACACAGGGGGATGTTCCCAATGCACACAGGGGGATGTTCCCAATGCACACAGGGGGATGTTCCCAATGCACACAGGGGGATGTTCCCAATGCACACAGGGGGATGTTCCCGGGCACACAGGGGGATGTTCCCGGGGCACACAGGGGGATGTTCCCAATGCACACAGGGGGATGTTCCCGGGGCTCTCAGGGGGATGTTCCCCATTCCTTGGGCTTCCCGCACCCAGGGAATGACAAATCCCGCTCAGGGGTGCCGAAAGCCGGAGCGCTCCCGGCGCTGGAGATCGCAGCCGGCCGCGGGAATCGATGGGAATCGCCGGGGCCGTTGAGCAGCGACGCTTGGAAGGCGGTGGCGGCCCCGGCTTCCTGCGGGGGCTGAGCCGGGAGCGGCTCCGGTTGGGCCGGGAAAGGCTCGGGAGGGCAGGAGGGGAGCGGCGGCCCCGGGGCTGCAATGCTGCGGGGGCTGCGTGAGCGCAGAAACCCCAAAACAGTGCGGGGGAGTCCAAAAACCGTCCTGGGAGTTCCTCTCTGCTCCTCCTCCTCCTCCTCCTCCTCCATCCCTCTGTCCCCCTCCCTTTTCCCAAACCCGTCCCCACCGCCCCCCCAAACCCCTCCCCCCAAGCCGCCCCCCAAAAACGGCCCCGGGGCCAACTGGGAAGCTTTATTGGGAGCACTGGGAGCGGGCGGGCGGGGGCAGAGCGGCAGCGGGGCTGGGGGGGACACGGGACCCCCCCAAAATCCCCGCGGGGACGGAGCGGGGGGTCCCGGCCGGGCCCGAGGCCGCGGGGAGCGGCTGCGGCCGCCGGCGGCTCAGGAGCTCTGCGGGCAGAGAAAAGGGGGTGAGGCCGGGCCGGGGGCCCCGGGGGGAGCGCAGCCGCTCCGGCCCGGGGGGGACACGACCCCCGGCACCCCCCCGGACCTTCTTGCGCAGGTAGAAGCCGAGCCCCAGCGCCAGGAAGAGCGAGCCCAAGACGAAGCCCCCGATGCCCGTCAGCATCTTGCTGCGGGCGGCGTCCGGCGGCATCTCTGGGGGGTCCGCGGGGCTCAGCGCCCCCAAAACCTCCCCCCGACACCCCCAGCCCCTCCCGCCGCCCTCCCGCTCGCCCCCCCCGGCCCGGCCGGGACCCCCCGAAACCTCCCCCCGATCCCTGCCAGCCACACCCGGCACCCCCAAACTCCCTCCCAGCCACACCCGGCACCCCCAAACTCCCTCCCAGCCACACCCGGCACCCCCAAACTCCCTCCCAGCCACACCCGGCACCCCCAAACTCCCTCCCAGTCACACCCGGCACCCCCAAACTCCCTCCCAGCCACTCCGGCACCCCCAAATTCGATCACAAATAAAACCAGACCCCCTAAAATCCATCCCACGCACATCCAGCACTCCTAAACCATTTCCCAGTACATCCCAAAACGCTCAAATTCTTTCCCGGTCAGACCCGGCACCCCCAAATTCCCTCCCAGTCACACCCAAAACCCCCAGACTCAATCAAAATTGAAGACAAACTACCTAAAATCTCTCCCAGTCACATCCGGCACCCCCAAACTCCCTCCCAGTCACACCCGGCACCCCCAAACTCCCTCCCAGCCACACCTGCACCCCCAAACTCCCTCTTGGCCACACCCGGCACCCCCAAACTCCCTCCCAGTCACTCCCGACACCCCCAAACTCCCTCCCAGTCACTCCCAGGATCCCCAAAATCGATTGCAATTAAAACCAGACCCTCTAAAATCCTTCCCAGTCATACCCAGCACCCCCAAACCCACTCCCAGTAAATCCCAGAATCCCCAAACTCCCTCCCAGTCACACCCAACACCCCCAAACTCCCTCCCAGTAAATTCCAACACCCCCAAACTCCCTCCCAGCCACACCCGGCACCCCCAAACTCCCTCCCAGTGCCCACCAGCACCCCCCCAACCCCATCCCACCCTCCCCAGCACCCCCCAAAGCCCTTCCCAGCCCTCCCCCAGCCCCCAGCCCCTCTCCCAGTTGCCGGCCGGCTCTCTCCAGTCCCTCCCAGTGGCTCCCAGCCCCCGCCCGCGGCTCTGGCCCGGCCCCAGCGGCTCCCCCGTACCCCAGCTCTGGCTCAGGGGGTGCTCCAGGCTGCCGTGCTCCACCTGGCAGCTGTAGGTGAGCCCGCGCCGGGGGGGGGTTTCCAGCAGCACCAGCAGCTGGTAGCTCCAGTCCCCGTTGGGGACCACCTCGGTGGCCACCACGTGCTCCGAGAGCTCCTGCTGGCCCTGGAACCACCTCACCTGGATCGGGGCAGGGTAGAAATCCAGCACGGAGCAGAGCAGGCGGCCGGGGCCGGGCTGGGAGCTCGAGGGCACCAGCGAGATGGAGACGCTGGGGGGCACTGGGAGAGAGAGAGCGGGGACGGACTGGGATCGGCTGGGGGCACTGGGAGAGGGAGGGGAGGGACTGGGGTGGGGCTGGGGTGGGACTGGGAGGGACTGGGAGGGACTGGGAATGGATTGGGAGGGACTGGGAAGGGACTGGGAATGGATTGGGAGGGACTGGGAAGGGACTGGGAATGGACACAGAGGAACTGGGAATGTACTGGGGGTGACTGGGATGGACTGGGCGGGACTGGGAATGGGTTGGAATCGATTGGGAAGGACCAGGAGATATTGGAATCGACTGGGAGGGACTGGGAATGGACGGGGAGGGACTGGGGATGGACTGGGAGGGGACTGCAAATGGAATGGGAATGGACTGGAATGGACTGGGAGGGACTGGGAGGAATGGGAATGGACAGAGACTGGACTGGGAATAGACTGGAAATGGTCTGGGAATGGATTGGGAAAGACTGAGCATGGAATGGGAATGGAATGCGATGGACTGGGATGGACTGGGAGGGAAAGAGTTTGTACTGGGATGGTCTGGGAAGGGCCTGGGAGAGCCTGCGCATGGAGTGGGAATGGAATGGGATGGATTGGGAATACACTGGATGGGAGTGGGAATTGACTGGGATGGATTAGGTGGGACTGGGAATGGACTGGGAGGGACTGGGAATCGACAGAGAATGGACTGGGATAGACTTGGAGGGATAGACTGGGAATAGATGGGAACGCACTGGGATCGATTGGGAATGGTCTGGGGACTGGGATGGGCTGAGAGATCTGGGACATGGACTGGGAATCGGCTGGAAATGGTCTCGGAATGGACTGGGATGGACTTGGAGTGGAATGGATTGGGAGGGACTGGGAATGGACTGGGACTGGGACTGGGATTGCACTGGTATGTGCTGTGAATAGACTCTGCGGGACTGGGAATGGACTGGGAATGAAGTGGGAGGCCCATGGGGATCAAGGGAAGGGACAGGAGCCCCCGGGGATGGGCCCAGGGAGGGCTGAGGGCTCTGGGCCGATTCCCAGGGAGGTTTTGAGGGGCTCCGGGGTCGTTGGCAGGGCCGGGCCCGAGGGGACACGCTCTGCCCCGCACTCACCTCGGCGCTCCACGCTGAACGGGGCGACACCCCGGTAGTTGTGCCGGCAGAACCTGTCTACCTCAGCCCGTTTGTCCTCCATTATTGCCGGGTCGCTGTTCAAGCGCTTGGCATTCCTCTCCCCAAAGGGGGTGAACCCCACGAACTCCCCCACGTCGCTGTCGAACACCAGGTACTGCTCGCGGTTGTAGATGTAGCACTGCACGTACCTCACCTTCTCCGTGCCGTTCGTGAACTGACACTCGGCCTTAAACATGTGCTGGAGCACCGCTGTGAGTGCAGGACACAGCTCAGGGGGTGCCCCCCCAGCTCCCCCCCAGCACCCCCAGAGCTCCGGGGCCCACCCCGGATCCCCACTCCGCACCCCCTGTGCCCCACGGCCGCCCTGGGACCCTCCTGCCCGCGCTGCCGCTTCCTCTTGGCCGCCCTTCCCCCATTTCCCCTTCCGCATCCTCTCCCCTCCCGCCTCCGCCCGCACCCAAAATCACTTCTGGGCTCCCGAATTTCCCACTTTCCCACCCATTTTAACACTATTGTCCCAACCCCCAGCCCCTCGGGCTCAGGTTTCGGGTCCCCACTCCCCATTTTTCCCCTCCCCGCCCCTCCCGCTCTCCCTTTGGGGGTCCCCTCCTCCTCCCCCTCCATCCCGGGCTCCCCCTTTTCCCCCTGTTCCCCCTTCTCCCCCCCGGCCCAGCGCCTCCCGCGCCCCCCGCTCACCCGAGAGCTCCGCGCCCGCAGCCGGGGCGGCTCCCAGCGCCACCAGTGCCACCAGCACGGCCCCGGCTGCCGCCCCTCGCCCCATGGCAGCGCCGCACCGGCACCACCAGCCCCGCAGCTTTAGGGACGCGCTCCCTGATTGCTCGGCCGTGGTTTTTGGCCGCGATCTGATTGGCTGTGCTGGTTTTTGGCTCCTCTATTACTGACCGAGGAGTTTTTCGCCCGCTCTAATTGGCCGGTTCCGTTGGGAGCCCGATTTTCAGACGCTCTACCCAGCAACCGGTGAGGTAATTAACGCCCCGAGCTCCCATTGGCTGTGCCGCGTCCTGCCCGCGCTCTGATTGGCTGAGGGGTTTCGGGACGCTGCAGCCCCGGGTGGGGATTTTTGGGCAGGGGGAGCCTTGGGGCGCGGGGCGGGCGGGGGCGGGGATGGGGGCGCGGGCTGTGCCGGGCCAGCCAATCAGAGCCGTTCTTTTCGTGTTTCACCCCAATTTTTGTGGCGCTGTGCACGTACAGAATTTCCTGCTCCGACCCTTTCGTCCCGCTCCTCTATAGGAACGAAATTTGCCAAATTAGCAGTCAACAAAATTATAAACTATGAATGGAACTGGAGTAAAATGATATAAATTGAAATTTTAATATAATTTTTATATATAACTTTTGATTAATATTTATTAACAGAGCTTTTTACTATTATTATGTAATAATACTAAAATTATACTAATTACATTAATATCGTATTATTTTAAAATTTTAAAATATATTAATTTTTCAAACATATTAAATACATTTTTTAAATAAATAATATATTATTAACTAGGGGTGAGCGCCTGTCATGGTTTGACACTGGCACAATGCCAGTGCCCCCATGAAAATGCAATCTCTCAATTGAATGCTGTGAAATGCGACTGAGAACAGAGCAAAGCAGCCCCAAGGTTAATAACAAGGAAAAAAACTTTATAAAGCTACTACTACTATACTACTATAAAAGGAAAAAGAAAGGGAAAAAAATCCACACACAAAATTCAAAATGAAAACCTTCCAAAGCATTCCTCCTCCCACCACCCACCTCCAACAAACCACAGCGAGACACAACCGGGACCCCAATCAGGTTTCCACCCTCCAGATAATCAACACCCAGTCCATCGACAGATAATCAACACCCAGTCCATCGGCAGATAATCAACACCCAGCCCATTGACAGATAATCAACACCCAGTCGATTGACAGATAATCCACACCCAATCCATTGACAGATAATCAACACCCAATGCATTGACAGATAATCAACACCCAGTCCATCAACAGATAATCAACACCCAGTCCATTGACAGATAATCAACACCCAATCCATTGACAGATAATCAACACCCAGTGCATCGACAGATAATCAACACCCAATCCATCGACAGATAATCAACACCCAATCCACTGACAGATAATCAACACCCAGCCCATCGACAGATAATCAACACCCAATCCATTGACAGATAATCCACACCCAGCCCATCTGCAGGGAGAGAGGAGCCCCTCCTGTGCCACAGACCCCCCAAAAACACAGCTGCCACACCCGGTGCTTCCATGGCACTCACGGCACCGCCCGGAGAGAAAAGTTTCCCATGGTGACCCTCTCCTTTCCCTGCACGGCGCTCTCAGCACCAATGCATGCATGGACAGACTGCTTTGAGGATTTTTCCTTTCAAGGCTGCCCTGCCAAGAGGGGAAAAACAACAGTTCAGTTTGTCATTTTTGGGACCGCAGTGCCCCCCATTTTCCCCTGGGGCCGAGGCTCCAAGAACAGAGATCTTCTTCTCTTCTTCCTCTGCGAAGACAGGGGGCACCACCACAAACCTCCCTGACTTTTCTCTGTTGGCTCCACTTCTGTCTTTTCCCAGCTGCAGCAGGTCTCTTTGGCTCACCAGCATCCTCCTAAAATACCGTCTCTCTTGGAGGAGAAGATCGGTTCAGTCTGTGGCTACCAAGGAAAAGTCCGGCCAAAAGCCGCTCCATCATCTCCTCCCACCTGGAATTTCTCCTTCCAACATCCCAGCTCCCAGGCTGTCCCTCTGCCTCTCTTTCAACCCGAGGAGGAGAAAAATCCCACACAGCTTTCATTTCTCAGGAAGGGTGAAAAGTGCCGACTCCCAAGGGTGGCTCTGGGCCCAGGCTGCAGCTCCCAGGGCCGGCTGGGCCTTCCCCGTGGTGTATCGCCGATAAACCACCGCTGCCTCTTTCTCTCTCCCTTTCTCTGCAGAGAGACTCTGGGGGGGAACGGAGACATCCCAGATTTCTCCACCCTTCCATCTGCAGGGGGTTCCATCCCCCCACCCTTGGGCCCACCTCAGTCCGGCCGTGGGCCTTCCCCTGCCCCACCCAGCCACGGCCGGGCAGGGGAGAGGCTGCACTGAGCGCTGAGAGGAACCAGAGAGAGCGAGTTCTGCTGGGAATTCTGCTTGGAACCCCTCGCTGTTCTCAGAGCCGTGTCCACCTTCAGTTGGCCAATGTCCAAACTGACCTCTTCCTTCCCAGAAAATTCATTTTCCGTCTCAAACCGCGACAGCGCCCCAGGCTGGGAGTTCCTCCAGCCCAGGCCCAGCTCTGGAGCTCCCCGCGGGTTTTCTGTCCATAAAAGCCCCAAACCACCAGGATTCAGCCCAAATTCAGATTTGGGGTCCCTCGGGCTCCGGGCATCCACTCCTCACCCACGAAACCCTCCCGGTGCCCCCCAGAGATTTTGGGACTCTATCCCGGAATCTGCTGTGGTAGATAGGGACAGGCGAACGGAAGATCCCGGGATGTGACGGAAAGAAAGACCCTTCCCCCTTCACCCTGTAACACGTTATCTACCACCCCCAGAACATGTAACCACACCTAACCCAGTAGTTTTCCACTCTTGACTAACCCTAGAGACCCTACCAACCCCCCCTGACGTAGCAAAGTCCCCCAAGACTATTTAAACCCATGAGATAAGATAATAAACGCTTTTGACCGTCCACCACATTGGTGTCAGCGTGTGTCGTTAGCCCGAGTGGCCCGGACAGGCCGGGCTGCCGTGCTGCTCCTTGGGACCAGGTCACCATTGCCTCCCCTGAAGGGAACAGGGATGTTCCCAATGCACACAGGGGGATGTTCCCAATGCACACAGGGGGATGTTCCCAATGCACACAGGGGGATGTTCCCAATGCACACAGGGGGATGTTCCCAATGCACACAGGGGGATGTTCCCAATGCACACAGGGGGATGTTCCCAATGCACACAGGGGGATGTTCCCAATGCACACAGGGGGATGTTCCCGGGGCTCTCAGGGGGATGTTCCCAATGCACACAGGGGGATGTTCCCAATGCACACAGGGGGATGTTCCCAATGCACACAGGGGGATGTTCCCGGGCACACAGGGGGATGTTCCCAATGCACACAGGGGGATGTTCCCAATGCACACAGGGGGATGTTCCCAATGCACACAGGGGGATGTTCCCAATGCACACAGGGGGATGTTCCCAATGCACACAGGGGGATGTTCCCAATGCACTCAGGGGGATGTTCCCGGGGCACACAGGGGGATGTTCCCAATGCACACAGGGGGATGTTCCCAATGCACACAGGGGGATGTTCCCGGGGCACACAGGGGGATGTTCCCCATTCCTTGGGCTTCCCGCACCCCGGGAATGACAAATCCCGCTCAGGGGTGCCGAAAGCCGGAGCGCTCCCGGCGCTGGAGATCGCAGCCGGCCGCGGGAATCGATGGGAATCGCCGGGGCCGTTGAGCAGCGACGCTTCGAAGGCGGAGGCGGCCCCGGCTTCCTGCGGGGGCTGAGCCGGGAGCGGCTCCGGTTGGGCCGGGAAAGGCTCGGGAGGGCAGGAGGGGAGCGGCGGCCCCGGGGCTGCAACGCTGCGGGGGCTGCGTGAGCGCAGAAACCCCAAAACAGCGCGGGGGAGCCCAAAAACCGTCCTGGGAGTTCCTCTCTGCTCCTCCTCCTCCTCCTCCTCCTCCTCCATCCCTCTGTCCCCCTCCCTTTTCCCAAACCCGTCCCCACCGCCCCCCCAAACCCCTCCCCCCAACCCGCCCCCCACAAACGGCCCCGGGGCCAACTGGGAAGCTTTATTGGGAGCACTGGGAGCGGGCGGGCGGGGGCAGAGCGGCAGCGGGGCTGGGGGGGACACGGGACCCCCCCAAAATCCCCGCGGGGACGGAGCGGGGGGTCCCGGCCGGGCCCGAGGCCGCGGGGAGCGGCTGCGGCCGCCGGCGGCTCAGGAGCTCTGCGGGCAGAGAAAAGGGGGTGAGGCCGGGCCGGGGGCCCCGGGGGGAGCGCAGCCGCTCCGGCCCGGGGGGGACACGACCCCCGGCACCCCCCCGGACCTTCTTGCGCAGGTAGAAGCCGAGCCCCAGCGCCAGGAAGAGCGAGCCCAAGACGAAGCCCCCGATGCCCGTCAGCATCTTGCTGCGGGCGGCGTCCGGCGGCATCTCTGGGGGGTCCGCGGGGCTCAGCGCCCCCAAAACCTCCCCCCGACACCCCCAGCCCCTCCCGCCGCCCTCCCGCTCGCCCCCCCGGCCCGGCCGGGACCCCCCGAAACCTCCCCCCGATCCCTGCCAGCCACACCCGCCACCCCCAAACTCCCTCCCAGTCACACCCGGCACCCCCAAACTCCCTCCCAGCCACACCCGGCACCCCCAAACTCCCTCCCAGTCACTCCCAGCACCCCCAAACTCCCTCCCAGTCACACTCAGCACCCCGAAACTCCCTCCCAGTCACACCCGGCACCCCCAAACTCCCTCCCAGCCACACCCGGCACCCCCAAACTCCCTCCCAGCCACACCCGGCACCCCCAAACTCCCTCCCAGCCACACCCAGCCCCCCCAAATTCCCTCGCAGTAAATTCCAGTACCCCCAAACTCGATCACAATTAAAATCAGACCCCCTAAAATCCCTCCCAGTCACATCAAGCACCCACAAACCCACTCCCAGTCACTCCCAGCACCCCAAAAATCTCTCCCAGTCACTCCCAGCACCCCCAAACCCCCTCCCATTGCCCACCAGCACCCCCCCAACCCCATCCCACCCTCCCCAGCACCCCCCAAAGCCCTTCCCAGCCCTCCCCCAGCCCCCAGCCCCTCTCCCAGTTGCCGGCCGGCTCTCTCCAGCTCCCTCCCAGTGGCTCCCAGCCCCCGCCCGCGGCTCTGGCCCGGCCCCAGCGGCTCCCCCGTACCCCAGCTCTGGCTCAGGGGGTGCTCCAGGCTGCCGTGCTCCACCTGGCAGCTGTAGGTGAGCCCGCGCCGGGGGGGGGTTTCCAGCAGCACCAGCAGCTGGTAGCTCCAGTCCCCGTTGGGGACCACCTCGGTGGCCACCACGTGCTCCGAGAGCTCCTGCTGGCCCTGGAACCACCTCACCTGGATCGGGGCAGGGTAGAAATCCAGCACGGAGCAGAGCAGGCGGCCGGGGCCGGGCTGGGAGCTCGAGGGCACCAGCGAGATGGAGACGCTGGGGGGCACTGGGAGAGAGAGAGCGGGGACGGACTGGGATCGGCTGGGGGCACTGGGAGAGGGAGGGGAGGGACTGGGGTGGGGCTGGGGGGGACTGGGAGGGACTGGGAATGGACTGGGAATGGACCAGGAATACACGGGGTGGGACTGGGAATGGGTTAGGGTGGACTGGGATGGAAAAGGAGGGACGGGGAACAGACGGCACGGGATGGGGATGGACAGGGAATGGACTGGGAAGGATTGGGATGGACTGGGAGACAAAGGAGCCCCCGGGGATGGGCCCAGGGAGAGCTGAGGGCTCTGGGCCGATTCCCAGGGAGGTTTTGAGGGGCTCCGGGGTCGTTGGCAGGGCCGGGCCCGAGGGGACACGCTCTGCCCCGCGCTCACCTCGGCGCTCCGTGAGGAATGGGGCGGACACCTGGTAGTTGCGCCGGCAGACTGTGTCCACTTGACGCCGTCTGTTCTCCATTATTACCGGGTCGCTGTTCCACGTCCGGGCCACCTTCTCCCCAAGGGGGGTGAACCCCACGTACTCCCCCACGTCGCTGTCGAACATCACGTCCTGCAGTCGGTTGTAGATGAACCGCTCCACGAACCTCACCTTCTCCGTGCCGTTCGTGAAGTGACACTCTGAAGTTGACAGCATCTGGAACACCCCTGTGAGTGCAGGACACAGCTCAGGGGTGCCCCCCCAGCTCCCCCCCAGCACCCCCAGAGCTCCGGGGCCCACCCCGGATCCCCACTCCGCACCCCCTGTGCCCCACGGCCGCCCTGGGACCCTCCTGCCCGCGCTGCCGCTTCCTCTTGGCCGCCCTTCCCCCATTTCCCCTTCCGCATCCTCTCCCCTCCCGCCTCCGCCCGCACCCCAAAATCACTTCTGGGCTCCCGAATTTCCCACTTTCCCACCCATTTTAACACTATTGGCCCAACCCCCAGCCCCTCGGGCTCAGATTTGGGGTCCCCCCTCCCCATTTCCCCCCTTCCCCACCCTCCCCGCCCCTCCCGCTCTCCCTTTGGGGGTCCCCTCCTCCTCCCCCTCCATCCCGGGCTCCCCCTTTTCCCCCTGTTCCCCCTTCTCCCCCCCGGCCCAGCGCCTCCCGCGCCCCCCGCTCACCCGAGAGCTCCGCGCCCGCAGCCGGGGCGGCTCCCAGCGCCACCAGTGCCACCAGCACGGCCCCGGCTGCCGCCCCTCGCCCCATGGCAGCGCCGCACCGGCACCACCAGCCCCGCAGCGGCCGCGCTGCACTGGGGGAACCAGCCCGGAGCAGCGCGGGGTCATTAGCGACGCGCTCCCTGATTGGTCGGGCGTGGTTTTTGGCCGCGATCTGATTGGTTTCCGTTTTTTTTGGCTCCTCTCTGATTGGCCGAGGCGCTTTTTCCGCGCTCTAATTGGCCGGTTCCGTTGGGAGCCCGATTTTCAGACGCTCTACCCAGCAACCGATGACTCATCAGCGCCCCTCGCTCTGATTGGCTGCAATTTTCTAGGGAGCTCACTTTTTGAAGCCTCTACCCGGCAACCGATGACGACACACCCACGCCGCGCTCCCATTGGCTGCGCGCTTTTTGGGGCGCTGCTCCCCCACTGCCGGTCCCCCCAGTTGGGCGCCGCTTTCCCGGGAGCAGCACCGGCCCTTCCCCGTGTCCCGGGAGCCCGAGGCGCCATGGACGGAGCGCGGAGCCTCCCGCGGCTGCTGCCGCTGCTGGCCCTGACCCTGCCCGCGGGTTGGGGGGTCCAAGGTGGGGTTTGGGGGGTCCCGGAGCCGCGGGGTTGGGATTTGGGGTTCGCTGTATTTGGGGCGGGTCGGGAGTGAAGGGGTTAAACGGCTCCAACCCCTTTGTTTGCATTTTTTGCGGGATTTTTGGGGGATCTTTGGGGGATTTTGGGAAGGGCGTGGTCCCGAGATGGTTTTTTGGGGGATTTTTGCCCCTTTTTCGCCATTTTGGGGGTTTGGTGTGGCCGAATTCCGCTTTTTTCCAGGATTTTGGGGCTCTGGGATTTCCCAACCCCCCCTGTCCCCGGGATTTTGGGGGGTTGGGCGTGCCCGGACCCCCCTGTTCCAATTATTGGGGGGGGCTGGGAGTGCCCAAACCCCCCTGGACCCGAAATTTGGGGAACTCAAACCTTCCCAAATCCTCTTTTCTCGAGATTTTGGGGTTCTGAAAGTGCCCAAATTCTTCTTTTTACACCATTTTGGGGATCTGGGAGTGCCCAGACCCCCCAGTACCCGAAATTTGGGGAATTGGGAATTCCCAAATCCCATTTTTCTGGCATTTTTACAGATCGAGGGTGCCCGAAATCCTTTTTTTCCTTTATTTTGGGGCTCTAGGTGTGCCCAAACCCCCCTGTACACGAAATTTTGGTATCTGAGAATTCCCAAATCCTCTTTTTCCTGGAATTTTTGGCATCTGGAAGTGCCCAAATTCCAATTTTTCTATGATTTTGGGGCTCTGGAAGTGCTTAAATCCCAATTTTTCCGGATTTTTTGAGTCTGGGGGTGCCCAAAACCCCCTGTACACAAAATTTCGGGAATTCAAATATTCCCAAATCCTCTTTTTCCGGGATTTTTGGGGCTCTGGAAGTGCTTAAATCCCAATTTTTCCGGATTTTTTGAGTCTGGGTGTGCCCAAACCCCCCTGCACCCAAAATTTGGGTAACTGGAAATGCCTAAATCCCAATTTTTCCACGATTTTGGCGCTCTGGAACTGCCTAAATCCCTCTTTTCCCAGGAATTATAATGCATAAAATTATAATAAATTATGTATATTTAAATTACGGTGAGGTCATATTTTATTATAATAAAATTATTCTAATATTAAAAATTCTCTGAAATTTTATAATTATTAATGAAAATCAGTCCCGTTCTCGCTCTTCCTTTTCCGGCTGCTCCTCTTCCTCTGCCCTTCCTCTTCTTTCTGATTCCTCCTCCTCTTCCTCCCCCTCCTCCTCTTCCTCCTCCTCTTTTTCCTTCTCCTCTTCCTCTTCTTTCTCCTCCTCCTCTTCCTCCTCCTCTTCCTTTTCTTCTTCCTCCTCGTCCTCTTCCTCCTCTTCCTCCCCCTCCTCTTCTTCCTCCTCCTCCCCCTCCTCTTCCTCCTGCTCTTCTTCTTCCTCTTCCTCCTCCTCCTCCCCTCTTCTTCCTCCTCCTCTTCCTCCCCTTCCTCCTCTTCCTCCCCCTCTTCTTCCTCGTCCTCTTCTTCCTCCTCTTCCTCCTCTTCTTTCTCCCCCTCTTTTTCTCCTCCTCTTCTACTCCTCGTCCTCTTCCTCCTCTTCCTCGCCCTCCTCTTCTTCCTCCCACTCCTCCTCTTCCTCCCCCTCGTCTTCCTCCCCCTCGTCTTCCTCCTCCTCTTCCTCCTCCACTTCTTCCTCTTCCTCGTCTTCCTCCACTCTTCTTCCTCCTTCTCCTGCCCTCTTCTTCCTCCTCTTCTTCCTCCTCTTTCTCCCCCTCCTCTTCCTCTTCTTCCTCCTCCTCCTCTTCCTCCTCCTCTTCTTCTTCCTCCTCCTCTTCCTCTTCTTCTTCCTCCTCCACCTCCCCCTCCTCTTCCTCCTCGTCCTCTTCTTCTTCCTCTCCTCTTCCTCCTCCTCTTCCTCCCCCTCCTCCTCCTCCTCCTCTTCTTCCTCCTCCTCCTCCTCCTCCCCCATTCCCGGATCCCGGATCTGCCCAGCAACCGCTGACTCATCAGCGCTGCGCGATCTGATTGGCCGATTTCACCCGCGCCCCTCTGTGATTGGCTGATTTTCGCCCGGCTTCTTTAAGGGTGTGGGAAGGGGGAAATTTTCCCGCGGGATGATCCCAAAAAATTCCCAAAATTTGGGAATCGGAATTTTTCCAACCCCTTGGGATGGGTTTGGGAGGTTGGGGTGATCCCAAATATTCCCTAAAATCCGAGAATCTGCTAAAAAAATCGCAGAAATATCCCCAAAAATTCCAGGAAAAATCGGCCCAAATTTAAAAAATTCCAGAAAAATATCCCCAAAAATCCCCCAGAAATCCCCAAAACTTCTAGAAAAATCCCAAATCCCCAAAATCCCCAAAAAATCCCAGGAAAATCACCAAAAATCCCTCCCAAAAATCCCCTTTAAAATTAAGAAAAACAAAAAAAAAATCCCCCTTAAATGCCAAAAAATCCCAAAAATTTGGGAAAATCCCAAACCACCAAACCCCCAAAATATCCCAGAAAATTCCCCCAAAAATCCCCCAAAATTCCCAACAAATCCCAGGATTTGGGGAAATCCCAAATGCCAAAACTCTCAAAAATCGGATAAAAATCCTTAAAAAAAACCCCCTAAAAAATCCCAAATAATTCCCCCCAAAAAGTCCCATAAAATCCTCAAAAAAATCGCCAAAAATCGGAAAAAATACCGAATACCCAAACCCAAAAATCCCCAAAAAAATCCCAGAAAAACTACCAAAATTTTTTAAAAAACCCCAAAAGTCTCTCCCAAAATGCCCCAAAAACTCCCCAAAAAATCCCCAAAAATGAAAAAAAAAATATCCAAAAAAACCCCGAAAATTCCCCAAAAGCTCTCAAAAAATTCCCAAAAAATCCCCCAAAAATCCCAAAAAATTTCCCAAAAAATCCCCAAAATTTAAAAAAAACCCCAAAAATCTCCCCCAAAAAATCCCAAAATAATCCCCAAAAATCTGGGAAAAATAAAAAAAAAATCCCCCAAAAATTAAAAAACACCCCCACCCAAAATTCCCCAAAAACTCTCAAAAAATTCCCGAAAAATCCCCAAAAAATCCCAGAAAAACTCACAAGAAGTCCCCAAATTAAAAAAAAAAAAAAAAAAAACCCAAAAAAATCCCCCAAAAATCCCCAAAATATCCCGAAAAAATTTGGGAAAAATCCCCAAAAAAATCCCCAAAAATTCAAATTAAAAAAAAACCCAAATTCCCCAAAAACTCTCAAAAAATCCCCCAAAATATCCCCCAAAAATCCAAAAAAAAATCTGGGAAAAATCCCCCCGAAATTCAAAAAAATTCCCAAAAATCACCCCCAAAAAACCCAAAAAATCCCAAAATTTTCCCACAATATCCAAAAAACCCCAAATATTCCCAAAAATCCCCAAAATTTTCCCAAATTTTCCCAAAATCCCCAAAAACTCCGGAGCCTTTTTGCAATAATATTTTCTTTATTTACACCTTGCAAGAATTCCAAAGGATTTTTCATTTTTTTGGGATTTTTTTCCAGCTTTTTTTTGGGTTTTTTTCTCTTTTTTTTTGTAGGAAAACAAAAAAAAAAAAAATCCGAACCCGCGAATCCTAAAAGGGCAAAAGGGGGAGGGAAAATGGGGAAAATTTGGGGAAATTTGGGAAAATTTGGGGGAAAATCGGGGGGAAAATTGGGGGAAAAATTGGGGGAAAATTCAGGAAAAAATCCGGAAAAAAACTGAGAAAATTTGGTGGAAAATTGAGAAAATAATTGGAGAAAATTTGGGAAAAATTGAGAAAAATTGGGAAAAAATTGGGAGAAAATTTGGGAAAAATGGATAAAAATTTGGGGGGAAATTGAGTAAAATCTGGAGAAAATTTGGGAAATTTTGGGGGAAAATTGGGGAAAATTTGGGGAAAAATTGGGGAAAATTCAGGAAAAAACTCAGAATATCTGGGGGAAAAAAGGAGAAAATTTGGGGGAAAATTGAGAAAAATTTGGAGAAAATTTGGGAGAAAATCGGGAAAAAATTGTGAAAAACTTGGACATAAATTTGTGAAATATTCGGCAAAAAATAGGGAAAATTTGGGAAAAACTGGGGAAAATTTTGAGGGAAAATGGAGAAAAATTTGTGAAAAATTTGGACAAAAATTTGTGAAATATTCGGAGAAAATTTGGGGGAAATTGAGGAAAATTTAGGGGAAAAATGGAGGAAAATTTTTAACCAAAATTTCTCTTTTATTTCCTGGAAATTTAATTTTTTATTCCCAAAATTCCTCAATTTTCCCTATTTTTTTCTTGGAATTTTCAATTTCTCCCAAAAAATTCCCATTTTTCCCCAAGAAAATTTAATTTTATTCCCCAAATTCCTCATTTTCCCCCCATTTTTCTCCCAAAAATTTCGATTTTATGCCCAAATTTCCCATTTCCCCTCCAAAATTCATTTTTCCCATTTTTTCCCGTAATTCTCAATTTTTCCCCCAAAAATTTCCCATTTTTTTGTCCCGGAATTTTCAATTTATTCCCAAAATTCCTCATTTTTTCCTTCGAATTCTCAAATTCTCCCCAAAAATTCCCATTTTTTCCCCAAATTTTTACTTTTTTGGGAAATTTTCAGGGTTTTTTTCCAGAATTTTTTCTCTTTTTTTCTGGATTTTTTTTTTGGGAATTTTTCCCAGGAATTCCACCAAAAATTCTCTTTTTATTCCACAATTCCCCCTGAAAAATTCCCTTTTTTTCCCTAATTTTTATGCTTTTTTCCTGGAATTTTTCTGTTTTTTTCCCAAAAATTTTTCTGTTTTTTCCCCAGGAATTTTTCAGGAATTTTCTCAGGGAATTTTTTCCATGAATTCCACAAACCCCTCCCATTTCACCCCAAAAATTCTCATTTTCCTCCCATTTTTTACCCTATTTTGGGAATTTTTCAATTTTTTCCTGAAAATTCTTCATTTTTTTCCAGGATTTTTTCTCTGGGAATTTTCTCCATTAATTCCACCACCAAATCCAAAATTTTCATCCCCAAAAAATCCCATTTTCCCCCAATTTTTAAGTTTTTTTCCTGGAATTTTTCAGTTTTTTCCGGGATTTTTTTTCTTTTTCCTCGCGGGATTTTTTTTCCGGGAATTCCACAATTCTCCATTTTTTTCCCCCAAATTTTTACCTTTTTTCTGGGAATTTTTCAATGTTTTCTGGATTTTTTTTCCAGGATTTTTTTCTGGGAAATTTTTCCAGGAATTCCACAAACTTCTCCTTTATTCCCCCCCTTTTTCCCCTCAAAAAATCCCATTTTTCCCCCAATTTTCCTGCTTTTTTCTACGATTTTTTCAGTTTTTTCTGGGAATTTTTCATTTTTTTCCCAGAATTCTTTTTTTTTGGGAATTTTTTCCGAGAATTCCACCAACAATTCTAACTTTATTCCAAAATTCCCCCTTTTTTCCCCCAAAAAAATCCCATTTTCTCCCCAATTTTCAGGTTTTTTCCCAGGATTTTTTCAGTTTTTTTCTGGGAAATTTTCAGTTTTTTCCAGGATTTTTTTCTGGGAATTTTTTCCAGGAATTCCACCAAAAATTCTCTTTATTCCACAATTCCTCCCCAAAAAAACCCAATTTTTCCCCCAATTTTTCTGCTTTTTCCAGGAATTTTTCAATTTTTTCCAGGATTTTTTTTCCTTTTTCCTCCCGGGAATTTTCCCAGGAATTTTTCCGGGAATTCTGCCTCAGATCCTCCAACACTTTTCCCCCAAAAATTCCAATTTTTCCCCAATTTTTACCTTTTTTTTCGGGATTTTTTTCAGCTTTCTCTGGGAATTTTTCCGTTTTTTCCAGGATTTTTTTCTGGGAATTTTCTCTGGGAATTTTTTCCGGGAATTCCACCAACAATTCTCACTTTATTCCGAAATTCCCCCTTTTTTCCCCCAAAAAAATCCCATTTTTCCCCCAAGTTTTCAGGTTTTTTCCAGGAATTTTTCAGTTTTTTTCCGGGTTTTTTTTCCTTTTTCCTCCCGGGAATTTTTTCCGGGAGTTTTTCCGGGAATTCAGGCGGAGTCGGAGTCGCTGGTGTCGGAGGAGGAGGAGGAGGAGGAGGAGGAGGAAGAGTCGGAGCTGGAGCTGGAGGCGCTGAGCCGCGACGCCGCCGCCGCCGCCGACTCCGGCTTCTCGTTGGCTGCGGGAAAATTGGGGAAAATTAGGGAAAAATCGGGAAAAAATCGGGAAAAATTTGGGAAAAAACTGGGGAAAATATGGAGGAAAAATGGGGGAAAAATGGGGGAAAATTTGGGAAAAAATTGGGGAAAATATTGGAAAATTCGGAGAAACATCGGGGAAAATTTGGGAAAAAATTGGGGAAAATACTTGGAAAATATGGAGGAAAATTGAAGAAATATCGGGAAAAATTGGGAAAATATTGGGAAAATATGGAGGAAAAATGGGGGAAAAATGGGGGAAAATTTGGGAAAACAATGGGGAAAATATTGGGAAATATGGAGGAAAACCGGGGGAAAATTGGAGAAAAATCAGGAAAAATTTGGGAAAATATTGGGGAAAATATGGAGGAAAATATGGATAAAAATTGGAGAAATATCGGGGAAAATTTGGGAAAAAATCGGGAAAAATATGGATAAAAATTAGGGAAAAATCGGGAAAAATTTGGGAAAAATATTGGGGAAAATACTTGGAAAATATGGATAAAAATTGGAGAAATGTAGGGGAAAATTTGGGAAAAAATTGGGGAAAATACTGGGAAATTTGGAGAAAAATCGGGGAAAATCTGGGAAAAATTTGGGAAAAAATTGGGGAAAATATTGGAAAATTTGGAGAAAAATCAGGGAAAATTTGGGAAAAAAATTGGGGAAAATATTGGGAAAATATGGAGGAAAAACAGAAAATCGGAGAAAAATCGGGAAAAATTTGGGAAAATATTGGGAAAATACGGAGGAAAGACGGGGGAAAAATAGGGAAAAATTTGGGAAAAATTTGGGGAAAAATTGGGAAAATCGGAGAAAAATTGGGAAAAATTTGGGAAAAACTTGGGGAAAATATTGGAAAATTTGGAGAAAAATGGGAGAAAATTTGGGAAAAAATTGGGGAAAATATTGGGGAAAATATTCGGAAAATATGGATAAAAATTGGAGAAATATAGGGAAAAATTTGGGAAAAAATTGGGGAAAATACTCGGAAAATATGGAGGAAAATTGGAGAAATATCAGGAAAAATTTGGGAAAAATTGGGGAAAATTTTGGGGAAAATACTTGGAAAATATGGATAAAAATTGGAGAAATACCAGGAAAAATTTGGGAAAAAATTGGGGAAAATACGGAGGAAAAACGGAAAATCAGAGAAAAATCGGGAAAAATTTGGGAAAAAATTGGGAAAATACGGAGGAAAAACGGGGGGAAATCCGAGAAAAATTGGGAAAAATTTGGGAAAAAATTGGGGGAAATATTGGAAAATTTGGAGAAAAATGGGGGGAAATTTGGGAAAAAAATTGGGGAAAATATTGGGAAAATATGGAGGAAAATTGGAGAAATATCGGGAAAAATTTGGGAAAAAATTGGGGAAAATACTCGGAAAATATGGATAAAAATTGGAGAAATATCGGGAAAAACTTGGGAAGAAATTGGGGAAAATATTGGGAAAATATGGAGGAAAACCGGGGGAAAATCGGAGAAAAATCGGGAAAAATTTGGGAAAAAATTGGGGAAAATACTCGGAAAATATGGATAAAAATTGGAGAAATATCGGGAAAAATTTGGGAAAAAATTGGGGAAAATACTTGGAAAATATGGAGGAAAATTGGAGAAATATCAGAAAAAATTTGGGAAAAAATTGGGGAAAATATTGGGAAAATACGGAGGAAAAACGGGGGGAAAATGGGGAAAAATTTGGGAAAACAAAGGGGAAAATATTGGGAAAATATGGAAGAAAATCGGAGAAAAATCAGGAAAAAATTGGGGAAAATATTGGGAAATATGGAGGAAAACCAGGGGAAAATTGGAGAAAAATCGGAATAAATTTGGGAAAATATTGGGAAAATACGGAGGAAAAACGGGGGGAAATCGGAGAAAAATTGGGAAAAAATTGGGGAAAATATTGGAAAATTTGGAGAAAAATCGGGGAAAATTTGGGAAAAAATTGAGGAAAATATTGGGAAAATATGGAGGAAAAACAGAAAAGCGGAGAAAAATTGGGAAAAATTTGGGAAAATATTGGGAAAATACGGAGGAAAAATGGGGGGAAATTGGAGAAAAATTGGGAAAAATTTGGGAAAAAACTGGGGAAAATATTGGGAAAATACGGAGGAAAAACGGGGGGAAATCGGAAAAAAATTGGGAAAATATGGGGAAAATATGGAGGAAAAATGGGGGAAAAATGGGGGAAAATTTGGGAGAACAATGGGGAAAATATTGGGAAAATATGGAGGAAAATCAGAGTAAAATCAGGAAAAAATTGGGGAAAATATTGGGAAATATGAAGGAAAAATGGGGGAAAATCGGAGAAAAATTGGGAAAAATTTGGGAAAAAATTGGGGAAAATATTGGGGAAAATACTTTGAAAATATGGATAAAAATTGGAGAAATATTGGGAAAAATTTGGGAAAAAATTGGGGAAAATATTGGAGAAAATACTTTGAAAATATGGATAAAAATTGGAGAAATATCGGGAAAAATTTGGGAAAAAATTGGGGAAAATAATGGGAAAATACGGGGGAAAAACGGGGAAAAATCGGAGAAAAATCAGGAAAATTTTGGGAAAATATTGGGAAAATATGGAGGAAAAACGGAAAATCGGAGAAAAATCAGGAAAAATTTGGGAAAAAATTGGGAAAAGTACTCAGAAAATATGGAGGAAAAACAGGAAAAAAATAGGGAAAAATTTGGGAAAAAATTGGGGAAAATATGGGGGAAAATTAGGGAAAAATTGGGGAAAATATTGGAAAATTTGGAGAAAAATCAGGGAAAATTTGGGAAAACAATGGGGAAAATATTGGGAAAATATGGAGGAAAATCGGAGAAAAATCAGGAAAAAATTGGGGAAAATATTGGGAAATATGGGGGAAAAACGGGGGAAAATTGGAGAAAAATCAGGAAAAATTTGGGAAAATATTGGGGAAAATATTGGAAAATTTGGAGAAAAATCGGGGAAAATTTGGGAAAAAATTGAGGAAAATATTGGGAAAATATGGAGGAAAAACGGAAAAGCGGAGAAAAATTGGGAAAAATTTGGGAAAAAATTGGGGAAAATACTCGGAAAATATGGAGGAAAAACAGGGGAAAATTTGGGAAAACAATGGGGAAAATAGTGGGAAAATATGGAGGAAAATCGGAGAAAAATCAGGAAAAAATTGGGGAAAATATTGGGAAAATATGGAGGAAAAACAGGGGAAAATCTGAGAAAAATCGGGAAAAATTTGGGAAAATATTGGGAAAATACGGAGGAAAAATGGGGGGAAATAGGAGGAAAACTGGGAAAAATTTCAGAAAAAATTGGGGAAAATATTGGAAAATTTGGAGAAAAATCGGGAAAATTTGGGAAAAAATTGGGGAAAATATTGGGAAAATATGGAGGAAAAATGGAAAATCGGAGAAAAATCGGGAAAAATTTGGGAAAAAATTGAGAAAATACGGAGGAAAAACGGAAAATCGGAGAAAAATTGGGAAAAATTTGGGAAAATATTGGGAAAATACAGAGGAAAAACGGGGGAAAATCGGAGAAAAATAGGTAAAAATTTGGGGAAAAATTGGGGAAAATATTGGAAAATTTGGAGAAAAATTGGGGAAAATATTGGGAAAATATGGAGGAAAATCGGGGGAAAATTGGAGAAAAATTGGGAAAAATGTGGGAAAATATTGGGAAAATATTGGTAAATTTGCAGAAAAATTGGGGAAAATTTGGGAAAAAATTGGGGAAAATATTGGAAAATTTGGAGAAAAATCGGGGAAAATTTGGGAAAAAATTGGGAAAATACGGAGGAAAAACGGGGGAAAATTGGAGAAAAATCGGGAAAAAATTGGGGAAAATATTGGGAAAATATGGAGGAAAAATGGGGGAAAAATGGGGGAAAATTTGGGAAAAAATTGGGAAAATACGGAGGAAAAACAGGGGAAAATCGGAGAAAAATCGGGGAAAATTTGGGAAAAAAATGGGGAAAAAACTCGGGAAATATGGATAAAAATTGGAGAAATATCGGGAAAAATTTGGGAAAAAATTGGGGTAAATAGTGGGAAAATATGGAGGAAAAACAGGGGGAAAATCGGAGAAAAATTGGGAAAAAATTGGGAAAAAGTCGGGGAAAATATTGGGGAAAATATTGGGGAACATACTCGGAAAATATGGATAAAAATTGGAGAAATATCGGGAAAAATTTGGGAAAAAATTGGGGAAAACATTCGGAAAACATGGGGGAAAATCTGAGAAAAATCAGGAAAAAATTGGGGAAAATATTGGGAAATATGGAGGAAAAACGGTGGAAAATCGGAGAAAAATTGGGAAAAATTTGGGAAAATATTGGGAAAATACTCAGAAAAAAGGGGGAAAATCGGAGAAAAATCGGGAAAAATTTGGGGAAAAATTGGGGAAAATATGGGGGAAAATTGGGAAAAATAAGGGAAAAATTCAGGGAGAAACTGGGGAAAATTTGGGGAAAAATCAGAAAAAAAAAAAATTCCTTTTTTTTTCCTGGAAATTCAGTTCCCCATCCCACCCCACATCCCCAATGTCAAACCCCAATCCCAGAGAATTCCCAAAATTCCCAAAATTCCCAAATTTCCCAATCCTGACCCTTTTTTGGGGGTTTTTTGGCCGAGTTGAGCTGCCCGCTGACGTCCTGGAGCCGCTTCTCCAATTCCCGTTTTTTCTCCAGCGCCAACTCCTCTTTCGTCTTCCCCACCGGCTTCTTCAGGGCTGGAAAATCCGGGAAAAATGGGAAAAATTGGGAAAAAGTGAAGGGAAAATTGGAAAAAAATTGGGGGGGAATTGGGAAAAAATTGGGGAAAAAACGGAGGGAAATCGGGGAAAAAATCAGGGAAAAATGGGGGGAAATTGGTGGAAAATTGTGGGAATAATTTGAGAAAAGTTGGGGGAAAGCGGAGAAAAATTGGAGGAAAATTGGGGGGAAAATTAGGAAACAATTGGGGAAAAACTGGGGAAAAATTCGGGGAAAATTGGGGAGAAATTGGGGGAAAATTGGGGGAAAATCAGGAAAAAATGGGGGAAAATTGGGGAGAAATTGGGGAAAAGTTGGGGAGAAATTGGGGAAAAGTTGGGGAAAAATTGGAAAAAACTGGGGGAAAATTGGGGGGAAATTGAGGGAAAAATTGGGGGGAATTGAGGGAAAAATTGAGGGAAATTAGGGAAAAATTGGTGGAAAATTGGAATAAAATCGGGGAAAAATCCCTCAAGAAAATCCATAAAAATCCTAAAAAAATCTCCAAAAAAAACCAGAAAAAAGCCAAAAAATCCCCAAAAAAATCTCAAAAAAACCCCAGAAAAGTCGCATAAAAATCCCCAAAAGACCCAGAAAGACAAAAAAATCCCCCAAAAATCACCAAAAAGTCCTAAAAATATCCCCAAAAAATGGCAAAAAATCCCCCAAAAATCGCCAAAAATCACCAAAAAATTCCCCAAAAATCACAAAAAAATCCTAAAAATCCCCCAAAAATCACCAAAAAATCCTAAAAATATCCCCAAAAAATGGCAAAAAATCCCCAAACAAACCTCAAAAAAACCCCAGAAAAATGGCATAAAAATCCCCAAAAAACCCAGAAAAAGGGCAAAAAAATCCCCAAAAAATGGCAAAAAATCCCCAAAAATCACCAAAAAACCCCAAAAAAATGGCAAAAAATCCCCCAAAAATCACCAAAACATCCTAAAAACATCCCCAAAAAATGGCATAAAAATCCCCAAAGAAATGGCAAAAAATCCCTGAAAAATGGCAAAAAATCCACAAAAAATCACCAAAAAAATCCCAAAAAAATGCCAAAAAATCCTAAAAACATCCCAAAAAATGCCGAAAAATCCCAAAAAAAATCTCCAAATAAACCCAGAAAAATGGAATAAAAATCCCCAAAAAACCCAGAAAAAGGGCAAAAAAATCCCCAAAAAATGGCAAAAAATCACCAAAAAATCCCCCAAAAATCACCAAAAAATCACTAAAAAGTCCCCAAAAAAGGGCCAAAAAATCCCAAAAATTCTGGTTTTTTCCCCCAAACCCCGTGCACTCACTCTCGCTGTAGGGCTTGCGGGGCTTTTTCCTCAGGCAGGAGAGCCCTGAGCGCTCCAGCTCGCGTTAATGCCCCGAAAAACCCCCAAAATTGCCGAGAAACACTAAAATAACCTCAAAACATTGCAGAAAAATCCCCAAAAACTGGCAAAAAAAAATCCCCAAAAAATGGCAAAAAATCCCCCAAAAATGGCATAAAAATCCCCAAAAAATGGCAAAAAAAATCCCCAAAAAATGGCAAGAAATCCCCAAAAAATGGCATAAAAATCCCCAAAAAATGGCAAAAAATCCCCAAAAAATGGCCAAAAAATCCTAAAAATATCCCCAAAAAATGGCAAAAAATCACCAAAAAATCCTAAAATCATCCCCAAAAAATGGCGTAAAAATCCCCAAAAAATGGCAAAAAATCCCCCAAAAATCCTAAAAATATCCCCAAAAAATGGCAAAAAATCCCCAAAGAAATGGCAAAAAATCCCCGAAAAGTGGCAAAAAATCCACAAAAAATCCGCAAAAAATCCCAAAAAGATCCCCAAAAAATGCCAAAAAATCCCCAAAAAATCACCAAAAAATCCCCCAAAAATCACCAAAAAATCCCCCAAAAATCACCAAAAAACCCAAAAAAATTCTAAAAATATCCCCAAAAAATTGCAAAAAATTCCCAAAAAAATGCCCAAAAAATCCCGAAAAAATCGTATAAAAATCCCCCAAAAATCACCAAAATATCCTAAAAATATCCCCAAAAAATGGCAAAAAATCCGCAAAAAATCCCAAAAAAGTCCTTAAAAAATCACAAAAAAACCCTAAAAATATCCCGAAAAAATGGCAAAAAATCCCCCAAAAATCACCAAAAAATCCCCAAAAAAAAGGCCAGAAACCCCCCAAAAAATGGCAAAAAATCCCCAAAAAATGGCAAAAAATCCCCCAAAAAATCACTAAAAAGTCCCCAAAAAATGGCAAAAAATCCCCCAAAAAATCACTAAAAAGTCCCAAAAAAATGGCAAAAAATCCCCAAAAAATGGCAAAAAATCCCCAAAAAATGGCAAAAAATCCCCCAAAAATGACTAAAAAATCCCCAAAAACTGTGTTTTTCCCCCCAAACCGCCTTATGCACTCACTCTCGCTGTAGGGCTTGCGGGGCTTTTTCCTCAGGCAGGAGAGCACGTAGCGCTCCAGCTCGCGTTAATGCCCCAAAAACCCCGTTTTTTCCCCAAAAACCCCACTGACTCACTCTCGCTGTAGGGCTTGCGTGGCTTTTTCCTGAGGCAGGAGAGCACGTAGCGCTCCAGCTCGCGCAGCGTGGACGCCTTGAGCGTCTCGAAGTCGATCTCGATCTCCTCGGGGTTGGAGTCGCGCAGGGACGGCTCCCGGGCCTGGATGATGTGAACCACGCGCCCCAATTTCTCCCCGGGCAGTTTGTTGATGTCCAGGCTCAGCTGCCGCTTCTCGTCGTACGACATCGGCCGCGGCTCCTCCTCCTCCTCCGAGTCCAGCAGCGACGAGGGGGCGGCGGTAGAGGCGGGTTTGGGGGGTTTTTTGGAGGTTCTGTAAAATAAAATTGAAAAAAATTGGGTTTTTTGGAGTGAAAATGGGAAAAAAAATCTGATTTTTCCGCATTTTTATAGGTAATTTTTGGTCTTAACTGCTTCAAATCCAGGAAGAAGGAAGGCACAATAAGCACAGGGGGCTTGGAAAATTTTTTCTAGGTTCTGAAAAAAAAAATTGAAAAAAATAGCGGTTTTTGACCAAAAATTTTTTAAAAACCCCCATTTTTTGTTGTTTTTTTGGTCTCAATTCCTTCAAATCCAGCACGAAGGAAGGCACAATAAGAAGAGGGGGTTTGGAGGGTTTTTTGGAGGTTCTGGGGGGGAAAATGGAAAAATATTGGGTTTTTTGGAGTGAAAATTGGGAAAAAATCTGATTTTTCCTCATTTTTATAGGTAATTTTTGGTCTCAATTCCTTCAAATCCAGCAGGGAGGAAGGCACAATAAGGAAAGGAGGTTTGGAGGATTTTTTGGACATTTTGGGAGAAATAATAGAAAAAAAAATGTGATTTTGGAGTGAAAATTGGGAAAAAATCTGATTTTTTCTTCATTTTTATAGCTAATTTTTGGTCTTTTATAGCTAATTTTTGCTTCAAATACAGGAGGGAGGAAGGCACAATAAGGAGAAGCACTTGGAGGGTTTCTTGGAGGTTCTGGGGGAAAACATTGGAAAAAATTGAAGTTTTTGAGTGAAAATTGGAAAAAAAATCTGATTTTTCTTGATTTTTTGGTCTCAACTGCTTCAAATCCAGCAGGGAGGAAGACACAATAAGGAGAGGGGTTTGGAGGGTTTTTTGGAGGTTCTGGGGGAAAAAAGAGAAAAAAAATGGGGTTTTCTGACCAAAAATTCAAAAAAATTTTAATTATTCCTCATTTTTATAGGTAATTTTTGGTCTCAATTCCTTTAAATCCAGGAGGGAGGAAGGCACAATAAGGAAAGGAGGTTTGGAGAATTTTTTCTAGGTTATGTAAAATAAAATTGGAAAAAATTGGAGTTTTTGGAGTGAAAATTGGGAAAAAATCAGATTTTTCCTCATTTTTATAGGCAGTTTTTGGTCTCAATTCCTTCAAATCCAGGAGGGAGGAAGGCACAATAAGCACAGGGGGTTTGGAGGGTTTCTTGGAGGTTCTGGGGAAAAAAATTGGAAAAAATTGCATTTTTTGACCAAAAATTAAAAAAAAATCTAATTTTTCCTCAATTTAATAGGCAGTTTTTGGTCTTAACTCCTTTAAATCCAGGAGGGAGGAAGGCACAATAAGCACAGGGGGTTTGGGGGGTTTTTTGGAGGTTCTGTAAAATGAAATTGAAAAAAATTGTGATTTTTGACCCAAAATTCAAAAAAAATCTGATTTTTCTTCATTTTTATAGGTAATTTTTGGTCTCAATTCCTTCAAATCCAGGAGGAAGGAAGGCACAATAAGCACAGGGGGTTTGGAGGATTTTTTGGACATTCTGGGAGAAATAATAGAAAAAAAATTGTGATTTTGGAGTGAAAATTGGGAAAAAATCTGATTTTTCCTCATTTTTATAGGTAATTTTTGGTCTCAACTCCTTCAAATCCAGCAGGGATTTGCCTGGCCCCAAATCCCAAACCCCAAAAACTTCTGGAATCCCAATGCCAAATCCCCTAAAAACCCAAAAAAAACCCCAAAAAACCCCAAAAAACCCCAAAATCCCAATCTCAAATCCCAAAAAATCCTGAAATTCCGACCCCAAACCCCCTAAAAAAATCCCCAAAATTCTCTCTGAGCTCTCACCTGGAGCCTCCTCCAGCTCCGCTTTTCCAACAACCCAAACCCCAAAAACCTCTGGAATAACAACCCCAAATCCCCCTAAAAAACCCCAAAAAAACCCCAAAAACCCCAAAAAACCCCAAAAAAATCCCCAAAAAACCCTAAAAACCCCAAAAAACCCCAAAACCTCTCACCTGGATCCCGCTCCGGCTCTGCATTTCTGGATCATTCCTGCTTGAACTCCCCCATCCCAAACCCCAAAAACCCCCAAAATTCCAATCCCAAACCCCCAAAAACCCCAAAAATCCCCAAAAACCCCCAAAACCCCAAAAAACCCCAAATTTCTCACCTGGCCCCCGCTGCAGTCCCGTTCCTGCGGGCCCTGCGCAGCTGCCCCTGCCTGGCCCCAAATCCCAAACCCCAAAAACCCCCAAAATCCCAACCCTAAATCCCCTAAAAAACCCCAAAAACCCCCAAAAACCCCCAAAATCCCTAAAAAACCCCAAAACCCCCAAACCCCTCACCTGGCCCCCGCCGTGGCCCCGTTCCTGCGGGCCCTGCGCAGCTGCCCCTGCCTGAGCCCAAATCCCAAACCCCAAAAACCCCCAAAATCCCAACCCCAAACCCCCAAAAAACCCCCAAAAAACCCCAAAAACCCCCCAAAAAACCCCAAAAAACCCCAAAAAACCCCAAATTCCTCACCTGGCCCCCGTTGCAGCCCCGTTCCTGCGGGCCCTGCGCAGCTGCCCCTGCCTGGCCCCAAATCCCAAACCCCAAAAAACTCCGGAATAACAACCCCAAAAACCCCAAAAATCCCCCAAAAAACCCCCAAAAAAACCCAAAAACCCCAAAAAACCCCAAATTTCTCACCTGGCCCCCGTTGCAGCCCCGTTCCTGCGGGCCCTGCGCAGCTGCCCCTGCCTGGCCCCAAATCCCAAACCCCAAAAACCCCCAAAATTCCAATCCCAAATCCCCTAAAAAACCCCAAAAAACCCCAAAAAAAACCCCAAAAAACCCCCAAAAACCCCAAACCTCTCACCTGGCCCCCGCTGGGGCGCCGTTCCTGCGGGCCCTGCGCAGCTGCCCCTGCCTGGCCCCAAATCCGAAACCCCCCAAAAAAACCATTTCAAACCCCAAAAAACCCCAAAAACCTCTGAAATAACAACCCCAAACCCCCAAAAAAACCCCAAAATCCCCCAAAAAACCCCAAAAAAACCCCAAACCCCTCACCTGGCCCCCGCTGCGGCCCCTGTGCAGATGCCCCTGCCCCTGCCAAAAAAACCATTTCAAACCCCAAAAAACCCCAAAAATCTCTGGAATAACAACCCCAAAATCCCCAAAAACCCCCAAAAATCCCCAAAAAAACCCCCTAAAAACCCCAAAAAACCCCAAAAAACCCCAAATTTCTCACCTGGCCCCCGCTGGGGCCCCGTTCCTGCGGGCCCTGCGCAGCTGCCCCTGCCTGGCCCCAAATCCCAAACCCCAAAAACCCCCAAAATCCCAACCCCAAATACCCCAAAAAAAACCCCAAAAAACCCCAAAAAACCCCAAATCTCTCACCTGGCCCCCGCTGCAGCCCCGTTCCTGCGGGCCCTGCGCAGCTGCCCCTGCCTGGCCCCAAATCCCAAACCCCAAATATCTGATCCCAAACCCCAAAAACCCCAAAAATTCCAATACCAAATCCCCCAAAAACCCCAAAAAAACCCCAAAAAAACCCCAAAAAAACCCCAAATTTCTCACCTGGCCCCCGCTGCAGCCCCGTTCCTGCGGGCCCTGCGCAGCTGCCCCTGCCTGGCCCCAAATCCCAAACCCCCCAAAAAACTCATCCTAAACCCCAAAAACCTCTGGAATAACAATCCCAAATGCCAAAAATCCCAACCTGAATCCCAAAAACCCCCAAAATTCCAATCCCAAATCCCTTAAAAAACCCCAAAAACCCCAAAATTTTCTCTGAGCTCTCACCTGGACCCTGTTCCAGCTCCGCTTTTCTGGAGCATTTCCAACAACCCAAACTCCAAAAACCCCCAAAATTCCAATACCAAATCCCCTAAAAAACCCCAAAAAACCCCAAAAAAACCCCAAAAACCCCCAAAAAACCCCCAAAACCCCCAAAACCCTCACCTGGCCCCCGCCGTGGCCCCGTTCCTGCGGGCCCTGCGCAGCTGCCCCTGCCGCAGCCGCTCCTCCTCGGGCCCGGCCGTTCTCCCTTTGTGCTTCTCCGACTTTTTCTTCTTCCTCTTCTCGCGCCTGCGGCGGGGTTTGGCCGCGGGGCCCTGCGAGAGCGCCGCCAGCTGCTCGTGCACCGCCCGCAGCTGTGGAGAGTTGCCCGATATTCCCAGAATTTAGCCCAAAATTTTCCTCATTTTTTCCCCATTTTTTCCTATTTTTTTCCAATTTAATTCGAATTTTTTTCCTATTTTTTTCCGATTTTTTTCCGATTTTTTTCCGATTTTTTTCCGATTTTTTTCCAGATTTTTCCCCATTTTTATTCAAATTTTTTTCCATTTTATTCGAATTTTTTTTCCATTTTATTCCAATTTTTTTCCATTTTATTCGAATTTTTCCCCTGTTTTTTCTCATGTTCTTCCATGTTTTTTCCACAATTTTTTGGGATTTTTTTCTTATTTTTTCCACAATTTTCCCCCAATTTTTCCCCAATTCTTTCCCGATTTTTTTCCAATTTTCCCCCAATTCCCCTACTTTTTTTCCAATTTTCCCCCAATTTTTCCCCATTCCCCCCATGTTTTTCCCAATTTTCCCCCGTGTTTTTCCCAATTTTTCCCAATTTTCCCCCAATTTTTCCTGATTCCCCCCATGTGTTTCCCAATTTTTCCAACTTTCCCCCAAGTTTCCCCCATGTTTTTCCCAATTTCTCCCCAATTTTTCCCAATTTTTCCCCGATTTCCCCCAATTTGTTCCCAATTCCCCCCAGTTTTCCCCAATTTTTTCTCAACTTTTCCCAAAATTCCCCCCATGTTTTTCCCAATTTTCCCCCATGTCTTTTCCAATTTTCCCCCAGTTTTCCCCCCAATTCCCCTAATTTTTTCCCAATTTTCCCCCAATTTTTCCCCATTCCTCCCCATGTTTTTCCCAAATTTTCCCAACTTTCCCACCAATTTTCCCCCAATTTTTTTCCAATTTTTCCCCATTCCCCCCATGTTTTTCCCAATTTTCCCCCAATTTTTCCCCATTCCCCCCCATGTTTTCCCCAATTGCCCCCAATTTTTCCCAATTTTCCCCAATTTTTCCCCAATTTTTTCCCAATTTTTCCCCTAATTTTCCCCCAATTTTCCCCAATTTCCCCCCAATTCCCCTAATTTTTTCCCAATTTTCCCCCAATTTTCCCCCATTCCCCCCCATGTTTTTCCCAATTTTCCCCAATCTTTTTCCAATTTCCCCCTAATTTGCCTCCATGTTTTCCCCAATTGCCCAGATTTTATCCCGATTTTTTCCTCATTTTTCCCTATTTTTTTCCAATTTTATTCTAATTTTTTTCCTATTTTTTTCCAATTTTTTTCTGATTTTTTTCCGATTTTTTTCCAGATTTTTCCCCGTTTTATTCAAATTTTTTTTCCATTTTATTCAAATTTTTTTTCCATTTTATTCAAATTTTTCCCCAATTTTTTGTGATTTTTTCCTATTTTTTCCCCAATTTTTTGTGATTTTTTTCCTATTTTTTCCCCAATTTTCCCCCATGTTTTTCCCAATTTTCCCCCAATTTTTCCCCATTCCCCCAATGTTTTTCCCAATTTTCCCCCAATTTTTTTCCAATTTTCCCCTAATTTGCCCCCGTGTTTTTCCCAATTTTCCCCCATGTTTTGCCCAATTTTTCCCAACTTTCCCCCCAATTTTTTCCAATTTTTCCCCATTCCCCCCCATGTGTTTCCCAATTTTTCCTCAATTTTCCCCAATTTTTCCCCATGTTTTTCCCAATTTTTCCCCAATTTTTCCCCATTCCCCCCCATGTTTTTCCCAATTTTTTGCAATTTTCTCCCCAGTTCCCTTCCAATTTTCCCCCCAATTCCCCAAATTTTTTCCCAATTTTCCCCCAATTTCCCCCAATTTCCCCCTAATTCGCCCCCATGTTTTTCCCAATTTTCCCCCATGTCTTTCCCAATTTTTTTCCAATTTTCCCCCAATTTTCCCCCCAATTCTACTAATTTTTTCCCAATTTTCCCCCAATTTTTCCCCATTCCCCCCCATGTTTTTCCCTGATTTTTCCCCATTTTATTAGAATTTTTTTTCCATTTTATTCGAATTTTTCCCCTATTTTTTCTCATGTTCTTCCATGGTTTTTCCCCAATTTTTTGTGGTTTTTTTTCCTATTTTTTCCCAATTTTTTGTGATTTTTTCTTTTTTTTTCCCCAATTTTCCCCCAATTTTTTTCTAATTTTTCCCCAATTTTTCCCCAATTTCCCCCCTAATTTTTTCCCAATTTTTCCCCGATTTCCCCCCAATTTTTTTCCCAATTTTTCCTCGATTTCCCCCCTAATTTTTCCCAATATTCCCCCATGTTTTTCCCAATTTTTCCCCAATTTCCCCCCTAATTTTTCCCAATTTTCCCCCATGTTTTTCCCAATTTCTCCCCAATTTTTCCCAATTTTCCCCAATTTCCCCCAATTTCTTCCGAATTTTCCCCCAATTTTTCCCCCAATTTTCCCCAATTTTTTTCCAATTTTCCCCCAATTTTTCCCCAATTTTTTCTCAATTTTTTCCCAATTTTCCCCCATTTTCCCCAATTTCCCCATTCCCCAATTCCTCCTTAATTTTTCCCCAATTCCCCTCCATGTTTCTCCCAATTTTTCCCCAATTTCTCCCCAATTTCCCCCCATGTTTTTCCCAATTTTTCCCCCTTCTTTCCCCCATGTTTTTCCCAATTTCTCCCCAATTTTTTCCAATTTTCCCAAATTTCCCCCAATTTCTTCCGAATTTTTCCCCCAATTTTTCCCCCAATTTTCCCCAATGTGTTTCTTAATTTTTCCCAATTTTTCCCCAATTTTTCCTCAATTTTTCCCCAATTTTCCCCCCAATTTTCCCCCATGTTTTTCCCAATCTCTCCCCAATTTGTTCCCAATTCCCCCCAATTTTCCCCAATTTTTTCTCAATTTTTTCCCAATTTTTCCCCAATTTTTCCCCAATTTTTCCCCCCAATTTCCTCCCAATTTTTTTCCAATTTTCCCCCAATTTTTCGCAATTCCCCCCATGTTTTTCCCGATTTTTTTCCAATTTCCCCCCAATTTTTTTTCCAATTTTCCCCCAATTTTTTCCCAATTTCTCCCCAATTTTTTCCCAATTTTTCCCCCAATTTCCCCCCAATTTCCCCTGTGTTTTTCCCAATTCCCCCCAATTTTCCCCAATTTTTTACCAATTTTTTTCCCAATTTTCCCCAAATTTTCCCCCCAATTTTCCCCGATTTCTCCCCAATTTTTCCCAATTTTCCCCCAATTTTTTTCCAATTTTTCCCAATTTTTCCCCAATTTTTCCCCAATTTTTCCCGAATTTCCCCCCAATTTTTTCTCAATTTTCCCCGATTTGCCCCCTAAGTTTTCCCCAATTCTCCTCCATGTTTGTCCCAATTTTTCCCAATTTCCCCCCAATTTTTTCCCAATTTCCCCCCAATTTTTCCCCAATTTTTTCCCAATTCCCCCCAATTTTTTCCCAATTTTTCCCCAATTTCCCCCGATTTTCCCCCTAATTCCCCACCTGCTCCTGCAGCTCGGCCAGCCGGTTCGCTCTCTCCTCCTCGGAGTCGGAGCTCTCGTCGCTCTCCGACGTCGTTTCCGTGGAACTTTCCTCCTCTTCCTCCTCCTCCTCCTCCTCCTCCTCCTCCTCCTCCTCCTCCTCCTCCTCCTCCTCCTCTTCCTCGCTGGACGATTCCTCGCTGGAGGATTTGGCCGTGGGCAGCGGCGCCGCGGCCGCGGCAGCGCCGGAGCGCGGCGGCTCGTCCGGCATCTTGGCGTAGCTGAACTCGAACACGTCCTGCGGCAATTCCACATTTTACAGAAAAAATTACACGGGATTCACGGGAAAAAATCTCAAATTTTCGTCCCAAAATTCCCGGAATTCACGGAAAAAATGTCGAATTTTCGTCCCAAAAATCCCAGAATTACCACAATGAAATCCCAGAATTCCCAGAATAAAAGAACAAATTCCTGTGCCAAAAATTCCCAGAATTCCCAGAAAAAAAAAATCTAAAATTTTCATCCCAAAATTCACGGAATTCACGGAAAAAAATCTCGAATTTTCGTCCCAAAAATTCACGGAATTCACGGAAAAAAATCTCGAATTTTCGTCTCAAAATTCCCGGAAAAAAATCTCAAATTTTCGTCCCAGAATTCCCGGAAAAAAATCGCAAATTTTCGTCCCAAAAATCCCTGGAATTCCCACAATGAAATCCCACCATTCCCAGAAAAAAATCCTAAATTCCCACAATAAAATCACAAATTCTCATCCCAAAAATCCCTGGAATTCCCAGAATAATATCCCAGAATTCTCATCCCAAAAATCCCTGGAATTCCCACAATGAAATCAAACAATTCCCAGAAAAAAATCTCAAATTTCCGTCCCAAAAATCCCTGGAATTCCCACAATGAAATCCCAGAATTCCCACAATAAAACCCTAAATTCCCAGAATAAAATCCCAGAATAAAACCACAAATTCCCAGAAAAAAAATCTCGAATTTTCGTCCCAAAAATCCCTGGAATTCCCAGAATAATATCCCAGAATTCCCAGAATAAAATCTCAAATTCTCATCCCAAAAATCCCCAAATTCTGAGCGAGAATTCCCAAATTCTGAGCGAGAATTCTTGGCGTAGCAGAACTCGAACACGTCCTGCGGGAATTCCCGAATTTTACACCAAAAATTCCCAGAATTCGCGGAAAAAAATATCTCGAATTTTCGTGCCAAAAATTCCTGGAAAAAAATCTCGAATTTTCGTCCCAAAATTCCCGGAATTCACGGAAAAAAATTTCCAATTTTTGTGCCAAAAATTCCCGGAATTGACGGAAAAAAATCTCGAATTTTCGTCCCAAAATTCCCAGAAATCACGGAAAAAAATCTTGAATTTTCGTCCCAAAATTCCCAGAATTGACGGGAAAAAATGTCGAATTTTCCTCTCAAAAATCCCAGAATTCCCACAATGAAATCCCACAATTCACGGAAAAAAATCTCGAATTTTTGTCCAAAGTTCCCGGAATTGACGGAAAAAAATATCGAATTTTCGTCCAGAAATTCCCGGAATTTCTAAGAAAAAATCTTGAATTTTCATCCCAAAAATCCCTGGAATTCCCACAATGAAATCCCACAATTCCCAGAAAAAAAAATCTCAAATTTCCGTCCCAAAAATCCCAGGAATTCCCACAATGAAATCCCAGAATAAAATCCTAAATTCCCAGAATAAAATCACAAATTCCTTTCCCAAAAATCCCTGGAATTCCCAGAATAATATCCCAGAATAAAATCCCAAATTCCTGTCCCAAAAATCCCCAAATTCTGAGCGAGAATTCTTGGCGTAGCTGAACTCGAACACGTCCTGTGGGAATTCCCGATTTCAGACCAAAAATTCCCAGAAATCACGGAAAAAAAATATCGAATTTTTGTGCCAAAAATTACCAGAATTCCCACAATGAAATCCCACAATTCCCAGAAAAAAATCCTAAATTCCCAGAAAAAAATCTCAAATTTTCGTCCCAAAAATGCCGGAATTGACGGAAAAAAATCTAGAATTTTCGTCCCAAAAAGCCCTGAATTCCCACAATGAAATCCCAGAATTCCCACAATAAAACCCTAAATTCCCAGAATAATATCCCAGGATTCCCAGAATAAAATCTCAAATTCTCATCCCAAAAGTCCCTGGAATTCCCAGAAAAATATCCCAGATTCTCATCCCAAAAATCCCTGGAATTCCCACAATGAAATCCCACAATTCCCAGAATAAAATAAAATCTCAAATTCTCATCCCAAAAATCCCTGGAATTCACACAATGAAATCCCAGAATAAAATCCCAAATTCTCGTCCCAAAAATCCCCAAATTCTGAGCGAGAATTCTTGGCGTAGCTGAACTCGAACATGTCCTGCGGGAATTCCCGATTTTTAATCAAAAATTCCCAGAAATCACGGAAAAATATCTCGAATTTTCGTCCCAGAATTCCCGGAATTCACAGAAAAAAATTTCCAATTTTTGTGCCAAAAATTCCCAGAATTGACGGAAAAAAATCTCAAATTTTCGTCCCAAAATTCCCAGAATTCACGGGAAAAATTCTTGAATTTTCGTCCCAAAATTCCCGGAATTGACGGAAAAAAATCTCGAATTTTCGTCTCAAAAGTCCCAGAATTGACGGAAAAAAAATCTCGAATTTTCGTCCCAAAATTCCCGGAATTTCTAAGAAAAAATCTCGAATTTTCGTCTCAAAAGTCCCGGAATTTCTAAGAAAAAATCTTGAATTTTCGTCCCAAAAATCCCTGGAATTCCCACAATGAAATCCCAGAATTCCCAGAAAAAAATCTCAAATTTCCGTCCCAGAAATAAATCTCAAATTTCCATCCCAAAAATCCCTGGAATTCCCAGAATAATATCCCAGAATTCCCACAATAAAACCCTAAATTCCCAGAATAAATACACAAATTCCCAGAATAAAATCACAAATTCTCATCCCAAAAATCCCTGGAATTCCCACAATGAAATCCCAGAATAAAATCCAAAATTCCCAGAATAAAATCTCAAATTCTCATCCCAAAAATCCCTGGAATTCCCAGAATAGTATCCCGGAATTCCCAGAATAAAATCCCGAATTCTCGTCCCAAAAATCCCCAAATTCTGAGCGAGAATTCCCAAATTCTGAGTGAGAATTCTTGGCGTAGCTGAACTCGAACACGTCCTGTGGGAATTCCGCATTTTACAGCAAAAATTACACGGGATTCGTGGGAAAAAATGTCCAATTTTCGTGCCAAAAATTCCCGGAATTGTCGGAAAAAAATCTCGAATTTTCGTCCCAAAATTCCCGGAATACACGGGAAAAAATGTCGAATTTTTGTGCCAAAAATTCACGGAATTGATGGAAAAAAATCTCGAATTTTCGTCCCAAAATTCACGGGATTGACGGAAAAAAATCTCAAATTCTCATCCCAAAAATCCCTGGAATTCCCAGAAAAAAATCTCAGATTCTCATCCCAAAAATCCCTGAATTCCCACAATGAAATCCCACAATTCCCAGAAAAAAATCTCAAATTCCCAGAATAAAATCCCAAATTCCTTTCCCAAAAATCCCTGGAATTGCCAGAATAATATCCCAGAATTCTCATCCCAAAAATGCCTCAATTTCCCACAATGAAATCCCAGAATTCCCACAATAAAACCCTAAATTCCCAGAGTAATATCCCAGAATTCCCACAATAAAACCACAAATTTCCAGAAAAAAACCCCAAATTCCTGTGCCAAAAAGTTCCAAGAATTCCCGGAAAAAAACCCTCAAATTTCCATCCCAAAAATCCTCCGAATTCCCAGAATAAAATCCCAAATTCTCTTTGCAAAAATCCCCAAATTCTGAGCGAAAATCCCCAAATTCCAGCCAGAATCCCCAAATTCGAGCCGTAATCCCCAAATTCCGAGCGAGAATCCCCGAATTTCGAGCGAGAATTCCCAAATTCCGGAAAGAATTCCCAAATTCGAGTGAGAACACCCAATTCCAGCCAGAATTCCCAAATTTCGTTGAGAATTAACAAATTCCCGGCAAAAATCCCCAAATTTCGTTGAGAATTCCCAAATTCCAGCCAGAATTCCCAAATTCTGGGTGAGAATCCCCAAATTCCCGGCAAAAATCCCCAAATTTCGTTGGGAATCCCCGAATTCGAGTTAGAACACCCAATTCCAGCCAGAATTCCCAAATTCCAGCCAGAATCCCCAAATTCCCGGCAAAAATTCCCAAATTTCGTTGAGAATTCCCAAATTCCCAGCAAAAATTCCCAAATTTGAGTGAGAACACCCAATTCCAGCCAGAATTCCCAAATTCCCAACAAAAATTCCCAAATTTCGTTGAGAATCCCCAATTCCCGGCAAAAAATCCCAAATTTCATTGGGAATCCCCAAATTCGAGCGCGAATCCCCAAATTCCCGGCAAAAATTCCCAAATTCCGTGTGCGAATCCCCAAATTCCGAGCGGGAATTCCCAAATTCCGAGTGAGAACACCCAATTCCAGCCAGAATTCCCAAATTCCCGGCAAAAATTCCCAAATTTCGTTGAGAATCCCCAAATTCCCGGCAAAAATTCCCAAATTCCGTGTGTGAATCCCCGAATTCCGAGTGAGAGCTAACAAATTCCGGAGAGAATTCCCAAATTGTGGGTGAGAATCCCCAAATTCCCGGCAAAAATTCCCAAATTTCGTTGAGAATCCCCAAATTCGAGCGCAAATCCCCAAATTTCGAGCAAGAATTCCCAAATTCCGGAGAGAATTCCCAAATTCCGGAGAGAACACCCAATTCCAGCCAGAATTCCAAAAATCTGGGTGAGAATCCCCAAATTCCCGGCAAAAATTCCCAAATTTCGTTGGGAATTCCCAAATTCGAGCGTGAACCCCCAAATTCCGAGCGCGAATTCCCAAATTCCGGAGTGAATTCCCAAATTCTGGGTGAGAATCCCCAAATTCCCGGCAAAAATTCCCAAATTTCGTTGGGAATCCCCGAATTCGAGTTAGAACACCCAATTCCAGCCAGAATTCCCAAATTCCAGCCAGAATCCCCAAATTCCCGGCAAAAATTCCCAAATTTCATTGAGAATTCCCAAATTTCGAGCTTTGAGCGAGAATTCCTGAATTTCGAGCGAGAATTCCCAAATTTCGTTGAGAATCCCCAAATTCGAGCGCGAATCCCCAAATTCGAGTGAGAATCCCCAAATTCCCGGCAAAAATTCCCAAATTTCGTTGAGAATCCCCAAATTCCAGAGAGAATTCCCAAATTCGAGCGCGAATCCCCAAATTCCCGGGAAAAATTCCCAAATTCTGAGTGAGAATTCCCAAATTCGAGTGAGAACACCCAATTCCAGCCAGAATTCCCAAATTCTGGGTGCGAATCCCCAAATTCGCAGCAAAAATTCCCAAATTTCGTTGAGAATCCCCAAATTCCAGAGAGAATTCCCAAATTCGAGCGCGAATCCCCAAATTCCCGGGAAAAATTCCCAAATTCTGAGTGAGAATTCCCAAATTCGAGTGAGAACACCCAATTCCAGCCAGAATTCCCAAATTCTGGGTGTGAATCCCCAAATTCGCAGCAAAAATTCCCAAATTTCGTTGAGAATTCCCAAATTTGAGCGCAAATTCCCAAATTCCGTTGGGAATTCCCAAATTTGAGCGCGAATCCCCAAATTCCGGAGAGAATTCCCAAATTTGAGTGAGAACACCCAATTCCAGCCAGAATTCCCAAATTCTGGGTGAGAATCCCTAAATTCCCGGCAAAAATTCCCAAATTTCGTTGAGAATCCCCAAATTCCCAGCAAAAATCCCCAAATTTCGTTGAGAATCCCCAAATTCCCGGCAAAAATTCCCAAATTTCGTTGGGAATCCCCAAATTCCGGAGAGAATTCCCAAATTCGAGCGAGAATCCCCAAATTTGAGCGCAAATTCCCAAATTCTGGGTGAGAATTCCCAAATTCCCGGCAAAAATTCCCAAATTTCGTTCAGAATACCCAAATTTGAGCGCAAATTCCCAAATTTCGAGCAAGAATTCCCAAATTCGAGCTAGAACACCCAATTCCAGCCGGAATCCCCAAATTTTGAGCGAGAATTCCCAAATTTCGTTGAGAATCCCCAAATTCCGACTGCGAATCCCCGAATTCCGAGCGAGAATTCCCAAATTCTGGAGAGAATTCCCAAATTCGAGTGAGAACACCCAATTCCAGCCAGAATTCCCAAATTTCGTTGAGAATTAACAAATTCCCGGCAAAAATCCCCAAATTTCGTTGAGAATTCCCAAATTCCAGCAGAATTCCCAAATTCCAGCAGAATTCCCAAATTCTGGGTGAGAATCCCCAAATTCCCGGCAAAAATTCCCAAATTTCGTTGAGAATTCCCAAATGCCGAGTGAGGACACCCAATTCCGGCCGGAATTCCCAAATTCTGGGTGAGAATCCCCAAATTCCCGGCAAAAATTCCCAAATTTCGTTGAGAATTCCCAAATTCCGGTGAGAATTCCCAAATTCCGGGTGAGAATCCCCAAATTCCCGGGAAAAATTCCCAAATTTCGTTCAGAATCCCCAAATTTGAGCGCAAATTCCCAAATTTCGTTGAGAATCCCCAAATTCGAGTGAGAACACCCAATTCCAGCCGGAATTCCCAAATTCTGGGTGAGAATTCCCAAATTCCGGTGGGAATCCCCAAATTCCCGGCAAAAACTCCCAAATTTTGTTGAGAATCCCCAAATTCGAGCGCGAATCCCCAAATTCGAGCGAGAATCCCCAAATTCCCGGCAAAAATTCCCAAATTTCGTTGAGAATCCCCAAATTTCGTTAAGAATCCCCAAATTCCCGGCAAAAATTCCCAAATTTCGTTGGGAATCCCCAAATTCGAGCGAGAATCCCCAAATTCCCGGCAAAAATCCCCAAATTCCGAGTGCAAATTCCCAAATTTCGTTGAGAACCCCCGAATTCCGAGCGCGAATCCCCGAATTTCGTTGAGAATCCCCAAATTTCATTGGGAATCCCCAAATTCCGATCGGGAATTCCGGGATTTCCCGGGCACGGCCTCACCTGGAGCTTCCGGGCCATGGCCACCACGTCGTGGTCGGGCGGGTTGTACTTGTAGCAGTTGGAGAACATCAACCGGACGTCGGCGGCGAATTCCTGCGCGTCCCGGAACTCCCGGTTCTCCATCTTCCGCTGCCGGAGACACGGAACGGCCGGAAACCGGGTCACGGAAGGGTCATGGAAGGGTCATGGAAGGGTCATGGAAGGGTCAATGGGGGTCAATGAGGTCATGGAAGGGTCATGGACTGGTCAGTGAGGTCATGGAATGGTCAATGGGGAAACCGAGTCATGGAAGTGTCATGGAAGGGTCAATGGGGTCATGGAAGGGTCATGGAAGGGTCAACGGGTCTTGGAAGGGTCAATGGGGTCAATGAGGTCATGGGATGGTCAATGAGGTCATGGAAGGGTCATGGAATGGTCAATGAGGTCATGGAAGAGTCAACGGGGAAACCGAGTCACAGAACGGTCATGGAAGAGTCAATGGGGTCAACTGATCATGGAAGGGTCAATGGGGTCATGGAAGGGTCAACGGGGTCATGGAAAGGTCAATGGGGTCATGGGATGGTCAATGAGGTCATGGAAGGGTCAATGGGGTCATGGAAGGGTCAATGGGGTCATGGAAGGGTCAATGGGGTCATGGAAGGGTCAATGGGGTCATGGGATGGTCAATGAGGTCATGGAAGGGTCAATGGGATCATGGAAGGGTCAATGGGGTCATGTAAGG
Source organism: Taeniopygia guttata (assembly GCF_048771995.1). Classification (NCBI taxonomy): domain Eukaryota; kingdom Metazoa; phylum Chordata; class Aves; order Passeriformes; family Estrildidae; genus Taeniopygia; species Taeniopygia guttata. The sequence goes on along the minus strand of NC_133060.1, from coordinate 1,781,962 downwards.
GTCAATGAGGTCATGGAAGGGTCAAGGGGGTCATGGAAGGGTCAATGAGGTCATGGAATGGTCAATGGGGTCATGGAAGGGTCAATGAGGTCATGGAAGGGTCAATGAGGTCATGGAAGGGTCATGGAAGGGTCAATGGGTCTTGGAAGGGTCAATGAGGTCAATGAGGTCATGGAATGGTCAATGGGGTCATGGAAGGGTCAATGGGGTCATGGAAGGGTCAATGAGGTCATGGAAGGGTCAATGGGGTCATGGAAGGGTCAATGAGGTCATGGAAGGGTCAATGGGGTCATGGAAGGGTCAATGAGGTCATGGAAGGGTCAATGAGGTCATGGAATGGTCAATGAGGTCATGAATGATCCAATTTGGTCATCAAAATGTCAACGAATCATTTGACAAATCTCAAAAAAAATGCCTAAAAAATCACCTAAAAAACCCCAAAAATTCACCAAAAACTCAAAAAAATCCCCAAAAACCCCAAAAACCCCCAAAATTCACCTTGATGGTGCTGAGATCCATGGGGTGCTTGATGATCTCGTGGCAATCGTGGAGTTGTGGGGTCATGGAAGGGTCAATGAGGTCATGGAAGGGTCAATGGGGTCATGGAAGGGTCAATGGGGTCATGGAAGGGTCAATGAGGTCAATAAGGTCATGGAAGGGTCAATGGGGTCATGGAAGGGTCAATGGGGTCATGGAAGGGTCAGCGGGAAACCGAGTCACGGAACGGTCATGGAAGGGTCAATGGGTTCATGGAAGGGTCAATGGGGAAACCGAGTCACGGAACGGTCATGGAAGGGTCAACGGGGTCATGGAAGGGTCAATGGGGTCATGGAAGAGTCAATGGGGTCAATGGGGTCATGGAAAGGTCAATGAGGTCATGGAACGGTCAACGGGGTCATGGAAGGGTCAATGGGGTCATGGAAGGGTCAATGAGGTCATGGAAGGGTCAATGAGGTCATGGAAGGGTCAATGGGGTCATGGAAGGGTCATGGAAGGGTCAACGGGGAAACCGAGTCACGGAACAGTCATGGAAGGGTCAATGGGGTCATGGAAGGGTCATGGAAGGGTCAATGGGGTCATGGAAGGGTCAATGGGGTCATGTAAGGGTCAATGAGGTCATGGAAGGGTCAAGGGGGTCATGGAAGGGTCAATGAGGTCATGGAATGGTCAATGGGGTCATGGAAGGGTCAATGGGGTCATGGAAGGGTCAATGAGGTCAATAAGGTCATGGAAGGGTCAATGGGTTCATGGAAGGGTCAATGGGGTCATGGGATGGTCAATGAAGTCATGGAAGGGTCAATGGGGTCATGGAAGGGTCAATGAGGTCATGGAAGGGTCAATGGGGTCATGGAAGGGTCAATGGGGTCAATGGGGTCATGGAAGGGTCAATGGGGTCATGGAAGGGTCAATGGGGTCAATGAGGTCATGGAAGGGTCAACGAGGTCATGAATGATTCAATTTGGTCATCGAAACGTCGACGAATCATTCGACAAATCTCAAAAAAATCCCCAAAAATTCACCTAAAAATCCTCAAAAAATCACCAAAAACCCCAAAAACCCCAAATTCACCTTGATGGTGCTGAGATCCATGGGGTGCTTGATGAGCTCGTGGTAATCGTGGAGTTGTGGGGTCATGGAAGGGTCAATGAGGTCATGGAAGGGTCAATGAGGTCATGGAAGGGTCAATGGGGTCATGGAAGGGTCAATGGGGTCATGGAAGGGTCAATGAGGTCATGAATGATCCAATTTGGTCATCGAAACGTCAACGAATCATTCAACAAATCTCAAAAAAATCCCTAAAAAATCACCTAAAAAAACCCAAAAATTCACCAAAAACCCTAAAAAATCACCAAAAACTCAAAAAAATCCCCAAAAAACCCCAAAAACCCCCAAACTCACCTTGATGGTGCTGAGATCCATGGGGTGCTTGATGAGCTCGTGGTAATCGTGGAGTTGTGGGGTAATGGAAGGGTCAAGGGGGTCATGGAAGGGTCAATGGGGTCATGGAAGGGTCAATGAGGTCATGGAAGGGTCAATGGGGTCATGGAAGGGTCAATGGGGTCATGGAAGAGTCAATGAGGTCAATGGGGTCATGGAAGGGTCAATGGGGTCAATGAGGTCATGGAAGGGTCAATGAGGTCAATGAGGTCATGGAAGGGTCAATGGGGTCATGGAAGGGTCAATGGGGTCATGAATGATCCAATTTGGTCATCAAAATGTCAACGAATCATTCCACAAATCGCCAAGAAACTCCAAAAAATCCCCAAAAAATCACCTAAAAATCCCTAAAAATTCACCAAAAACCCCCAAAATTCCCCAAACTCACCTTGATGGTGCTGAGATCCATGGGGTGCTTGATGATCTCGTGGTAATCGTGGAGCCCCAGCGCCGAGGCGTCGACGGGTTTGTAGAAGGGCCAGGCGTAGGCCGCGTGTTTTTTGGACAGCAGCTCCTTGAGGATCCCGTTGCAATATTTCAGCTGCTCCGAAAGTTTCCCTTTTTTGGAGGTTTGGTGCTGCTGGGAATCCGGGAGGTCCTTCCGGGGCGGTTTGATGGGCCGGCCGCTCTCGCGCCGCGCCGGGATTTTGGCGGCTTTGGGGTTTTCGGCGATGGAAGGCGACGATTCGCCGCCGCTGGTGGCGATGATGGCGGTGGTGGTGGGGGTGGTGGTGTCGGCTTTCCGCTTCACGCCCTTTTTCTGGGGAAAGGGAATTTTTGGGGTTTGTTTTGGGGGGTGTTGGGTTGGTTTGGTGGTTTAAAATGATAAAAATCGCCGTTTTTGAGATTAAAAAAAAATCACATTCCTGGGTAAAATAAATCACATTCCAAGAGACAAAATCGCATTCGAAAATGATAAAAAAATCCCTTTCCGGAATTCCAAAATCTCATTCCAGGATAAAAAAAAATCCCATTCCGGAATTCCAAAAATCTCATTCCCAAATTCCAAAACCCCATTCCAGGACCCAAAATTCCATTCCAGGATTAAGAAAATTCCCATTCCAGGATTAAAAAAATTCCCATTCCAGGACCCAAAATCCCATTCCAGGACCCAAAATTCCATTCCAGGATAAAAAAATCCCATTCTGGAATTCCAAAATCCCATTCGAAAATGATAAAAAAAAAATCCCATTCCAGGATTAAAAAAATTCCCATTCCAAGAGATAAAATTCCATTCCAGGATAAAAAAATTCCCATTCTGGAATTCCAAAATCTCATTCCCAAATTCCAAAATCCCATTCAAAAATGATAAAAAAAAAATCTCATTTTCGAATTCCAAAATCCCATTCAAAAATGATAAAAAAAAAATCACATTCCAGGATAAAAAAAATCCCATTCTGGAATTCCAAAATCTCATTCCCGAATTCCAAAATCCCATTCGAAAATGATTTAAAAAAATCCCATTCCGGAATTCCAAAAATCTCATTCCCGAATTCCAAAATCCCATTCCAGGACCCAAAATCCCATTCCAGGACCCAAAATTCCATTCCAGGATAAAAAAATTCCCATTCCAGGATTAAAAAATTCCCATTCCAAGAGCCAAAATCCCATTCCAGGATTAAAAAAATCCCATTCTGGAATTCCAAAATCTCATTCTGGAATTCCAAAATCCCATTCCGGGATAAAAAAATCCCATTCTGGAATTCCAAAATCTCATTCTGGAATTCCAAAATCCCATTCCGGGATAAAAAAATCCCATTCTGGAATTCCAAAATCTCATTCTGGAATTCCAAAATCCCATTCCAGGATAAAAAAAAGTCCCATTCCGGAATTCCAAAATCCCATTCAAAAATGATAAAAAAAAAATCCCAGTCCAGGATTAAAAAAATTCCCATTCCAGGACCCAAAATCCCATTCCAGGACCCAAAATTCCATTCCAGGATAAAAAAATTCCCATTCCAGGACCCAAAATCCCATTCCAAGAGACAAAATCCCATTTCAGGATAAAAAAATTCCCATTCCAGGATAAAATGTTCCCATTCCAGGACCCAAAATCCCATTCCAGGATTAAAAAAATCCCATTCTGGAATTCCAAAATCTCATTCCCGAATTCCAAAATCCCATTCGAAAATTATTTTAAAAAATTCCATTCCAGGATAAAAAAAATCCCATTCCAGGACCCAAATTCCCATTCCAGGACCCAAAATCCCATTCCAGGACCCAAAATTCCATTCCAGGATAAAAAAAATCCCATTCCCGAATTCCAAAAATCTCATTCCCGAATTCCAAAATCCCATTCGAAAATGATTAAAAAAAATCCCATTCCAGGACCCAAAATCCCATTCCAAGAGCCAAAATCCCATTCCAGGATTAAAAAAATTCCATTCCAGTGTCCCAAACCCCAATCCCACATCCCAAAATCCCCAAATCCCCAAAATTCCCAAATCCCCCCATGCCAAACCCCAAATCCCACCCCAAAATCCCCAAAATCCCCCAATTTCCTCATGCCAGATCCCTCAAATCCCACCTAAAATCCCCAAAATCAAATTCCCTCATCCCAAATCCCACCCCAAAATCCCCAAAATCCCCCAAATCTCCCCATCCCAAACCCCAAATCCCACCCCAAAATCCCCTAAATCCCCCAATTTCCACCCCAAAATCCCAAAAATCCCCAAAATCAAATTCCCTCATCCCAAATCCCACCCCAAAATCCCACCCCAAAATCCCCCAAATCCCCCATTCCCACCCCAAAATTCCGAAATCTCCCCATCCCAAACCCCAAATCCCACCCCAAACCCTCCTAAATCCCCCAAATCCCACCCCAAAATCCCCAAAAATCCCCAAAAATCCCCCAAATCTCCCCATCCCAAACCCCAAACCCCCCCAAAAAAACCCCCAAATCCCCAAATTCCCTCATCCCAAACCCCCCAAACCCCCCAAATCCCACCCAAAAATCCCCAAAAATCCCCAAAATTCCCAAATCTCCCCATCCCAAACCCCAAATCCCACCCCAAAATTCCCAAAACCCCCAAATCCCACCCCAAAATCCCCCAATTCCCTCATCCCAAATCCCACCCCAAAATCTCCCAAATCTTCCCATCCCAAACCCCAAATCCCACCCCAAAATCCCCAAAAATCCCCAAAATCCCCCAATTCCCTCATCCCAAATCTCCCAAATCCCACCCCAAACCCCCCAAATCCCCCATTCCCACCCAAAATCCCCAAAAATCCCCAAAATCCCCCAAATCTCCCCATCCCAAACCCCAAATCCCACCCCAAAACCCCTAAAATCCCCCAATTCCCTCATCCGAAACCCCAAATCCCACCCCAAAATCCCCAAACTCCCAAATTCCCTCATCCCAAACCCCCCAAATCCCACCCCAAAATTCTCAAATCTCTCCATCCCAAACCCCAAATCCCACCCCAAAATCCCCAAAAATCCCCCCTAAAATCCCCAAAATCAAATTCCCTCATCCCAAATCCCACCCCAAAATTCCCCAAAATCCCCAAAAATCCCCAAAATTCCCAAATCTCCCCACCCCAAACCCCAAACCCCCCAAAAAAAAACCCCAAAAAACCCCAAATCCCCTCACCTTGGCCACGGGCTGGGTGGGCGCGGGAGCCGCCAGGACGCCGGGGTTACTGGGATTACTGGGATTACTGGGATTGCTGGGATTTCCGGGATTATTTGGATTATTTGGAATATTGGGAATATTGGGATTATTGGGATTTCCGGGGTGCTGCTGCAGGGATTTCAGGAGCGGCGCCGCGATGACCGACGGGTGCGGGATGGTGACGATGGTGGTCGGGATTTCGGGAGCGAATCCGGCCGAGGGTTGGGACACGGAGGAAACGGCCGGGACCTGCTGGGCCGCCCCGCTCAGACCCGCCAGGAGAGCTGGGGAGGGAAAAAAATCCTTGGGATTACAATAATTCCTGAGAAAATGGGGAAAAACTGGAAAAGTGGGGTTGGAAGACCCAAAAACCTGGAAAAATGGGAGTGGGAGATGAAAAAACCTGGAAAAATGGGGTTGGAAGACCCAAAAACCTGGAAAATTTTAGATTGGAAGACCCCAAAACCTGGAAAATTGGGGTTGGAGAACACAAAACCATGGAAAACTGGGGGTGGAAAACCCAAAAACAGGGAAAATTTGGGTTGGAAGAACCAAAAAACTTGAAAAATGGGGTTGGGAGACGAAAAAAACCTGGAAAATTGGGGTTGGAAACCCCCAAAACCTGGAAAATTTGGATTGGAGGACACAGAAACGTGGGAAAATGGGGTTGGAAAACCCAAAAACCTGGAAAAATGGGGCTGGAAGACCCCAAAAACCTGGAAAAATTGGATTGGAGGACACAAAAACCTGGAAAATTGGGGTTGGAAGAACCAAAAACCTGGAAAAATTGGGTTGGGAGATGAAAAAACCTGGAAAAATGGGGTTGGAAGACAAAAAAACTGGAAAATTTGGATTGGGAGACACAAAAACCTGGAAAATTGGGGTTGGGAGATGAAAAAACCTGGAAAATTGGGGTTGGAAGATCCAAAATCCTGAAAAATTGGGGTTGGAGGACACAGAAACCTGGAAAAATGGGATTGAGAGACACAAAAACGTGGAAAAATGGGGTTGGAGGACACAAAAACCTGGAAAAATGGGGTTGGAAGAACCAAAAAACTTGAAAATTGGGGTTGGGAGACACAAAAACCTGGAAAATTGGGGTTGGGAGACGAAAAAACTGGGAAAACGGGGTTGGAAAACCCCAAAACCTGGAAAATTTGGATTGGAGGACACAAAAACCTGGAAAAATGGGGGTGGGAGACCCAAAAAACCTGGAAAAATGAAGTTGGGAGATGAAAAAAGAAGGGAAAATGGGGTTGGAAGACCCAAAAACCTGGAAAGTTTGGATTGGAGGACACAAAAACGAGGAAAAATGGGGGTGGGAGATGAAAAAACCTGGAAAAATGGGGCTGGAAGAACCAAAAACCTGGAAAAACAGGGATGGAAGACAAAAAAGCTGGAAAATTGGGTTTGGAAGAATGAAAAAAACTGGAAAAATGGGGTTGGGAGACCCCAAAACCTGGAAAATTTGGATTGGGAGACACAAAAACCTGGAAAATTGGGGTTGGAGGACACAAAAACGTGGAAAATGGGGTTGGAAGAACCAAAAACCTGGAAAATTTGGATTGGAGGACACAAAAACCTGGAAAATTGGGGTTGGAAGACCCAAAAAACCTGGAAAATTTGGATTGGTGGTGGGGATTTGGGGAGCGAATCCGGCCGAGGGTTGGGACACGGAGGAAACGGCCGGGACCTGCTGGGCCGCCCCGCTCAGACCCGCCAGGAGAGCTGCGGAGGGAAAAAAATTCCTTGGGATTACAATAATTCCGGAGAAAATGGGGAAAAACTGGAAAAGTGGGGTTGGAAGAATAAAAAAACCTGGAAAAATGGGAGTGGGAGATGAAAAAACCTGGAAAATTGGTGTTGGAAAACCCCAAAAACCTGGAAAATTGGGGTTGGAAAACCCAAAAACTGGAAAATTTGGATTGGGAGACACAAAAACCTGGAAAATTGGGGTTGGGAGATGAAAAAACCTGGAAAAATGGGGTTGGAAAACCCCAAAACCTGAAAAATTTGGATTGGAGGACACAAAAACGTGGAAAATTGGGGTTGGGAGATGAAAAAAACTGGAAAATTGGGGTTGGAAGAACCAAAAACGTGGAAAAATGGGGCTGGAAGACGAAAAAAACGGGAAAATTTGGATTGGAGGACACAAAAACGAGGAAAAATGGGGTTGGGAGATGAAAAAACCTGGAAAAACGGGGATGGAAGACACAAAAACCGGGAAAATTGGGGTTGGAAGACCCAAAACCTGGAAAATTTGGATTGGAGGACACGAAAATGTGGAAAAATGGGTTTGGGAGATGAAAAAACTTGAAAAATGGGGTTGGAGGACCCAAAAACCTGGAAAAATGGGGCTGGAAGACCCAAAATCCTGGAAAATTGGAGTTGGAAAATCCAAAAACCTGGAAAAATTGGATTGGAGGACACAAAAACCTGGAAAATTTGGATTGGAGGACACAAAAACGTGGAAAAATGGGGTTGAGAGATGAAAAAACCTGGAAAATTGGGGTTGGAAGAACCAAAAAAGTTGGAAATGGGGATTGGTGGTCGGGATTTCGGGAGCGAATCCGGCCGAGGGTTGGGACACGGAGGAAACGGCCGGGACCTGCTGGGCCGCCCCGCTCAGACCCGCCAGGAGAGCTGGGGAGGGAAAAAATTCCTTGGGATCGTGAAAATTCCAGGGAAAATAGAGGAAAAACTATGGGAAAAAAAAAATGGGGGAAAAGTGGGGTTAGAAGGTGAAAAAACCTGGAAAAACGGCAATGGAAGACCCAAAAAACCTGGAAAATTGGGGTTGGAGGACACGAAAATGTGGAAAAATGGGAGTGGGAGATGAAAAAACCTGGAAAATTTGGGTTGGAGACACAAAAAACCTGGAAAAATGGGGTTGGGAGATGAAAAAAACCTGGAAAAATGGGGTTGGGAGATGAAAAAAACTGGGAAAATGGGGTTGGGAGACACAAAAACGTGGAAAAATGGGGGTGGGAGATGAAAAAACCTGGAAAATTGGGGTTGGGAGACACAAAAATGTGGAAAAATGGGGTTGGAGGACACAAAAACCTGGAAAAACGGGTTGGAAGAACCAAAAACCTGGAAAATTGGGGTTGGGAGATGAAAAAAACCTGGAAAATTTGGATTGGAGGACACAAAAACGTGGAAAAATGGGGTCGGAAGAACCAAAAAACTTGAAAAATGGGGTTGGGAGAACCAAAAACCTGGAAAATTGGGATTGGAGGACACAAAACCATGGAAAAATGGGGTTGGAAGAACCAAAAAACCTGGAAAAATGGGGTTGGAAGAACCAAAACCTGGAAAAATGGGGTTGGGAGAACCAAAAACCTGGAAAAACAGGGTTGGAAGACAAAAACACCTGGAAAAATGGGGTTGGAAAACCCAAAAACCTGGAAAATTGGGGTTGGAAGACACAAAAACGTGGAAAATTGGGGTTGGAGGACAAAAAACGTGGAAAAATGGGGTTGGAAAACACCAAAACCTGGAAAATTTGGGTTGGAAGACCCAAAAAACTTGAAAAATGGGGTTGGAAAACCCAAAAACCTGGAAAATTTGGATTGGGAGATGAAAAAACCTGGAAAAATGGGGTTGGAAGACCCAAAAAGCTGGAAAATTGGGGTTGGAGGACACAAAACCATGGAAAAATGGGAGTGGGAGATGAAAAAAACTGGAAAAATGGGGATGGAGGACACAAAAACCTGGAAAATTTGGATTGGAAGACACAAAAACCTGGAAAATTTGAGTTGGAAAATCCAAAAACCTGGAAAATTTGGATTGGAAGACACAAAAATCCTGGAAAAAGGGATTTGGAACCCCTAAAAGACACAAAAATTCCCGATTTTTTCCCAAATTCCAGCTGTTTTTCCCAAATTCCAACAGTTTTTCCCAAATTCCGACTGTTTTCCCCAAATTCCAGCTGTTTTTCCCCAAATTCCAAATTCCAGCTGATTTTACCCAAATCTGGCTCTTAGCTCCCCAAAATTTGGAGTTTTACACCCAAATTTGGGGTTTTTTTACCCAAATTCCAGGTGTTTTTCCCAAATTCCAGCTGTTTCACCCCAAATCCAGCTGTTTGCTCCTAAAACCTGATTTTTAATCTGAATTCCCCCTCATTTTACCCCAAAATTTGACATTTTTACCCCAAAATTTGACATTTTTTCCCTCAAAATTTGACATTTTTTCCCCTCAAAATTCATGGGTTTTCCCTAAAATTTGGATTTTTTTTCCCCCAAAATTTTGGTTTCTTTCCCAAAATCCCATTTTTCACCCCAAAATCCCACCTGCAGCTGATCTGCTCCTTTCTTGTGGCTGTTCTGCTTTTACCCCAAAATTTGACATTTTTTCCTTCAAAATTCATGGTTTTTCCCCAAAATTTTGTGTTTTTTCCCAAAATCCCATTTTTTCACCCCAAAATCCCACCTGCAGCTGAGCTGCCCCTTTCTTGTGGCTGTTCTGCTTTTACCCCAAAATTTGACATTTTTTCCCCCAAAATTTGACATTTTTTCCCCCAAAATTCATGTTTTTTCCCCCAAATTTTTTGTTTTTTCCCAAAATCCCATTTTTTCACCCCAAAAATCCCACCTGCAGCTGATCTGCCCCTTTCTTGAGGCTGTTCTGCTTTTACCCCAAAATTTGACATTTTTTCCCCCAAAATTCATGTTTTTTTCCCAAAATTTTGCATTTTTTTCCCAAAATTTCGGTGTTTTTTCCCAAAATCCCATTTTTTCACCCCAAAATCCCACCTGCAGCTGAGCTGCCCCTTTCTTGTGGCTGTTCTGCTTTTACCCTAAAATTTGACATTTTTTCCCCCAAAATTTGACAATTTTCCCTCAAAATTCATGTTTTTCCCCAAAATTTTGCGGTTTTTTTCCCAAAATTTTGTGTTTTTTCCCAAAATCCCATTTTTTCACCCCAAAATCCAGCCTGCAGCTGATCTGCCCCTTTCCTGTGGCTGTTCTGCTTTTACCCCAAAATTTGACATTTTTTCCCCCAAAATTCATGGTTTTTTCCCAAAATTTTGGGGTTTTTTCCCAAAATTTTGGGTTTTTTCCCAAAATCCCATTTTTTCACCCCAAAATCCCACCTGCAGCCCGAGCTGCCCCTTTCTTGTGGCTGTTCTGCATTTACCCCAAAATTTGACATTTTTTACCCCAAAATTTGACATTTTTTCCCCCAAAATTCATGTTTTTTCCCCCAAATTTTGCGATTTTTCCCCAAAATTTTGAATATTTTTTCCCAAAACCCCATTTTTTCACCCCAAAATCCCACCTACAGCTGAGCTGCCCCTTTCTTGTGGCTGTTTTGCTTTTACCCCAAAATTGGACATTTTTTCCCCCAAAATTCATGGTTTTTCCCCAAAATTTTGGGTTTTTTCCCCCAAATTTTGGGTTTTTTGCCAAAATCCCATTTTTTCACCCCAAAATCCCACCTGCAGCCCGAGCTGCTCCTTTTTTGTGGCTGTTCTGCTTTTACCCCAAAATTTGACATTTTTTTCCCCAAAATGTGACATTTTTTCCCCTAAATTAATGTTTTTTTGCCCAAAATTTTGGTTTTTTTCCCCAAAATTAATGTTTTTTCCCCAAAATCCCATTTTTTCACCCCAAAATCCCACCTGCAGCTGATCTGCCCCTTTCTTGTGGCTGTTCTGCTTTTACCCCAAAATTTGACATTTTTCCCTCAAAATTCATGTTTTTTCCCCCAAATTTTGCGTTTTTCCCCAAAATTTTGTGTTTTTTCCCACAATCCCATTTTTTCACCCCAAAATCCCACCTACAGCTGATCTGCCCCTTTCTTGTGGCTGTTCTGCTTTTACCCCAAAATTTGACATTTTTTCCCTCAAAATTCATCTTTTTTCCCCAAATTTTGTGTTTTTTCCCCAAATTTTGTATTTTTTCCCAAAATCCCATTTTTTCACCCCAAAATTCCACCTACAGCTGATCTGCCCCTTTCTTGTGGCTGTTCTGCTTTTACCCCAAAATTTGACATTTTTTCCCCCAAAATTTGACATTTTTCCACCCAAAATTCATGTTTTTTCCCAAAATTTTGAATATTTTTTCCCAAAATCCCATTTTTTCACCCCAAAATCCCACCTGCAGCCCGAGCTGCCCCTTTCTTGTGGCTGTTCTGCTTTTACCCCAAAATTGGACATTTTTTCCCCCAAAATTTGACATTTTTTCCCCCAAAATTCATGTTTTTTCCCCAAAATTTCGGGGTTTTTTCCCAAAATCCCATTTTTTCACCCCAAAATCCCACCTGCAGCCCGAGCTGCCCCTTTCTTGTGGCTGTTCTGCTTTTCCCCCAAAATTTGACATTTTTTCCCTCAAAATTAATCTTTTTTTCCCAAAATTTTGCGTTTTTTCCCCCAAATTTTTTGTTTTTTCCCAAAATCCCATTTTTTCACCCCAAAATCCCATCTGCAGCCCGAGCTGCTCCTTTTTTGTTGCTGTTTTTGGCCAGGGGCAGCAGCAGCTCCTGCTGCTTTTACCCCAAAATTTGACATTTTTTCCCCCAAAATTTGACATTTTTTCCCCCAAAATTTGTGTTTTTTCCCAAAATCCCATTTTTTCACCCCAAAATCCCACCTGCAGCTGAGCTGCCCCTTTCTTGTGGCTGTTCTGCTTTTACCCCAAAATTGGACATTTTTTCCCCCAAAATTTGACATTTTTTCCCCCAAAATTTTGTTTTTTTTCCCAAAACCCCATTTTTTCACCCCAAAATCCCACCTACAGCTGATCTGCCCCTTTTTTGTGGCTGTTCTGCTTTTACCCCAAAATTTGACATTTTTTCCCCCAAAATTAATGGTTTTTTTCCCAAAATTTTGGGGTTTTTTCCCCAAAATTTTGCAGTTTTTCCCCAAAATCCCATTTTTTCACCCCAAAATCCCACCTGCAGCTGATCTGCCCCTTTCTTGTGGCTATCCTGCTTTTACCCCAAAATTTGACATTTTTTCCCCCAAAATTTGACATTTTTTCCCCCCAAATTAATGGTTTTTTGCCCAAAATTTTGGGGTTTTTTCCCAAAATTTCGGGGTTTTTTGCCCAAAATCCCATTTTTTCACCCCAAAATCCCACCTGCAGCCCGGGCTGCTCCTTTTTTGTGGCTGTTTTTGGCCAGGGGCAGCAGCAGCTCCTGCTGCTTTTACCCCAAAAATTGACTTTTTTTCCCCCAAAATTCATGTTTTTTCCCCCAAATTTCGGGTTTTTTTCCCAAAATCCCATTTTTTCACCCCAAAATCCCACCTGCAGCTCGAGCTGCTCCTTTTTTGTGGCTGTTCTTGGCCAGGGGCAGCAGCAGCTCCTGCTGCTTTTACCCCAAAATTTGACATTTTTTCCCCCAAAGTTAATGGGTTTTTGCCCAAAATTTCGGCGTTTTTTCCCAAAATCCCATTTTTTCACCCCAAAATCCCACCTGCAGCTGAGCTGCCCCTTTTTTGTGGCTGTTCTTGCCCAGGGGCAGCAGCAGCTCCTGAAGCTTTTACCCAAAAAATTGACATTTTTCCCCCAAAATTCATATTTTTTCCCCCAAATTTTGTGTTTTTTCCCAAAATCCCATTTTTTCACCCCAAAATCCCACCTGCAGCCCGAGCTGCTCCTTTTTTGTGCCTGTTTTTGGCCAGGGGCAGCAGCAGCTCCTGCTGCTTTTACCCCAAAATTTGACAGTTTTTCCCCCAAAATTCGACATTTTTCCCCCCAAAATTCATGGGTTTTACCCAAAATTTTGGGTTTTTTTCCCAAAATCCCATTTTTTCACCCCAAAATCCCACCTGCAGCTGATCTGCCCCTTTCTTGTGGCTGTTCTGCTTTTACCCCAAAATTTGACATTTTTTCCCCCAAAATTAATGGTTTTTTGCCCAAAATTCATGGTTTTTTTCCCAAAATTTTGGGTTTTTTCCCAAAATCCCATTTTTTCACCCCAAAATCCCACCTGCAGCTGATCTGCCCCTTTCTTGTGGCTGTTCTGCTTTTACCCCAAAATTTGACATTTTTTCCCTCAAAATTAATGTTTTTTCCCCCAAATTTTGTGGTTTTTTTCCCGAAATTTCGGGGTTTTTTCCCAAAATCCCATTTTTTCACCCCAAAATCCCACCTGCAGTTGATCTGCCCCTTTCTTGTGGCTGTTCTGCTTTTACCCCAAAATTTGACATTTTTTCCCCCAAAATTCATGTTTTTTCCCCAAAATTTTGCGTTTTTTTCCCAAAATTTCGGGGTTTTTTCCCAAAATCCCATTTTTTCACCCCAAAATCCCACCTGCAGCCCGAGCTGCTCCTTTTTTGTGGCTGTTTTTGCTGCTTTTACCCCAAAATTTGACATTTTTTCCCTCAAAATTCATGTTTTTTCCCCAAAATTTTGGGTTTTTTTCCCAAAATTTTGTGTTTTTTCCCAAAATCCCATTTTTTCACCCCAAAATCCCACCTGCAGCTGATCTGCCCCTTTCTTGTGGCTGTTCTGCTTTTACCCCAAAATTTGACATTTTTTCTCCCAAAATTTGACATTTTTTCCCTCAAAATTCATGGTTTTTCCCCAAAATTTTCCGGTTTTTTCCCAAAATTTTGGTTTTTTTTCCCAAAATCCCATTTTTTCACCCCAAAATCCCACCTACAGCTGAGCTGCCCCTTTCTAGTGGCTGTTCTGCTTTTACCCCAAAATTTGATATTTTTTCCCCCAAAATTCATGTTTTTTGCCCAAAATTTTGCGTTTTTTTCCCAAAATTTTGTGTTTTTTCCCAAAATCCCATTTTTTCACCCCAAAATCCCACCTGCAGCCCGAGCTGCTCCTTTTTTGTGGCTGTTTTTGCCCAGGGGCAGCAGCAGCTCCTGCCGCTTTTACCCCAAAAATTGACATTTTTTTCCCCCAAAATTCATGTTTTTTGCCCAAAATTTTGCGGTTTTTTCCCAAAATTTTGGGGTTTTTTCCCAAAATCCCATTTTTTCACCCCAAAATCCCACCTGCAGCCCGGGCTGCTCCTTTTTTGTGGCTGTTTTTGGCCAGGGGCAGCAGCAGCTCCTGTTCCTCGGGCGGCATCTGAGCCACTTTCTGCAGGAAAAGCTTCTCCAGCGTCTGCGCCATCAGCACGATGTCGTCCGTGGGCTAAAAAATGGGGAAAAATCGTAAAAAATTGGGAAAAAATGAGAATTATCAATGTTGAAATATGGGTAAAGTGACTGGGAATTTTTGGGAATTTTTGGGAATTTTTGGGAATTTTTTGGAATTTTTTGGAATTTTTTTTCTGGTTTTTTTCTGATTTTTTTCTGATTTTTTTCCTATTTTTTTCAGAATTTTTCTGGATTTTTTTCTAAGTTTCTTGGATTTTTTCTTAATTTTTACGGTTTTTTGGGAATTTTTAAATTATTTTGGGAATTTTTTCTCAATTTTTTTCTCACTTTTTTGCATATCAAAAATTTTTTTTTTATATTTCTCTTTTTGACTTCTGCGCCACGATGTCGTCCGTGGGCTAAAAAAATGGGGGAATATCGTAAAAAAATGGGAAAAAATGGGAATTATCCATGAGAAAACACGGGAAAAGTGTCTGGAAATTTTTGGGAATTTTTTGGGATTTTTTAGAATTTTTTTCTGATTTTTTTCTGAATTTTTTTCAATTTTTTCAGATTTTTTTCTGGATTTTTTTCTCATTTTCTTGGATTTTTAATGGGATTTTTTTTTAATTTTTAGGGGGTTTTTTGGGATTTTTAAAAATTATTTTGGGAATTTTTTCTCAATTTTTTTCTCTCTTTTTTGGATATCAAAAATTTTTCTTTTAGATTTTTTTGACTTCTGTGCCATCAGCACGATGTCATCCGTGGGCTAAAAAATGGGGAAAAATCGTGAAAAAATGGGAAAAAATGGGAATTATCCATGGGAAAATACGGGAAAAGTGACTGGGAATTTTTGGGAATTTTTGGGAATTTTTTGGAATTCTTTTAGAATTTTTTTCTGATGTTTTTCTGATTTTTTTTCGATTTTTTCAGATTTTTTTCTGGATTTTTTTCTAAGTTTCTTGGACTTTTCAATAGGATTTTTTCTTAATTTTTAGTGTTTTTTGGGATTTTTAAAAAATTATTTGGGGAATTTTTTCTCAATTTTTTTCTCACTTTTTTGGATATCAAAAATTTTTCTTTGATATTTCTTTTTTTGAATTCTGCGCCACGATGTCATCTGTGGGCTAAAAAAAATGGGGGAAAATCGTAAAAAAATGGGAAAAAATTGGAATTATCCATGGGAAAATACGGGAAAAGTGTCTGGGAAATTTTGGGAATTTTTTGGAATTTTTTGGAATTTTTTTCTGGTTTTTTTTCTGATTTTTTTTCGATTTTTTTCAGATTTTTTTCAGGATTTTTTTTCTCAATTTCTTGGATTTTTAATGGGATTTTTTCTTAATTTTTAGGGTTTTTTGGGAATTTTTTCTCAATTTTTTTCTCTCTTTTTTGGGTATCAAAATTTTTTCTTTTAGATTTTTTTGACTTCTGCACCATCAGCACGATGTCATCTGTGGGCTAAAAAATGGGGAAAAAACGTTAAAAAATGGGAAAAAATGGGAATTATCAATGTTGAAATATGGGTAAAGTGTCTGGGAAATTTTGGGAATTTTTTGGGAATTTTTGGGAATTTTTTTCCGATTTTTTTCCGATTTTTTTCTGATTTTTTTCTGATTTTTTTCTGATTTTTTTTCAATTTTTTTCAGAATTTTTCTGGATTTTTTTCTCAGTTTCTTGGATTTTTAATGGGATTTTTTCTTAATTTTTAGGGGTTTTTTTGGGATTTTTTATAAATTATTTTGGGAATTTTTCTCAATATTTTTCGCACTTTTTTGCATATCAAAAAATTTTTCTTTTATATTTCTTTTTTTGACTTCTGCGCCACGATGTCATTCGTGGGCTAAAAAAATGGGGAAAAATCGTAAAAAAATGGGAAAAAATGGGAATTATCCATGGGAAAACACGGGAAAAGTGTCTGGGAATTTTTGGGAATTTTTTAGCATTTTTTTAGCATTTTTTTCTGATTTTTTTCTGATTTTTTTCTGATTTTTTTCTGAATTTTTCTGGATTTTTTTCTAAGTTTCTTGGATTTTTTAATAGGATTTTTTCTTAATTTTTAGGGTTTTTTTTGGGATTTTTTTGGGTTAAAAAAATGGGGCAAAATCTTAAAAAAAAGGGAAAAAATGGGAATTATCCATGGGAAAACACGGGAAAAGTGTCTGGGAAATTTTGGTAATTTTTTTTGAATTTTTTTCTGGTTTTTTTCTGATTTTTTTACTGAATTTTTTCAGATTTTTTCTGGATTTTTTCTCAGTTTCTTGGATTTTTAATGGGATTTTTTCTTAATTTTTAGGGTTTTTTGGGATTTTTTAAAATTATTTTGGGAACTTTTTCTCAATTTTTTTTCTCAATTTTTTTTCACATTTTTGGATATCAAAAATTTTTCTTTTATATTTTTTTTTTGACTTTTGCACCACGACGTCATCCGTGGGCTAAAAAAATGTATTTTTTGTCATTTTGGGGTGTATTTTTGGGTGATTTTTGGATGATTTTTTGGCTGATTTTTGGGTAGTTTTTGGGTGTATTTTCAGGTTATTTTTGGATGATTTTTGGGTAATTTTTGTGTGTATTTTTTGTGATTTTGGGGTGTATTTTTGGGTAGATTTTGGGTGGGTTTAGGTGTATTTTTGGGTGATTTTTGGATGATTTTTTGGCTCATTTTTGGGGAGTTTTTGGGTGTATTTTCAGGTTATTTTGGGGTGATTTTTGTGTTATTTTTGAGTGGATTTTTGGGTGTATTTTTGGCTGTTTTTGTGCGATTTTTGGCCAATTTTTGGGTGTATTATTTTGCGATTTTTGGCTGCAATTTTCTGTGGTTTTTGGATGATATTTGGGTGTATTTTTTGGTAATTTTTTTGCTATTTTTGGGTGATTTTTGTGTTATTTTTGAGTGGATTTTTGGGTGTATTTTTGGCTGATTCTGTGCGATTTTTGGCCAATTTTTGGGTGTATTATTTTGCGATTTTTGGCTGCAATTTTGTGTGTTTTTTGGATGATATTTGGGTGTATTTTTTGGTAATTTTTTTGCTATTTTGGGGTGATTTTTGGGTGATTTTTGATGTATTTTTGCGTAATTTTTGGCCGTTTTTGCGCCGTTTTCGATGGAATTTTTTTGTGCATGTTTTGTGTGATTTTTGGGTTGTTTTTCTGCGTTTTTGGTGCATTTTTTTACCTTGTTGTAGATGTAGCAGTTGGTGAACGCGGGGTTGATATTTTAATGTCATTTTTGGGTGACTTTTTTAGTACATTTGGGATGATTTTTGGGTAATTTTTGTGTGTATTTTTTGTTATTTTGGGTGTATTTTTGGGTAGATTTTGGGTGGGTTTAGGTGTATTTTTGGGTTATTTTTGGATGATTTTTTGGCTTGTTTTTGGGTGTATTTTCAGGTTATTTTTGGGTGATTTTTGTGGGTTTTTTGAGTGGATTTTTGGGTTTATTTTTGGGTGTATTTTTGGCTGTTTTTGTGCGATTTTTGGCCATTTTTTGGGTGTATTATTTTGCGATTTTTGGCTGAAATTTTGTGTGTTTTTTTGATGATATTTGGGTGTATTTTTTGGTAATTTTTTTTCTATTTTTGGGTGTATTTTTGGCGTATTTTTGCGTAATTTTTGGCCGTTTTTGGGTATTTTTGTGCCGTTTTCGATGGAATTTTTTTGTGCATGTTCTGTGTGATTTTTGGGTTGTTTTTCTGCATTTTTGGTGCATTTTTTTACCTTGTTGTAGATGTAGCAGTTGGTGAACATGGTGTTGAAGTCCTGCATGCACTCAGCTGCCCCCCAGTAATAATTATTCTCCAGACGCCGCTTGATGGTGCCCATGTCCATGGGCTGCTTGATGATCTTGTGATAATCCTGAATTTTGGGGCGAAAAAACACAATTTTGGGGCTCAGCAGACAGAAAAAGGCAAAAAAAAACATAAAGAAAGGATGGGGGGAAAAAATCGGGAATTTTGGGGGGTTTTGGTAGATTTTGGGGGGATTTTTTGGGAAATTCTTGAGGGGATTTTGAGAGGGTTTTGTTGGGATTTTGGGGGGATTTTGGTGGAAATTTGGGGGATTTTGGGGGGATTTTGAGAGGATTTTGGGGGGTTTTGGGGGGATTTTAGGGGGAATTTTGGGGGGAATTTTGGGGGGAATTTTGGGGGGAATTTTAGTGGATTTTTGGTGGGATTTTGGTGGGATTTTGAGGGGGTTTTTGTGGATTTTTGGTGGGATTTTGATGGAATTTTGGGGGGTTTTGGAAAGATTTTGGGGGGATTTTGGTGGAATTTTGAGGGGGTTTTGTGGGATTTTGGCGGAATTTCAGTGGATTTTTGGAGGGATTTTGGTGGAATTTTGGGGGGATTTTTGGGAAATTCTTGAGGGGATTTTGAGAGGGTTTTGTTGGGATTTTGGGGGGATTTTGGGGGAAATTTGGGGGATTTTGGGGGGATTTTGAGAGGGTTTTGAGGGATTTTGGGGGGATTTTGAGAGGATTTTAGGGGGGTTTTGGGGGGAATTTTAGTGGATTTTTGGTGGGATTTTGGTGGGATTTTGGTGTATTTTTGTGGATTTTTGGTGGGATTTTGATGGAATTTTGGGTGGTTTTGGGGAGATTTTGGGGGGATTTTGGTGGGATTTTGAGGGGGTTTTGTGGGATTTTGGTGGAATTTCAGTGGATTTTTGGTGGGATTTTGATGGAATTTTGGGGAGATTTTGGGGGGATTTTGATGGAAATTTGGGGGAATTTTGGGGGGATTTTGGTGGAATTTTGGGGAGATTTTGGTGGAATTTTGGGGAGATTTTGGGGGGATTTTGGTGGAATTTTGGGGGGATTTTTTGGAAATTCTGAGGGGATTTTGAGAGGGTTTTGTTGGGATTTTGGGGGGATTTTGGTGGAAATTTGGGGAATTTGGTGGGATTTTGGGTGGTTTGGGGGAGATTTTGGGGGGATTTTGGGGGGATTTTGGGGGAAATTTTAGTGGATTTTTGGTGGGATTTTGGTGTAATTTTGGTGTATTTTTGTGAATTTTTGGTGTGATTTTGATGGAATTTTGGGGTGGTTTTGGAGAGATTTTGGGGGGATTTTGGTGGAATTTTGGTGTATTTTTGTGGATTTTTGGTGGGATTTTGATGGAATTTTGGGGGGTTTTGGGGAGATTTTGGGGAGATTTTGGTGGAATTTTGGTGAAATTTTGGGGGAATTTTGGGGGGATTTTGATGGGATTTTGATGGAATTTTGGGGGAATTTTGGTGGGATTTTGGTGGGATTTTGGGGAGATTTTGGGGGGATTTTGGTGGAATTTAGGGAGATTTTAGGGGGATTTTGGTGGAATTTTGGTGGGATTTTGATGGAATTTTGGGGGTTTTGGTGGAATTTTGGGGAGATTTTGGGGAGATTTTGGTGGGATTTTGATGGAATTTTGGGGGGATTTTGGAGGGTTTTGGGGAGGTTTTGGTGGAATTTTGGGGGGATTTTGGGGGGATTTTGGGGGTTTGGGAGGGAAATTTCAGGGGGGATTTTGGGGAAATTGAAGTGGAATTTAAGCCAAGCCTAGGAGGAATTAAAAGGAAATTTAAGTAGAATTTAAGCAAAACTTAAAAGAAGAATTAAAGACAAATTGAAGTGGAATTTAAAATAAACTTAGAGGGGAATTAAAGGCAAATTGAAGTGGAATTTAAGCTAAGCCCCAAAATTAATCTTAGGATCACCCCAAAACTGATTTTAAGATCAGTTTTAAAACAGTTTTAAGATCATTTTAAGCTGAGTTTAAGATCATCCCAAAACTAATTTTAAGATCGGTTTTAAAACACTTTTAGGATTGTTTTAAGCTGAGTTTAAGATCACCCCAAAACTGATTTTAAGATCATCTTTAAAATAGTTTTAGGATCATTTTAAACTGAGTTTAAGATCACCCCAAAACTGATTTTAAGATCACTTTTAGAACAGTTTTAGGATCGTTTTAAGCCAAGTTTAGGATCACCCCAAAACTGATTTTAGGAACATCCTGAAACCAATTTTAAGATCAGGTTTAACTCAGTTTTAGCATCATTTTAAGCTGAGTTTAGGATCACCCCAAAACTGATTTTAAGATCACTTTTAGAACAGTTTTAGGATCGTTTTAAGCCGAGTTTAAGATTAACACAAAACTGATTTTAAGATCACCTTTAAAACAGTTTTAGGATCATTTTAAGCTGAGTTTAAGATCACCCCAAAACCGATTTTAAGATCACTTTTAGAACAGTTTTAGGCTCATTTTAAGCCGAGTTTAACATAATCCTAAACTTAATCTCAGGACTAAAAAGGAGACAAATTTAGAACTGGGAACTGAGCCTGAGAGGGACGAAAATTTAAGCTCAGAACCCAAAAAAACCCCAAAAAAAACCCTTAAAAAATTCAAAAAAAAATTAACAAAACCGCGCCTAACTCATGGGTAAGCCCAGCTTAACTCCTTCAATTAATATTACCAATATCTTTAAATTAAGTTTAGGATCAGCACAAAATTTGTATTAAAATCACCTTTAAATTAAGATTAGGATCGTTTTGAGCTGAGTTTAGGATCACCCCAAAACTGATTTCAGGATCATCCTGAAACCAATTTTAAGATTGGGTTTAACTCAGTTTAGGATCATTTTGAGCTGAGTTTAGGATCACCACAGAATTAATTTTAGGATCACCCCAAAACTGATTTTAAGATCACTTTTAGAACAGTTTTAGGATCATTTTAAACTGAGTTTAGGATCACCCCAAAACTGATTTTAAGATCGGTTTTAAAACAGTTTTAGGACCGTTTTAAGCCCAGCTTAGCATCATACTAAACTTAATCTCAGGCCTAAACAAGGAAAGAAATTTAGAACTGGCACCTGATCCTGAAAGGAACAAAATTTAAGCTCAGAACCCAAAAAAAAACCTTAAAAAATTCAAAAAAAAAGTTCAAAAACCCGCGCCTAACTCACGGGTAAGCCCAGCTTAACTCCTTGAATTAAGTTT
This sequence comes from Taeniopygia guttata, assembly GCF_048771995.1. Classification (NCBI taxonomy): domain Eukaryota; kingdom Metazoa; phylum Chordata; class Aves; order Passeriformes; family Estrildidae; genus Taeniopygia; species Taeniopygia guttata. The sequence continues at coordinate 1,760,394 of NC_133060.1, read as the reverse complement.
AGCAACACCAAATTCATTTCAGGATCACCCCAAAACCAATTTTAAGATCACCTTTAAATCAGTTCTAGGCTCATTTTAAACTGAGTTTAGGATCACCCCAAAACTGATTTTAAGATCGGTTTTAAAACACTTTTAGGACCGTTTTAAGCCAAGCTTAGCGTCATCCTAAACTCAATCTCAAGACTAAACGAAGACACAATTTTGCAACTGGCACCTGAGCCTGAAAGGAACAAAATTTAAGCTCAGAACCCAAAAAAAACCCCGAAAAAACCCTTAAAAAATAAAAAAACCCGAGCCTAACTCACGGGCAAGCCCAGCTTAACTATTTTACTTAATATTAGCAATACCTTTAAATTAAGTTTAGGATCAGCACAAAATTTGTATTAAAATCACTTTTAAATTAAGATTAGGATCATTTTGAGCTGAGTTTAGGATCACCCCAAAACTGTTTTCAGGATCATCCTGAAACCAGTTTTAAGATCGGGTTTAACTCAGTTTAGGATCATTTTAAACTGAGTTTAGGATCACCTCAAAACTGATTTTAAGATCGCTTTTAGAACAGTTTTAGGATCGTTTTAAGACAAGTTTAGGATTAACACAAAACTGATTTTAAGATCACTTTTAAAACAGTTTTAGGCTCATTTTAAACTGAGTTTAGGATCACCCCAAAACTGATTTTAAGATCACTTTTAGAACAGTTTTAGGCTCATTTTAAGCCGAGTTTAAGATCACCCCAAAACTGATTTTAAGATCACTTTTAGAACAGTTTTAGGATCATTTTAAGCCGAGTTTAAGATCACCCCAAAACTGATTTTAAGATCACTTTTAGAACAGTTTTAGGCTCATTTTAAGCTGAGTTTAACATCATCCCAAACTTAATCTCAGGACTAAACAAGGAGACAAATTTAGAACTGACACCTGATCCTGAGAGGAACAAAAATTTACGCTTAGAACCCAAAAAAAACCCTTAAAAGATTCAAAAAAAATTATTAAAACCGCGCCTAACTCACGGGTAAGCCCAGCTTAACTCCTTGAATTAAGATTAGCAACGCCTTTAAGTTAAGTTTAGGATCATTTTAAGCCGAGTTTAAGATTAACACAAAACTGATTTTAAGACTGCTTTTAAGCTCATTTTAAGCTGAGTTTAAGATCACCTCAAAACTGATTTTAAGATCACTTTTAAAACACTTTTAGGACCGTTTTAAGCCAAGCTTAGCGTCATCCTAAACTTAATCTCAGGACTAAGCAAGGAGACAAATTTAGAACTGGGAACTGAGCCTGAGAGGGACGAAAATTTGAGCTCAGAACCCAAAAAAAACCCCCAAAAAAAACCCTTAAAAAATTCAAAAAACTGCGCCTAACTCACGGGTAAGCCCAGCTTAAATCCTTGAATTAAGATTAGCAACACCAAATTCATTTCAGGATCATCCCGAAACCAATTTTAAGATCAGGTTTAAATCACTTTAGGATCATTTTGAGCTGAGTTTAGGATCACCCCAAAACTGATTTTAAGATCAGGTTTAAATCAGATTAGGATCATTTTGAGCTGAGTTTAGGATCACCCCAAAACTGATTTTAAGATCGCTTTTAGAACAGTTTTTGCATCATTTTAAGCTGAGTTTAGGATCACCCCAAAACTGATTTTAAGATCAGTTTTAGGCTCATTTTAAGCCGAGTTTAATTTCATCCTAAACTTAATGTCAGGACTAAACAAGGAGACAAATTTAGAACTGGGAACTGAGCCTGAGAGGGACGAAAATTTAAGCTTAGAACCCAAAAAAAACCCAAAAAAACCCTTAAAAATTTTTAAAAAACTTATTAAACCCGCGCCTAACTCACGGGCAAGCCCAGCTTAACTCCTTGAATTAAGATTAGCAACACCAAATTCATTTCAGGATCATCCCGAAACCAATTTTAAGATCAGGTTTAAATCACTTTAGGATCATTTTAAGCCGAGTTTAGGATCACCCCAAAACTGATTTTAAGATCGCTTTTAGAACAGTTTTAGGCTCATTTTAAGCCGAGTTTAGCATCATCCTAAATTTAATCTCAGGACTAAACAAGGAGACAAATTTAGAACTGGCACCTGAGCCTGAGAGGGACGAAAATTTAAGCTTAAAACCCAAAAAAAGCCCCAAAAAACCCCTTAAAAAATTTAAAAAAACCGCGCCTAACTCACGGGTAAGTCCAGCTTAACTCTTTTACTTAATATTACCAATACCTTTAAATTAAGTTTAGGATCAGCACAAAATTTGTATTAAAATCACCTTTAAATTAAGATTAGGATAATTTTGAGCTGAGTTTGGGATCACCCCAAAACTGATTTTAGGAACATCCTGAAACCAATTTTAAGATCAGGTTTACATCACTTTTAGCATCATTTTAAGCTGAGTTTAGGATCACCCCAAAACTGATTTTAAGATCGCTTTTAAAACAGTTTTAGGACCGTTTTAAGCCCAGCTTAGCATCATCCTAAACTTAATCTCAGCACTAAAAAGGAGACAAATTTAGAACTGGCACCTGATCCTGAAAGGAACAAAATTTAAGCTCAGAACCCAAAAAAAACCCCAAAAAAACCCTTAAAAAATTCAAAAAAAATTCTTAAAACCGCGCCTAACTCACGGGTAAGCCCAGCTTAACTCCTTGAATTAAGCTTAGCAACGCATTTAAGTTTAGGATCATTTTGAGCTGAGTTTAGGATCACCCCAAAACTGATTTTAAGATTGCTTTTAGAACAGTTTTAGGATCATTTTAAGCCAAATTTAGGATCACCCCAAAACTGATTTTAGGAACATCCTGAAGTGAATTTTAAGATCGGGTTTAACTGAGTTTAGGATCATTTTGAGCTGAGTTTAGGATCACCCCAAAACTGATTTTAGGAACATCCTGAAATGAATTTTAAAATCGGGTTTAACTGAGTTTAGGATCACCCCAAAACTGATTTTAAGATCGCTTTTAGAACAGTTTTAGGCTCATTTTAAGCTCAGTTTAACATCATCCTAAACTTAATGTCAGGCCTAAACAAGGAGACAATTTTGCAAATGGCACCTGAACCTGAGACGGACGAAAATTTACGCTCAGAACCCAAAAAAACCCCAAAAAAACCCTTAAAAATTAAAAAAAACCCCAAGAAAACCCTTAAAAAATTCTTAAAACCACGCCTAACTCACGGGCAAGCCCAGCTTAACGGCGTCCACGGGCTGGCGGAAGGGCCAGGCGAACTGGTGCTTCCAGAGCGCCTTCATCACCACCTTGTGCAGGTACTGGAGCTGGTTGGTGACCCGGCCGGGCTTTTTGGGGTTGGACACCTCGGGAGGAGGCGGGTTGGTCTGAGGAGCCGCCAGAGAAGCCACCGAGGCCATGGTGGGGCTCTCGAAGCCCTCGTAGAGCAGCGACGGTTTGCGGATGCGTTTTCCCGGCGTTGGGTCGGTGCTCAGAGGCATCAGGGCGGCGTTGCCCTCGCCCAAAAGCCTGGAAAAAACGGGGGTTAAGGGTTAAAAATAGAGTTTGTGGGAGAAATTTGTGGGAATTGAGGTGAAAATCGGTGTTAAAATAGGTTTGAAATGTTAAAACTGGTCCTAAATCCACAATTCTACTGCTAAAACCGATCCTAAACCACAATTCTGCTCCCAAAACCAGTCCTAAATCTGCAATTCCACTAAAACCGGTCTTAAATCTGCAATTCCGTGACTAAAACTGATCCTAACTGCTAAAACTGCTCCTAAATCCACAATTCCGCTGCCAAAACCGCTCCTAAATCTGGAATTCCACTAAAACCAGTCCTAAATCTGCAATCCTGCTAAAACCGATCCTAAATCTACAATTCCGCTGCTAAAACCGCTCCTAAATCCACAATTCTGCTCCCAAAACCAGTCCTAAATCTGCAATTCCACTAAAACCGGTCCTAAATCCACAATTCCACTAAAACCGGTCCTAAATCCAAAATTCTACTGCTAAAACTGATCCTAAATCCACAATTCTGCTCCCAAAACCAGTCCTAAATCTGCAATTCTGCTCCTAAATCCAATCCACAATCCCACTGCTAAAACCGGTCCTAAATCTGCAATTCCGCTGCTAAAACCGATCCTAAATCTGCAATTCCGTGACTAAAACCGCTCCTAAATCTGCAATTCTACTGCTAAAACCGATCCTAAACCAACCAGTCCTAAATCTGCAATTCCATGGCTAAAACCGGTCCTAAATCCAAAATTCCACTGCTAAAACCGATCCTAACTGCTAAAACTGCTCCTAAATCCAAAATTCTGCTCCCAAAACCAGTCCTAAATCTGCAATTCTGTTCCTAAATCCAATCCACAATCTCGCAATTCTGCCATTAAAACTGACCTGAAATCCACAATTCCGCTTCTAAAACCGCTCCTAAATAAGAAATTCCGCTCCTAAAACCGCCCCGAACTGCGGTGGCCAATTTGTGGCTGCCCTTGCCCAAAATCCTGGGGAAAATGGGAGTTAAAGGGTTAAAAATGAAGTTTGTGGGAGGAATTTTTGGGAATTGAGGTAAAAATCGCTGTTAGAACTGAGATTAACTATTAAAAATGCTCCTAAATCTGCAATTCTGCTGTTAAAACCGGTCCTAAATCTGCAATCCTGCTAAAACTGGTACTAAATCCAAAATTCCACAATTAAAACTGACCTTAAATCCACAATTCCGCTTCTAAAACCGGTCCTAAATCTGCAATCCTGCTAAAACCGATCCTAAATCCACAATTCTGCTCCCAAAACCGGTCCTAAATCTGCAATTCCATGGTTAAAACCGGTCCTAAATCTGGAATTCCGTGACTAAAACCGGTCCTAAATCCACAATTCTACTGCTAAAACTGATCCTAAATCCACAATTCTGCTCCCAAAACTGGTCCTAAATCTGCAATTCCACTAAAACCGCTCCTAAATCCACAATTCTACTACTAAAACCGATCCTAAATCTGCAATTCCACTAAAACCGGTCCTAAATCTGCAATCCTGCTAAAACCAGTACTAAATCCAAAATTCCACTGCTAAAACCGATCCTAACTGCTAAAACTGCTCCTAAATCCACAATTCCGCTGCTAAAACCGATCCTAAATTCGCAATTCTGCCATTAAAACTGACCTTAAATCCACAATTCCGCTTCTAAAACCGATCCTAAATCCAAAATTCCACTGCTAAAACCGATCCTAAATCCACAATTCTGCTCCCAAAACCAGTCCTAAATCTGCAATTCCACTAAAACCGCTCCTAAATCCAAAATTCCACTGCTAAAACCGCTCCTAAATCCACAATTCTGCTCCCAAAACCAGTCCTAAATCTGCAATTCCACTAAAACCAATCCTAAATCTGCAATTCCACTAAAACCGGTCCTAAATCTGCAATTCCACTAAAACCGGTCCTAAATCTGCAATCCTGCTAAAACCAATCCTAAATCCACAATTCTGCTCCCAAAACCAGTCCTAAATCTGCAATTCCACTAAAACCAGTCCTAAATCCACAATTCCGCTGCTAAAACCGATCCTAAATGAGAAATTCCGCTCCTAAAACCGCCCCGAACTGCGGCAGCCAATTTGTGGCTGCCCTCGCCCAAAATCCTGGGGAAAATGGGGGTTAAAGGGTTAAAAATAAAGTTTGTGGGAGAAATTTGTGGGAATTGAGGTAAAAATCGCTGTTAAAATAGGTTTGAGATGTTAAAACTGGTCCTAAATCCACAATTCTACTGCTAAAACTGATCCTAAATCTGCAATTCTGTTCCCAAAGCTGCTCCTAAATCCACAATCCCACTGCTAAAACCGATCCTAACTGCTAAAACTGCTCCTAAATCCACAATTCCGCTGCTAAAACCGATCCTAAATCCACAATTCTACTACTAAAACCGATCCTAAATCTGCAATTCCATGGCTTAAACCGGTCCTAAATCTGCAATCCTGCTAAAACCGCTCCTAAATCCACAATTCTGCTCCCAAAACCAGTCCTAAATATCCAATTCCACTAAAACCGGTCCTAAATCCACAATTCTGTTCCCAAATCCGGTCCTAAATCTGTAATTCCACTAAAACCGGTCCTAAATCCAACATTCTGCAATTAAAACCGCTCCTAAATCCACAATTCCACTTCTAAAACCGGTCCTAAATAAGAAATTCCGCTCCTAAAACCGCCCCGAACTGCGGCAGCCAATTTGTGGGTGCGCTCGCCCAAAATCCTGGGGAAATGGGAGGTGAAGGGTTAAAAATAGAGTTTGTGGGAGGAATTTGTGGGAATTGAGGGAAAAATCGGTGTTAAGATAGGTTTGAGATGTTAAAACTGGTCCTAAATCCACAATTCTACTGCTAAAACCGGTCCTAAACCACAATTCTCTTCCCAAAACCAGTCCTAAATCTGCAATTCCATGGCTAAAACCGGTCCTAAATCTGCAATCCTGCTAAAACCAGTACTAAATCCAAAATTCTGCCATTAAAACTGACCTTAAATCCACAATTCCGCTTCTAAAACCGATCCTAAATCCAAAATTCCGCTGCTAAAACCGCTCCTAAATCCACAATTCTGCTCCTAAATCCAATCCACAATCCCACTGCTAAAACCGATCCTAAATCCACAATTCTGCTCCCAAAACCGGTCCTAAATCTGCAATTCCACTAAAACCGGTCCTAAATCCAACATTCCGCAATTAAAACCGATCCTAAATCCACAATTCCGCTTCTAAAACTGATCCTAAATTCGCAATTCTGCCATTAAAACTGACCTGAAATCCACAATTCCGCTTCTAAAACCGCTCCTAAATCCACAATTCTGTTCCCAAAACCAGTCCTAAATCTGCAATTCCACTAAAACCGGTCCTAAATCCAAAATTCCACTGCTAAAACTGCTCCTAAATCCACAATTCTGCTGCTAAAACTGATCCTAAATTCGCAATTCTGCTGTTAAAACCGACCTTAAATCCACAATTCTACTGCTAAAACCGGTCCTAAATCTGCAATTCCACTAAAACCGATCCTAAATCTGCAATTCCATGGCTAAAACCGATCCTAAATCCAAAATTCTGTTCCCAAAACCGGTCCTAAGTCTGCAATTTCACTAAAACCGGTCCTAAATCTGCAATTCCATGGCTAAAACCAGTCCTAAATCTGCAATCCTGCTAAAACCGCTCCTAAATCCACAATTCTGCTCCTAAATCCAATCCACAATCCCACTGCTAAAACTGCTCCTAAATCCACAATTCTCTTCCCAAAACCGCTCCTAAATCCACAATTCTGCTCCCAAAACCAGTCCTAAATCTGCAATCCTGCTAAAACCGGTCCTAAATCTGCAATTCTACTGCTAAAACCAATCCTAACTGCTAAAACTGCTCCTAAATCCACAATTCTGCTCCCAAAACCAGTCCTAAATCTCCAATTCCACATCTAAAACCGGTCCTAAGTCTGCAATCCTGCTAAAACCGATCCTAAATCTGCAATTTCATGGCTAAAACCGCTCCTAAATCCACAATTCTGCTCCCAAAACCAGTCCTAAATCTGCAGTTCCACTAAAACCGCTCCTAAATCCAAAATTCCGCTGCTAAAACCGATCCTAACTGCTAAAACTGCTCCTAAATCCACAATTCTGCTGCTAAAACCTCTCCTAAATCCACAATTCTGCTCCCAAAACCAGTCCTGAATCTGCAATTCCACTAAAACTGGTCCTAAATCCGCAATTCTACTGCTAAAACCAGTCCTAAATCTGCAATCCTGCTAAAACCGGTACTAAATCCAAAATTCCACAATTAAAACTGACCTTAAATCCACAATTCCGCTTCTAAAACCGCTCCTAAATCCACAATTCCGCTGCTAAAACCGGTCCTAAATCTGCAATCCTGCTAAAACCGCTCCTAAATCCACAATTCTGCTCCCAAAACCAGTCCTAAATCTGCAATTCCACAGCTAAAACCGGTCCTAAATCTGCAATTCCGTGGCTAAAACCGATCCTAAATCCAAAATTCCACTAAAACCAGTCCTAAATCCAAAATTCCACTGCTAAAACTGATCCTAAATCTGCAATTCCACGGCTAAAACCGCTCCTAAATCCAAAATTCTACTGCTAAAACCGCTCCTAAATCCGCAATTCCGCTCCCAAAACCGATCCTAAATCTGCAATTCCAGAGCTAAAACCGGTCCTAAATCCACAATTCTGCTGCTAAAACTGATCCTAAATCTGCAATTCTGCTCCTAAATCCAATCCACAATTCCACTGCTAAAACCGATCCTAAATCCACAATTCTGCTCCCAAAACCGATCCTAAATCTGCAATTCCACTAAAACCGATCCTAAATCCACAATTCTGCTCCCAAAACCAGTCCTAAATCTGCAATTCCGCTGCTAAAACCGATCCTAACTGCTAAAACTGATCCTAAATCCACAATTCCGCTGTTAAAACCGCTCCTAAATCCACAATTCTGTTCCCAAAACCAGACCTAAATCTGCAATTCCACTAAAACCGGTCCTAAATCCAAAATTCCACTGCTAAAACCGATCCTAACTGCTAAAACTGCTCCTAAATCCACAATTCTGCTCCCAAAACCAGTCCTAAATCTGCAATTCCACTAAAACCAATCCTAAATCTGCAATTCCACTAAAACCGGTCCTAAATCCAAAATTCCACTGCTAAAACTGCTCCTAAATCCAAAATTCCACTGCTAAAACTGATCCTAACTGCTAAAACTGCTCCTAAATCCACAATTCCACTAAAACCAGTCCTAAATCTGCAATTCCGCAGCTGAAACCGATCCTAAATCTGCAATTCCACTAAAACCGATCCTAAACCACAATTCTGCTCCCAAAACCGGTCCTAAATCTGCAATTCCATGGCTAAAACCGATCCTAAATCCACAATTCTGCTCCCAAAACCGGTCCTAAATCTGCAATTCCACTAAAACCGCTCCTAAATCTGCAATTCCACTGCTAAAACCGCTCCTAAATTCGCAATTCTGCCATTAAAACTGACCTTAAATCCACAATTCCGCATCTAAAACCGATCCTAAATCTGCAATTCCACTGCTAAAACCGATCCTAAATCTGCAATCCTGCTAAAACCGCTCCTAAATCCAAAATTCCACTGCTAAAACCTATCCTAACTGCTAAAACTGCTCCTAAATCCACAATTCAACTGCTAAAACGGATCCTAACTGCTAAAACTGTACCTAAATCCACAATTCCGCTTCTAAAACCAGTCCTAAATCTGCAATTCCATTACTAAAACCGCTCCTAAATAAGAAATTCCGCTGCTAAAACCGCCCCAACTGCGGTAACCAATTTGTGGCTGCGCTCACCCAAAATCCTGGGGAAACGGGAGGTGAAGGGTTAAAAATAAAGTTTGTGGGAGAAATTTTTGGGAATTGAGGCAAAAATCGCTGTTAGAACTGAGCTTAACTATTAAAAATGCGCGTAAATCTGCAATTCTGCTGTTAAAACCGGTCCTAAATCCACAATTCTGCTCCTAAATCCAATCCACAATCCCACAATTAAAACTGCTCCTAAATCCACAATTCTCTTCCCAAAACCAGTCCTAAGTCTGCAATTCCATGGCTAAAACCGATCCTAAATCCACAATTCTGCTCCTAAATCCAATCCACAATCCCACTGCTAAAACCGCTCCTAAATCCACAATTCTGCTCCCAAAACCAGTCCTAAATCTGCAATTCCACTAAAACCAGTCCTAAATCTGCAATTGCACTAAAACTGCTCCTAAATCCACAATTCTGCTCCCAAAACCGGTCCTAAATCTGTAATCCTGCTAAAACCGGTCCTAAATCCGCAATTCCGCTGCTAAAACCAATCCTAAATCTGCAATTCCACTAAAACTGATCCTAAATCCACAATCCCACTGCTAAAACCGATCCTAAACCACAATTCTGCTCCCAAAACCGGTCCTAAATCTGCAATTGAACGGCTAAAACCGATCTTAAATCCAAAATTCCGCTGCTAAAACTGATCCTAAATTCGCAATTCTGACATTAAAACTGACCTGAAATCCACAATTCCACTGCTAAAACCGATCCTAAATCCACATTCCTGCTAAAACCGCTCCTAAATCCACAATTCTGCTGCTAAAACTGATCCTAAATCCACAATTCTGCTGCTAAATCCAATCCACAATCCCACAATTAAAACCGCTCCTAAATCCACAATTCTGCTCCCAAAACCGGTCCTAAATCCAAAATTCCACTGCTAAAACCGGTCCTAAATCCACAATTCTACTGCTAAAACTGATCCTAACTGCTAAAACCGATCCTAAATCCACAATTCTGTTCCCAAAACCACTCGTAAATCTGCAATTCCACAGCTAAAACCGATCCTAAATCTGCAATTCCACTAAAACCGATCCTAAATAAGAAATTCCGCTCCTAAAACCGCCCCAACTGCAGTAACCAATTTGTGGCTGCCCTTGCCCAAAATCCTGGAGAAAATGGGAATTGAAGGGTTAAAAATAAAGTTTGTCGGAGAAATTTTTGGGAATTGAGGGAAAAATCGCTGTTAGAACTGAGCTTAACTAGTAAAAATGCTCCTAAATCCACAATTCTGTTCCCAAAACCGATCCTAAATCTGCAATTCCATGGCTAAAACCGATCCTAAATCCAAAATTCCACTGCTAAAACCGATCCTAACGGCTAAAACTGCTCCTAAATCCACAATTCTGTTCCCAAAACCAGTCCTAAATCTGCAATTCCACTAAAACCGGTCCTAAATCTGCAATCCTGCTAAAACCGCTCCTAAATCCATAATTCTACTGCTAAATCCAATCCACAATCCCACAATTAAAACTGCTCCTAAATCCACAATTCTGCTCCCAAAACCGGTCCTAAATCTGCAATTCCACTAAAACCGGTCCTAAATCTGCAATTCCACTAAAACCGGTCCTAAATCTGCAATTCCGTGACTAAAACTGATCCTAAATCGACAATTCTGCTCCCAAAACCGATCCTAAATCTGCAATTCCACTAAAACTGGTCCTAAATCCACAATTCTGCTCCCAAAACCGGTCCTAAATCTGCAATCCTGCTAAAACCGCTCCTAAATCCACAATTCTGCTCCTAAATCCAATTCACAATCCCACTGCTAAAACTGATCCTAAATCCACAATTCTGCTCCCAAAACCAGTCCTAAATCTGCAATTCCACTAAAACCGCTCCTAAATCCAAAATTCCACTGCTAAAACTGATCCTAAATTCGCAATTCTGCCATTAAAACTGACCTGAAATCCACAATTCCGCTTCTAAAACCGATCCTAAATCTGCAATTCCACAGCTAAAACCGGTCCTAAATCTGCAATTCCACTAAAACCGGTCCTAAATGAGAAATTCCGCTAGTAAAACCGCCCCGAACTGCAGTAACCAATTTGTGGCTGCCCTTGCCCAAAATCCTGTGAAAATGGGAGGTGAAGGGTTAAAAATAAAGTTTATGGGAGAAATTTTTGGGAATTGAGGCAAAAATCGCTGTTAGAACTGAGTTTAACTATTAAAAATGCATGTAAATGTGCAATTCTGCTGTTAAAACCAATCCTAAATCTGCAATTCCGTGACTAAAACCGATCCTAAATCCAAAATTCTACTCCTAAATCCAATCCACAATCCCACTGCAAAAACTGATCCCAAATCCACAATTCTGCTCCCAAAACCACTCCTAAATCTGCAATTCCACTAAAACCGGTCCTAAATCCAAAATTCCACTGCTAAAACCAATCCTAACTGCTAAAACCGATCCTAAATCCACAATTCTGTTCCCAAAACCAGTCCTGAATCTGCAATTCCACTAAAACCAGTCCTAAATCCACAATTCCGCTTCTAAAACCGCTCCTAAATCTGCAATCCTGCTAAAACTGATCCTAAATCCACAATTCTGCTCCCAAAACCGGTCCTAAATCTAAAATTCCACTAAAACCGATCCTAAATCCACAATTCCGCTGCTAAAACTGCTCCTAAATCCACAATTCCGCTGCTAAAACTGCTCCTAAATCCACAATTCTGTTCCCAAAACCGGTCCTAAATCTGCAATTCCGTGACTAAAACCGCTGCTAAATCCACAATTCTGCTCCCAAAACCAGTCCTAAATCTGCAATTCTACTGCTAAAACCGATCCTAAATCTGCAATTCCGTGACTAAAACCGATCCTAAATAAGAAATTTCGCTCCTAAAACCGCCCCGAACTGCGGTTGCCAATTTGTGGCTGCCCTCGCCCAAAATCCTGGAAAACGGGGGTTGAAGGGTTAAAAATGAAGTTTGTGGGAGGAATTTGTGGGAATTGAGGGAAAAATCGCTGTTAAAATAGGTTTGAGATGTTAAAACTGGTCCTAAATCCACAATTCCGCTGCTAAAACTGATCCTAAATCCACAATTCTGCTCCCAAAACCGGTCCTAAATCCACAATTCCACTAAAACCGGTCCTAAATCTGCAATTCTGCCATTAAAACTGACCTTAAATCCACAATTCCGCTTCTAAAACCGATCCTAAATCCACAATTCTGCTCCCAAAACCACTCCTAAATCTGTAATTCCACTAAAACCGGTCCTAAATCCAAAATTCCACTGCTAAAACCGATCCTAACTGCTAAAACTGCTCCTAAATCCACAATTCTGTTCCCAAAACTGATCCTAAATCTGCAATCCTGCTAAAACCGGTCCTAAATCTGCAATTCCGTGACTAAAACTGATCCTAAATCCACAATTCTACTGCTAAAACCGATCCTAAACCACAATTCTACTGCTAAAACTGATACTAAACAACAATTCTCTTCCCAAAACCAGTCCTAAATCTGCAATTCCACTAAAACCGGTCCTAAATTCAAAATTCCGCTGCTAAAACCGATCCTAAATCTGCAATTCTGCTAAAACCGATCCTAAATCTGCAATTCCACTAAAACCGATCCTAAATCCACAATTCTGCTCCTAAATCCAATCCACAATCCCACTGCTAAAACTGATCCTAAATTCACAATTCCGCTCCCAAAACCAGTCCTAAATCTGCAATTCCACTAAAACCGATCCTAAATCCAAAATTCCACTGCTAAAACCGATCCTAAATCTGCAATTCCATTTCTAAAACCGATCCTAAATAACAAATTCCGCTGCTAAAACCGGTCCTAACTGCTAAAACTGCTCCTAAATCCACAATTCTGCTCCCAAAACCAGTCCTGAATCTGCAATTCCACTAAAACCGCTCCTAAATCCACAATTCCACTGCTAAAACCGATCCTAAATCTGCAATTCCGTCACTAAAACCAGTCCTAAATCTGCAATTCCACTAAAACCGGTCCTAAATCCACAATTCCACTGCTAAAACCGCTCCTAAATCCACAATTCCACTGCTAAAACCGCTCCTAAATCCACAATTCTGCTCCCAAAACCGATCCTAAATCTGCAATTCCACTAAAACCGATCCTAAATCCACAATTCCACTGCTAAAACTGATCCTAAATCTGCAATCCTGCTAAAACCGCTCCTAAATCCACAATTCTGCTCCCAAAACCAGTCCTGAATCTGCAATTCCACTAAAACCGCTCCTAAATCTGCAATTCTGCTAAAACCGGTCCTAAATCTGCAATTCTGCTAAAACCGCTCCTAAATCCACAATTCTGCTGCTAAAACCGCTCCTAAATCCACAATTCTGCTCCCAAAACCAGTCCTAAATCTGCAATTCCACTAAAACCGGTCCTAAATCTGCAATTCCGTGACTAAAACTGCTCCTAAACCACAATTCTGCTCCCAAAACCAGTCCTAAATCTGCAATTCCGTCACTAAAACCGATCCTAAATAAGAAATTCCACTCCTAAAACCGCCCCCAACTGCGGTAACCAATTTGTGGCTGCCCTCGCCCAAAATCCAGTGAAAACGGGGGTTAAAGGGTTAAAAATAGAGTTTGTGGGAGAAATTTGTGGGAATTGAGGTAAAAATCGCTGTTAGAACTGAGCTTAACTAGTAAAAATGGTCGTAAATCCACAATTCTGCTGTTAAAACCGATCCTAAATCTGCAATTCCACTAAAACTGCTCCTAAATCCACAATTCTGCTCCCAAAACCGATCCTAAATCTGCAATTCTATGGCTAAAACCGATCCTAAATCCAAAATTCCGCTTCTAAAACCGATCCTAACTGCTAAAACTGATCCTAAATTCACAATTCTGCTCCCAAAACCAGTACTAAATCTGCAATTCCACAGCTAAAACCGATCCTAAATCTGCAATCCTGCTAAAACCAATCCTAAATCCAAAATTCTGCCATTAAAACTGACCTTAAATCCACAATTCCGCTTCTAAAACCGGTCCTAAATCTGCAATTCCGTGACTAAAACCGATCCTAAATCTGCAATCCTGCTAAAACCGATCCTAAATCTGCAATTCCGTGACTAAAACCGCTCCTAAATCCACAATTCCGCTGCTAAAACTGATCCTAACTGCTAAAACCGCTCCTAAATCCAAAATTCCGCTGCTAAAACCGCTCCTAAATCCACAATTCCGCTTCTAAAACCGGTCCTAAATCTGCAATTCCACTAAAACCGGTCCTAAATCCAAAATTCCACAATTAAAACTGCTCCTAAATCCACAATTCCACTGCTAAAACTGATCCTAAATTCGCAATTCTGCCATTAAAACTGACCTGAAATCCACAATTCCGCTTCTAAAACTGATCCTAAATCTGCAATTCCATGGCTAAAACCGGTCCTAAATCTGCAATTCCATTAAAACCGATCCTAAATCGGCAATTCCACTAAAACCGGTCCTAAATTCGCAATTCTGCCATTAAAACTGACCTTAAATCTGCAATTCCGTGACTAAAACCGATCCTAAATAAGAAATTCCGCTCCTAAAACCGCCCCGAACTGCGGCAGCCAATTTGTGGCTGCGCTCACCCAAAATCCTGGAAAAATGGGAGGTGAAGGGTTAAAAATGAAGTTTGTGGGAGAGATTTTTGGGAATTGGGGTAAAAATCGCTGTTAAAATAGGTTTGAGATGTTAAAACTGGTCCTAAATCCACAATTCTGCTCCCAAAACCAGTCCTAAATCTGCAATTCCACTAAAACCAGTCCTAAATCCACAATTCCGCTTCTAAAACCGATCCTAAATCTGCAATTCCACTAAAACCGGTCCTAAATCCAAAATTCCGCTGCTAAAACCGATCCTAACTGCTAAAACTGCTCCTAAATCCACAATTCTGCCCCGAAAATCCCCATTTTCCCGCTTTGCCTGAGGCACAAAATCCTGGAATTTTGGTCACAAAATCCTGGGAAATGTCATAAAAATTCCTGAAAATTTTGGCCGTGAAATTCTGGGAATCTCAGACAAAAATTCCCAAAAATTGTGGCCACAAAATTCTGGGAATGTCATAAAAATTCCCAAAAATTGCAGACATGAAACTCTGGAAACGTCATAAAAATTCCCAAAAATTTGGGCCATAAAATCTTGGGAATCTCAGACAAAAATTCCCAAAAATTTTGGTCATGAGATTCTGGGAATGTCATAAAAATTCCCAAAAATTGTGCCCATGAAATTCCAGGAATGTCATAAAAAATCCCCAAAATTTTGGCCATAAAATCTTGGGAATCTCACGCAAAAATTCCCGAAAATTTTGACCATGAAATTCCAGGAATGTCATAAAAATTCCCAAAAATTGCGGACATGAAACTCTGGAAACGTCATAAAAATTCCCAAAGTTTTTGGCCATAAAATTTGGGAATCTCAGACAAAAATTCCCAAAAATTTTGGTCATGAATTTCCAGGAATGTCATAAAAATTCCCAAAAATTTTGGCCATAAAATCTTGGGAATCTCAGACAAAAATTCCCAAAAATTTTGGCCATGAATTTCCAGGAATGTCATAAAAATTCCCAAAAATTGTGGCCACAAAATTCTGGGAATGTCATAAAAATTCCCGAGGATTTTGGTCACAAATTCCCGGGAATTTTGGCTGGGAAGTCCAAGGAATTTTAAGCAGAAAATTTCTGGAATTTCAGCCATAAAATCCAATTATTTTTCCATAAATTCCAAGGAATTTTAACCAAAAAAACTCCTGGAATTTCAGCCATAAAATCAAATTATTTTCCACAAATTGTGAGGAATTTTAATCATAAAACCCTGGAATTTCAGCCATTAAATCCAATTATTTTCCCATGAATTCCAAGGAATTTTAACCAAAAAAACTCCTGGAATTTCAGCCATAAAATCAAATTATTTCCCATAAATTCCAAGGAATTTTAACCAAAAAAACTCCTGGAATTACAGCCATAAAATCCAATTATTTTCCATAAATTCTGAGCAATTTTAACCCTTTTCCCGCAGGAATTCCAGCCCTAAATTCCCAGGAATTCTGACAATTATCAAAGGAGGGATTCCCAAGGATTTGGGGGGTTCAGGACACCAATCCCAAAGATTTGGGGGGATTCAGGATTTGGGGACCCCAAAAATTCCAATCCCAAAGATTTTGGGGGAATCCAGGATTTGGGGACCCCCTCCAGGACATCAATCCCAGAATTTTGGGGATTCCAGGACACGAATTCCGAAGATTTTGGGGTTTCAGGACACCAATCCCAAAGATTTTTGGGGGATTCAGGATTTGAGGACCCCCCCAGGACACCAATCCCGAAGATTTTGGGGACCCCCAGGACACCAATCCCAAAGATTTTGGGGGGATTCAGGATTTGGGGACCCCCAAGACATCAATCCCAAAGATTTTGGGGATCCCGAGGACTCCAATCCCAAAGATTTTGGGACTCCCAAAATTCCAATCCCAAAGATTTTGAAGGGATCCAGGATTTGGGGACCCCCAGAACATCAATCCCAAGGATTTTTGGGGATCCAGGATTTGGGGGACACCAATCCCAGGATTTTGGGGTTCCAGGACAACAATCCCAAAGATTTTGGGGACCCCCAGGACATCAATCCCAAGGATTTTGGGGTGATCCAGGATTGGGGGACCCCAAAAATTCCAATCCCAAAGATTTTGGGGGATTCAGGATTTGGGGACCCCCAGGACTCCGACCCCAAAGATTTTTGGGGACCCCCAGAGCTCAAATCCCAAAGATTTTGGGGGGATCCAGGATTTGGGGACCCCCCCAGGACACCAATCCCAAAGATTTTGGGGACCCCAAAAATTCCAATCCCAAAGATTTTGGGGGAGAATCCAGGATTTTGGGACCCCCAGGACATCAATCCCAGAATTTTGGGGATTCCAGGACACCAATTCCGAAGATTTTGGGGTTTCAGGACACCAATCCCAAAGATTTTGGGGGGGGATCCAAAATTTGGGGACCCCAAAAGTTCCAATCCCAAAGATTTTGGGGGAGAATCCAGGATTTTGGGACCCCCAGGACACCAATTCCAGGATTTTGGGGTTTCAGGACAACAATCCCAAAGATTTTGGGGACCCCAAAAATTCCAATCCCAAAGATTTTTTGGGGGGGAATCCAGGATTTGGGGACCCCCAGGACATCAATCCCAAAGATTTTGGGGGGATCCAGGATTTGGGGACACCAATCCCGAGGATTTTTGGGGATTCAGGATTTTGGGGACACCAATCCCGAGGATTTTTGGGGATTCAGGATTTGGGGGACACCAATCCCGAGGATTTTTGGGGATCCAGGATTTTGGGGACCCTTTTTTTTTTCCCACGGCTGACCCCTGGGTGACCCCGGGGATGTCCCCAAGGGCACGACCCCGGTGACAAGGACGGAATTTGGGGGGCCCCAAGGTGACACTGCCAAAATTTGGGGTCCCAATGTCACTCTCAAGAGTTTGGGGGTGACACAGACCCAGCACAGGGGTCCCACAGTGCCACTGCCACAATTTGGGGTGACACTGCCACAATTTGGGGGTGACGCTGCCACAATTTTGGGTGCCATGGTGACACTGCCATGATTTTGGGGGTGACACTGCCAGAATTTGGGGGTCCCACAGTGCCACTGCCACAATTTGGGGGTCCCAATGTCATTGTCACAATTTGGGGGGTCAGTGCCACAATTTGGGGTGACACTGCCACAATTTCGGGTGCCATGGTGACACTGCCACGATTTTGGGGGTGACACTGCCAGAATTTGGGGGTCCCAATGTCATTGTCACAATTTGGGGAGACACTGCCACAATTTGGGGGTCCCAATGTCACTGTCAAGAGTTTGGGGGTGACACAAACCCAGCACAGGGGTCCCACAGTGCCACTGCCACAGTTTGGGGGTCCCACAGTGACACTGCCACAATTTGGGGGTCCCACAGTGACACTGCCTCAATTTGGGGTGACACTGCCAGAATTTGGGGGTTCTAATGTCACTGCTACAATTTGGGGGTGACACAGCCACAATTTGGGTGTCCCAATGTCATTGTCACAATTTGGGGAGACACTGCCACACTTTGGGGTGACACTGCCACAATTTGGGGTGACACAGCCACAATTTGGGGGTCCCAATGTCATTGTCACAATTTGGGGAGACACTGCCACAATTTGGGGGTTCTAATGTCACTGTCACAATTTGGGGGTCCCACAGTGACACTGCCTCAATTTGGGGGTCCCATGGTGACACAGCCACAATTTGGGGGTCCCAATGTCATTGTCACAATTTGGGGTGACACTGCCACACTTTGGGGGGTCACTGCCACAATTTGGGGGTCCCAATGTCACTCTCAAGAGTTTGGGGGTGACACAGACCCAACACAGGGGTCCCACAGTGCCACTGCCACAATTTGGGGTGACACTGCCACAATTTGGGGGGTCACTGCCACAATTTGGGGGGTCACAGCCACAATTTGGGGGTGACAGGGACACAATTTGGGGGTTCAAATGTCACAGCCACAATTTGGGGGTGACATTGGCACAGTTTGGGGAGACACTGCCACACTTTGGGGTGACACTGCCACAATTTGGGGGGTCCCACGGTGACACTGCCACAATTTGGGGGTCCCAATGTCATTGTCACAATTTGGGGGGTCACTGCCACAATTTGGGGGTGACACTGTCAGAATTTGGGGGGTCACTGCCACAATTTGGGGTGACACAGCCAAAATTTGGGGGGGTCCCAATGTCATTGTCACAGAATGGGGGTGACACTGCCACAATTTGGGGAGACACTGCCACAGTGCCAAAATTTGGGGGGTCACTGCCACAATTTGGGGGTCCCACAGTGCCACTGCCACAATTTGGGGGTCCCCATGTCACTGTCACATCACTGGTGTCCCACAGTGCCACGGCCAGAATTTGGGGGTCCCACAGCGACACTGCCACAATTTGGGGGTCCCAATGTCATTGTCACAATTTGGGGTGACACTGCCACAATTTGGGGGTCCCAATGTCATTGTCACAATTTGGGGTGACACTGCCAGAATTTGGGGGGTCCCACAGTGACAGTGCCAACATTTGGGGGTGATGCTGCCACACTTTGGGGGGTCACTGCCAGAATTTGGGGGTCCCACAGTGACATTGCCACAATTTGGGGGTCCCCAATGTCACTCTCAAGAGTTTGGGGGTGACACAGACCCAGCACGGACACCCCACAGTGCCACTGCCACAATTTGGGGGGTCCCAATGTCATTGTCACAATTTGGGGGGGTCACTGCCAGAATTTGGGGGTCCCATGGTGACACTGTCAGAATTTGGGGGGGTCCCAATACCACTGTCACAGAATGGGGGTGACACTGCCACAATTTGGGGTGACACTGCCACAATTTGGGGGTCCCACAGTGACACTGACACAATTTGGGGTGACACTGCCACAATTTGGGGGTCCCACAGTGGCACTGCCTCAATTTGGGGGTCCCCATGTCACTGTCACAGCCTTGGGGTGACACTGCCAAAACTGGGGGGTCCCACAGTGCCACTGCCACAATTTGGGGGGTCACTGCCACAATTTGGGGGGTCACTGCCACAATTTGGGGGTCCCACAGTGCCACTGCCACAATTTGGGGGTCCCCATGTCATTGTCACAATTTGGGGTGCCACTGCCACAATTTGGGGGGTCCCACAGTGACAGTGCCACAATTTGGGGGTGACAGGGACACAATTGGGGGGTCCCAATGTCATTGTCACAATTTGGGGTGACACTGCCACAATTTGGGGGGTCACTGCCACACTTTGGGGGTCCCACAGTGGCACTGCCTCAATTTGGGGGTCCCCATGTCACTGTCACAGCCTTGGGGTGACACTGCCAAAACTGGGGGGTCCCACAGTGCCACTGCCACAATTTGGGGGGTCACTGCCACAATTTGGGGTGACACTGCCACAATTTGGGGAGACACTGCCACAATTTGGGGGGTCACTGCCAGAATTTGGGGTGACACTGCCAGAATTTGGGGTGACACTGCCAGAATTTGGGGGTCCCAATGTCACTGTCACAATTTGGGGGTCCCAATGTCACTGTCACAATTTGGGGGGTCACTGCCACAATTTGGGGGTCCCAATGTCATTGTCACAATTTGGGGAGACACTGCCACAATTTGGGGGGTCACTGCCACAATTTGGGGGTCCCAATGTCACTGTCACAGAATGGGGGTGACACTGCCACAATTTGGGGTGACACAGCCAAAATTTGGGGTGACACTGCCACAATTTGGGGGTCCCACAGTGCCACTGCCACAATTTGGGGGTCCCAATGTCATTGCCACAATTTGGGGAGACACTGCCACAATTTGGGGGAGTCACTGCCACAATTTGGGGGTCCCAATGCCACTGTCACAGAATGGGGGTGACACTGCCACAATTTGGGGGGTCACTGCCACAATTTGGGGGTGACACTGCCACAATTTGGGGTGACACTGCCACAATTTGGGGGTCCCAATGTCAGTGTCAGAGTTTGGGGGTGACACAAACCCAGCACAGGGGTCCCACGGTGACACTGCCACAATTTGGGGGTCCCAATGTCACTGCCACAATTTCGGGGTCCCCAATGCCACTGCCACAATTTTCGGGTCCCACAGTGCCACTGCCACAATTTGGGGGTGACACTGCCACAATTTGGGGGTCCCAGTGTCACTGCCACAATTTGGGGGTCCCCCTGTCACTGCCAGAATTTGGGGGTCCCACGGTGCCACTGCCACAATTTGGGGGGTCCCAATGCCACTGTCACAGAATGGGGGTGACACTGCCACAATTTGGGGTGACACTGCCACAATTTGGGGGTGACACTGCCACAATTTGGGGTGACACAGCCACAATTTGGGGGTCCCAATGTCACTCTCAAGAGTTTGGGGGTGACACAGACCCAGCACAGGGGTCCCACAGTGCCACTGCCACAATTTGGGGGATCCCAATGCCACTGTCACAGAATGGGGGTGACACTGCCACAATTTGGGGGTCCCCATGTCACTGCCACAATTTGGGGGTGACACTGCCACAATTTGGGGGTCCCAATTTCACTCTCAAGAGTTTGGGGGTAGCACAGCGGCCCCACAGTGCCACTGCCACAATTTTGGGGTCCCACAGTGACACTGCCACAATTTGGGGGGGATGTCCCTGTCACATCACTATCCCCCCACAACGCCACAACTTCCATCTCCACCTCTCCCCCATCCCCCCAAACCCCCTTATCCCCACCCCAATTAAAAAAAACCCTTTTTTATCCCCCCACCACACGCGTGTCCCCTCAGTCCCCACACCGCCAGCACCTACTTGCTTTGAGGATTCACATTCTGCAACATCGCGGCTGCTGCTGCTGCTGCGTGCGGGGCCCTCCGGCCTTCCTCTCCTCCTCCTCCTCCTCCTCCTCCTCCTCCTCCTCCTCCTCCTCCTCCTCCCGCCGTCTCCTCCGACGAGCCCCCCACTTTGCCCGGCCAAAACCTTCTCCTTCACCGGCCCGTTCGGGGCCTTCCCCACATCAGCGCATCGCCGTTATCCGTGAAAACAGGGGAGGGGGGATTTATTTTCTTTTTTTTGGTTGTTTTGTCTTGTTTGTTTTGTTATACCGGCAGCCCCCTCCCCTTTTTAGGAGCTGTTTAAACGGAGGAGCGGAGCGGAGAGAACGAACGGGGGCGCGGCGAAAATGGCGGCGCGTTCTGAGGGGAGCTGAGGGGAGGGGGGGGGGCGCGCACAGAAAAAAGGGTAAAAAAATAAAAAATAAAAACCGGGAAGATCCTTCGGAGCCTCACCCGCACCCGCTCGGAACACACAAGCCCGGCCGAGTCGCTGCGAGCCGCGGGGGCTGAGGAAGGAAGCGCGGAGCCGCGCTTGGCAGCGGCGGATGACGGCGGATATCGGCGGGCGGCTCAGCGGCGGCCGCGCTCCATCTTGGCTCGCTGAGGGGAAGGCGGGGGGGGCGGGTTGTGAGGGAGGAAGGTGGAAAAAAAGAATAAGCGGAGGGTGGAGGAGGGTGGAGGCGGGTGTCCCCCCTCCCCTTCTCCTCCCGCCGCCGCCGGTGGCCGCAGGCAGGGGTCGCTGCGGAGGCCGGGGAGGGTCCGCGGGGAGGGTCCCGGAGCCCTCCGGGATAAGCGGAGGCGGGGGATGGAGCCGGGCTTTGGGGCCGCCCCCCTCCTGGCGCGCGCGCCGGGCCCGACCCGCTCCGTCCCTTCGTCCCCGCGAAATGGCGCCGCTCGGCCTGCCCCCGCCCGCCCTTATATAGACGCCAGCCGCCTCGCCATTGGCGGCGGACGGCGCTGACGTCACCCAACCCACCCTCCCCGCCCCGCCGCGGCCTCATTGGGCGGAGGCACCGGCGGGGTGTGGATGCGATTGGATGAGCGCCGCGTCAATCACCCGCGCGGCTCCCCGCCCCTCGCGGTTTTCCGCCCAGCGCCTCACCCGACGCGCGCGGCCGCCTCGGCGCTGATTGGTCGGCGCCGCCGCCCGCCGCGCGGTGATTGGGCGGGGGGTCACGCGGGGGGCGGGCGCAGACGCTGATTGGCGGAGGCGCGCCGGGGGAGGGGGAAGCGAAGGAGGAAGAAGGAGCCGCCGGGCGCCATCTTGAATGGCGGCGGTGGCCGCCGCCGGACAATGAGGGCGGCCGGTGGCGGCCGGACCCGCCGCTTCCCCCGCCGCTCCTCGGCCGCAGCGAGCTCCGAGGACGCGCCCCCGCCGGGCCTCACCCCCCTCGCGGTGCCCTCCTAGGCCTCAATGCGCCGTTAAACCTAGCACCCCCCCCCCCCCCACCAAGCCATCCACGCACCGCGTCTTCCCCGCGCCCCGCGGTGCCCACGGGCGCTCGGCCGGCTCCAGCCTTTCCCTGAGCACACGCGGGGGGCGACAACCCCCACGGACACGCCGCTACCACCGCTAAAAACCCCAAATACCGCTACCCCCCCACACCACCACCCCCCTTTACCCCCAACCTCCTTCCCTCCCCACGGGCATCCATCAGCGCCCGCTCCCCCTC
Source organism: Taeniopygia guttata (assembly GCF_048771995.1). Classification (NCBI taxonomy): domain Eukaryota; kingdom Metazoa; phylum Chordata; class Aves; order Passeriformes; family Estrildidae; genus Taeniopygia; species Taeniopygia guttata. The sequence continues at coordinate 1,737,108 of NC_133060.1, read as the reverse complement.
AGGACGCGCCGACCCTTTTCGCCTTCCACGCTCGGGGAAGCGTCGCGTCCTTCCCTCCCTCCTCACCCCACCACCCCCCTCCCCACACCATTCCCCGGGCTCGCAGGACACGGGCGGCTCCGTGTGGCGTCCGCTTCCCTTCCCCCCCCTCCCCGGGGCTCGCCACCGCCACCGTGACACAGCACTTGGGGCCGCGCCCGCCGCCGCCCCCGCGCGAACACCCAAACATGGCGCTTTTCGCCCCAAACCGCCGCCCCCACCAAGCCGCGCCCTCCGCGCTGTCAATCAACGCCAACTCCGCTTCCTATTGGCTGCCTCGCCCAAAAGGGGGCGGGATAAAGCGTGATTGACAGCGCGGGGCCCCACGTGACCTCCCCGCCGCTGTTGAGGGGGGGAAGGGCGATGCCGCGCCCCCCCCCCCATAGAACTCACCTGAGGCGCCGCCGCTTTTCGCCGCCATCCCCGGGCTCGCCCCCGCTTCATCCGCCCCCTCTCCGCTCCCCTCAAAGCCCCCCGCCCCAAAAACCCCCGAGTTTGGGGTAAAAAAGGTAAAAAAAACCATCCCGGGGCAGAAAAGGGAGCCACGAGCTACGTCACCCGCGCGCTGATTGGCTGGCGGACGTCACGTGGCTCCCCCGCGGCTCCCACGGGTCCCCATTCATGACCCCCCCCCCGAGTGGCGGGAAAAGCTCCGCGGGGTCCTAACGCCGCGCGCATGCGCAGTGCGGGTGCGCAGCCGCGTGGGGTGGGGGGGCACCCACGGGTGGGGTTTGGGGTCCCAAAATTTCCGGGGGTGTCCCCACGGGGGTCCGCGACATTCTCGGGATGTCCCCTGGGGGGTCGGGGGGCACCCACGGGGGGATTTGGGGTCCCAAAATTTCCGGGGGTGTCCCCACGGGGGTCCGCGACATTCTCGGGATGTCCCCACGGGGGTCTCAGGAGGGGTCGGGGGGCACCCACGGGGGGATTTGGGGTCCCAAAATTTCCGGGGGTGTCCCCACGGGCGTCCGCGACATTCTCGGGATGTCCCCTGGGGGGTCGGGGGGCACCCACGGGAGTCCGTGTTTTACTGTGGGGCACCCACGGGTGGATTTGGGGGTCCCAAAACTTCCATTTTTCTCCCCACGAGGGGTCGGGGGGCACCCACGGGTGTCCGTGTTTTACTGGGGGGCACCCACGGGTGGGATTTGGGGTCCCAAAATTTCCGGGGGTGTCCCCACGGGGGTCCGCGACATTCTCGGGATGTCCCCTGGGGGGTCGGGGGGCACCCACGGGTGTCCGTGTTTTACTGGGGGGCACCCACGGGGGTCTTAGGAAGGGTGGGGGGCACCCACGGGTGGGGGGGGTCCCAAAATTTCCGTGGGTGTCCCCACGGGGGTCCGCGACACTCTCGGGATGTCCCCTGGGGGGTCTCAAGAAGGGTGGGGGGCACCCACGGGGGTCTTAGGAAGGGTGGGGGGCACCCACGGGGGTCCCTGTTTTACTGTGGGGCACCCACGGGTGGATTTTGGGGGTCCCAAACTTCCATTTTTGTTCCCACGGGGGTCCGTGACATTCTCGGGGTGTTCCCTGGGGGTCGGGGGGCACCCACGGGTGAATTTGGGGGTCCCAAACTTCCATTTTTGTCCCCACGAGGGGTCGGGGGGCACCCACGGGTGGATTTTGGGGGTCCCAAATTTCCATTTTTGTCCCCACGAGGGGTCGGGGGGCACCCACGGGGGTCCCTGTTTTACTGTGGGGCACCCACGGGTGGATTTTGGGGGTCCCAAAACTTCCATTTTGTCCCCACGAGGGGTCGGGGGGCACCCACGGGGGTCCGTGTTTTTGTGGGGGGCACCCACGGGGGGATTTGGGGTCCCAAACCTCCATTTTTGTCCCCACGAGGGGTCCGGGGGCACCCACGGGGGTCCGTGTTTTGGTGGGGGGCACCCACGGGTGGATTTTGGGGGTCCCAAACTTCCATTTTTGTCCCCACGAGGGGTCGGGGGGCACCCACGGGGGTCCGTGTTTTACTGGGGGGCACCCACGGGTGGATTTTGGGGGTCCCAAATTTCCATTTTTGTCCCCACGAGGGGTCGGGGGGCACCCACGGGGGTCCGTGTTTTACTGGGGGGCACCCACGGGTGGATTTTGGGGGTCCCAAACTTCCATTTTTGTCCCCACGAGGGGTCGGGGGGCACCCACGGGGGTCCGTGTTTTGGTGGGGGCACCCACGGGGGGATTTTGGGGGTCCCAAACTTCCATTTTTGTCCCCACGAGGGGTCGGGGGGCACCCACGGGGGTCTCAAGAAGGGTGGGGGGCACCCACGGGTGGATTTTGGGGGTCCCAAATTTCCATTTTTGTCCCCACGAGGGGTCGGGGGGCACCCACGGGGGTCTTAGGAAGGGTGTGGGGCACCCACGGGGGGATTTGGGGTCCCAAAATTTCCGTGGGTGTCCCCACGGGGGTCCGCGACATTCTCGGGATGTCCCCTGGGGGGTCGAGGGGCACCCACGGGGGTCTTAGGAAGGGTGAGGGGCACCCACGGGTGTCCGTGTTTTACTGGGGGGCACCCACGGGGGTCTCAAGAAGGGTGGGGGGCACCCACGGGGGTCTCAGGAGGGGTCGGGGGGCACCCACGGGTGGATTTTGGGGGTCCCAAATTTCCATTTTTGTCCCCACGCTGGTCACGCGTGTCCCCCTAATTAATTCCCGCCCCCCCACGCCGCTCATTAACCCCCTAATTTTGGAGTGGGGGGTGTCACGGAGGGTCAGGGAGTGGGGGGGGTGTCCCCACCCTCGCGTGACCCTTTTTGGGGGGTTTTGGGACCCCCACTCGTGTCACCCCACGCGGGAACAGCGGCGGCCGCTCTGTCACCGACCCCGCGCCGCGCCGGCGGTTCCTCTACCTAGCAACAGCTGACGTCACAGCCACGGAGCGCTCCCATTGGCTGCGCGCACGGGTGGGGTCCGCCTGGGATATTGGGGAGATTTGGGGACATTTGGGGACATTTGGGGACACGGAGGGGCCATGGGGGTCCTCGGGGCGGTGCTCGCGGGGGTTTTGGTGGCCGTGGCCGTGGCTGAGCCGGGTAGGAGGGGGAGGAGGGGAGGGGGAGGGAGAGAGGGAGGGGGAGGGGAGGCGAGGCCGTGGTCTCACTTTGGTGTTTGTCCTCTCTCTGTCGCCTTGTTGTCACCTGTGTCCCCCCTGTCCCTTCGCTGTCCCCCTGACCCTCTCCCCTCCTCCATCCCCATTTCCCTCTCCCCATTCCCCATTCCCTCTCCCCATTTCCCTCTCCCCATTTCCCTCTCCCCATTTCCCTCTCCCCATTTCCCTCTCCCCATTTCCCTCTCCCCATTTCCCTCTCCCCATTCCCCTCTCCCCATTCCCTCTCCCCATTTCCCTCTCCCCATTCCCTCTCCCCATTTCCCTCTCCCCATTTCCCTCTCCCCATTCCCTCTCCCCATTCCCCTCTCCCCATTTCCCTCTCCCCATTCCCTCTCCCCATTTCCCTCTCCCCATTTCTCCCCATTTCCCTCTCCCCATTTCCCTCTCCCCATTCCCCCCTCAATTTCCCTCTCCCCATTTCCCTCTCCCCATTTCCCTCTCCCCATTCCCCTCTCCCCATTTCCCTCTCCCCATTCCCTCTCCCCATTTCCCTCTCCCCATTTCTCCCCATTCCCTCTCCCCATTCCCCTCTCCCCATTTCCCTCTCCCCATTCCCTCTCCCCATTTCCCTCTCCCCATTTCCCTCTCCCCATTTCCCTCTCCCCATTTCCCCCTCCCCATTTCCCTCTCCCCATTTCCCTCTCCCCATTCCCCCCTCCCCATTTCTCCCCATTTCCCTCTCCCCATTTCCCTCTCCCCATTTCCCTCTCCCCATTTCCCTCTCCCCATTTCCCTCTCCCCATTTCCCTCTCCCCATTTCCCTCTCCCCATTCCCCTCTCCCCATTCCCCTCTCCCCATTTCCCTCTCCCCATTTCTCCCCATTCCCTCTCCCCATTTCCCTCTCCCCATTTCCCTCTCCCCATTTCCTCTCCCCATTTCCCTCTCCCCATTTCCCTCTCCCCATTTCCCTCTCCCCATTTCCCTCTCCCCATTTCTCCCCATTTCCCTCTCCCCATTTCCCTCTCCCCATTTCCCTCTCCCCATTCCCTCTCCCCATTCCCTCTCCCCATTTCTCCCCATTTCCCTCTCCCCATTTCCCTCTCCCCATTCCCTCTCCCCATTTCCCTCTCCCCATTCCCTCTCCCCATTTCTCCCCATTTCCCTCTCCCCATTTCCCTCTCCCCATTCCCTCTCCCCATTTCCCTCTCCCCATTCCCCTCTCCATTTCCCTCTCCCCATTCCCCTCTCCCCATTCCCCTCTCCCCATTTCCCTCTCCCCATTCCCTCTCCCCATTTCCCTCTCCCCATTTCTCCCCATTTCCCTCTCCCCATTTCCCTCTCCCCATTTCCCTCTCCCCATTTCTCCCCATTTCCCTCTCCCCATTTCCCTCTCCCCATTTCCCTCTCCCCATTTCCCTCTCCCCATTTCCCTCTCCCCATTTCCCTCTCCCCATTTCCCTCTCCCCATTTCTCCCCATTTCCCTCTCCCCATTCCCTCTCCCCATTTCCCTCTCCCCATTTCTCCCCATTTCCCTCTCCCCATTCCCTCTCCCCATTCCCTCTCCCCATTTCCCTCTCCCCATTTCCCTCTCCCCATTTCCCTCTCCCCATTTCTCCCCATTTCCCTCTCCCCATTTCCCCCTCCCCATTCCCTCTCCCCATTTCCCTCTCCCCATTTCCCTCTCCCCATTTCCCTCTCCCCATTTCCCTCTCCCCATTTCCCTCTCCCCATTCCCTCTCCCCATTCCCTCTCCCCATTCCCTCTCCCCATTTCCCTCTCCCCATTTCTCCCCATTCCCTCTCCCCATTTCTCCCCATTTCCCTCTCCCCATTTCCCTCTCCCCATTTCTCCCCATTTCCCTCTCCCCATTTCCCTCTCCCCATCTCCCCCTCCCCATTTCCCTCTCCCCATTTCCCTCTCCCCATTTCTCCCCATTTCCCTCTCCCCATTCCCCTCTCCCCATTCCCTTCCCCATTTCCCTCTCCCCATTTCCCTCTCCCCATTCCCTCTCCCCATTCCCCCTCCCCATTTCCCTCTCCCCATTTCCCTCTCCCCATTCCCTCTCCCCATTTCCCTCTCCCCATTTCCCTCTCCCCATTTCCCTCTCCCCATTCCCTCTCCCCATTCCCCCTCCCCATTCCCTCTCCCCATTTCCCTCTCCCCATTTCCCTCTCCCCATTCCCTCTCCCCATTTCTCCCCATTTCCCTCTCCCCATCTCCCCCTCCCCATTTCTCCCCATTTCCCTCTCCCCATTTCCCTCTCCCCATTTCCCCCTCCCCATTTCCCTCTCCCCATTTCCCTCTCCCCATTTCTCCCCATTTCCCTCTCCCCATTTCCCTCTCCCCATTTCCCTCTCCCCATTTCCCTCTCCCCATTTCCCTCTCCCCATTTCCCTCTCCCCATTTCTCCCCATTTCCCTCTCCCCATTTCCCTCTCCCCATTTCCCTCTCCCCATTTCCCTCTCCCCATTTCCCTCTCCCCATTCCCCTCTCCCCATTCCCCCCTCAATTTCCCTCTCCCCATTCCCCTCTCCCCATTTCCCTCTCCCCATTCCCCTCTCCCCATTTCCCTCTCCCCATTTCCCTCTCCCCATTTCCCTCTCCCCATTTCCCTCTCCCCATTTCCCTCTCCCCATTTCCCTCTCCCCATTTCCCTCTCCCCATTTCTCCCCATTTCCCTCTCCCCATTTCCCTCTCCCCATTTCTCCCCATTTCCCTCTCCCCATTCCCCTCTCCCCATTTCCCTCTCCCCATTCCCCCCTCCCCATTCCCTCTCCCCATTTCCCTCTCCCCATTCCCCTCTCCCCATTCCCTCTCCCCATTTCTCCGCATTTCCCTCTCCCCATTCCCTCTCCCCATTTCCCTCTCCCCATTTCCCTCTCCCCATTTCCCCCTCCCCATTTCCCTCTCCCCATTTCCCTCTCCCCATTTCCCCCTCCCCATTTCCCTCTCCCCATTTCCCTCTCCCCATTTCCCTCTCCCCATTCCCTCTCCCCATTCCCTCTCCCCATTTCCCTCTCCCCATTTCCCTCTCCCCATCCCCCTCTCCCCATTTCCCTCTCCCCATTTCTCCCCATTCCCTCTCCCCATTTCCCTCTCCCCATTTCTCCCCATTCCCCTCTGAATTTCCCTCTCCCCATTTCCCTCTCCCCATTTCCCTCTCCCCATTTCCCTCTCCCCATTTCCCTCTCCCCATTTCCCTCTCCCCATTCCCTCTCCCCATTTCCCTCTCCCCATTCCCTTCCCCATCTCCCCCTCCCCATCTCCCCCTCCCCACCCCCTCCCCACTTCCCCCACCCCTCCCCCAGCCCCAGACCCTCCCCCCCACACCCTTCTGGAGGTCCTGACGTGCCAGCCCGACCCTCCCTCCCTCTCCCTCTCCCTCATTTTGGACTCCCGCGCCCTTTTCTGGTTCGATTTTCCCGGTTCTCGGTGGCTCCGCGGCGGTCCCGATTTGCCGCCCCGGCCCGGGGCTCTGGAGCCGCCCGGGGAGATCCTCCCGGAGACCCAAATCTGCCGCGAAATCCTGGGAAAAGTCAGCGCCCAAGCGGCCCGGAGGCTGCCCCAGGCCAAGGGTAGGACGGGGAAATTGGGGGAAAAAGGGATGGGAAATGTGGGAAAAATTGGGGGAAAAAAGGATGGGAAATGTGGGGGAAATTGGGGATGGAGAGTGTGAAAATTGGGAAAAAAAGGATGGGAAATGTGGGAAAAAATGGCGAAAAAGGATGGGAAATGTGGGAAAAATTGTGGAGAAAGGGATGGGAAATAATGGGGAAAATTGGGGGAAAAGGGATGGGAAATATGGGGGGAAATGGGGAAAAAAGGATGGGAAATGTGGGGGAAATTGGGGGAAAAGGATGGGAAATGTGGGGGAAATTGGGGAAAAGGGATGGAAAATGTGGGAAAAATTGGGGAAAAAGGAATGGAAATAGTAGGAAAAATTTGAGAAAAAAGGATGGGAAATGTGGGGGAAATTGGGGGAAAAAGGGATGGGAAATGTGGCGGGAAATGGGGAAAAAGGATGGGAAATGTGGAAAAATTTTGGGGTGGATGGATGCAAATAGTGGGAAAAGTTGGGGGAAAAGGGATGGAAAATGTGGGGGAAATTGGGGATTAAGGGATGGGAAATGTGGAAAAAATGGGGGGAAAGGGATGGGAAATGTGGAGGAAATTGGGGGAAAAGTGGGAAAAATTGGGGATTAAGGGATGGGAAATGTGGGGGAAAAATTGGGGGGAAAAAAGGATGGGAAATGTGGGGAAAATTGGGGATGGAGAGTGTGAAGATTGGGGAAAAATGGATGGGAAATGTGGGAAAAATGGGGAAAAAAGGGATGGGAAATGTGGGAAAAATTGGGGGAAAAGGGATGGGAAATGTGGGAAAATTTGGGGAAAAAAGGATGGGAAATGTGGGGGAAATTGGGGAAAAAAGGATGGGAAATGTGGGAGAAATTGGGGGAAAAGGATGGGAAATGTGGGGAAAAACTGGGGATGGAGAGTGTGAAAATTCGGGGAAAAGGATGGGAAATGTGGGAAAAATTGGGGAAAAAAGGATGGGAAAGGGGGGAAAAATTGGGGGAAAATGGATGGAAATAGTGGGAAAAGTTGGGGGAAAAGTGGGAAAAATTGGGGAAAAGGGATGGGAAATGTGGGGGAAAATGGGGAAAAGGGATGGAAATAGTGGGAAAAGTTGGGGGAAAAGTGGGAAAAATTGGGGATTAAGGTATGGGAAATGTGGGGGAAATTGGGGATGGAAAGGGATGGAAATAGTAGGAAAAGTTGGGGGAAAAGGGATGGGAAATGTGGGAAAATTTGGGGACGAAGGGATGGAAAATATAGGGAAAAATGGGGGTTGATGGATGGGAAATGTAGGAAAAATTTGGGATGGAGGGTTGGGAATTGTGGAAACAAAGAGATGGAAAATGTGGGAAAATTTGGGGGTGGGAGGGATGGGAAATGTGGAAGAATTTGGGAATGAAAGGGTGGAGTCCCAAATCTGCCGCGAAATCCTGGGAAAAGTCAGCGCCAAAGCGGCCCGGAGGCTGCCCCAGGCCAAGGGTAGGAGCGGGAAATTGGGGAAAAAAGGGATGGGATATGGGGGAAAAATTGGGGAAAAAGGGATGGGAAATGTGGGAAAAATTGGGGGGAAAAGGGATGGGAAATGTGGGGGAAATTGGGGGGAAAAGGGATGGGAAATGTGGGAAAAATTGGGGGAAAAAGGGATGGGAAATGTGGGGGAAATTGGGGGGAAAGGGATGGGAAATGTGGGCGGAATTGGGGAAAAAAAGGATGGAAATAGTGGGAAAAGTTGGGGGAAAGGGATGGGAAATGTGGGAGAAATTTGGGATGGAGAGTGTGAAAATTGGGGTAAAAGGGATTGGAAATGTAGGGGGAAATGGGGGAAAAGGAATGGAAATAGTGGGAAAAGTTGGGGGGAAAGGGATGGAAATAGTGGGAAAAGTTGGGGGGAAAGTGGGAAAAATTGGGGAAAAAAGGATGGGAAATGTGGGAAAAAAATTGGGGGAAAAAGGATGGGAAATGTGGGAAAAATTGGGAAAAAAAGGATGGGAAATGTGGGGGAAATTGGGGGGAAGGGATGGGAAATGTGGGTGGAAATCAGGGAAAAAAGGATGGGAAATGTGGGGAAAATTGGGGAAAAAAGGATGGGAAATGTGGGGAAATTGGGGAAAAAAGGATGGGAAATGTGGGAAAAATTGGGGGGAAAAGGGATGGGAAATGTGGGGGGAAATGGGGGGAAAGGGATGGGAATAGTGGGGGAAAATGGGGAAAAGGGATGGGAAATCTGGGTGGAAATCAGGGAAAAAAGGATGGGAAATGTGGGAAAACTTGGGGGGAAAGGGATGGGAAATGTGGGGGAAATTGGGGATGGAGAGTGTGAAAATTGGGAAAAAAAGGATGGGAAATGTGGGGGAAATTGGGGGAAAAAAGGGATGGGAAATGTGGGAAAATTTTGGGGTGGATGGATGGAAATAGTGGGAAAAGTTGGGGGAAAAGGGATGGGAAATGTGGGAAAAATTGGGGATGGAGAGTGTGAAAATTGGGGGAAAAGTGATGGGAAATGTGGGAAGAGTTGGGGGAAAAGGGATGGGAAATGTGGGAAAAATTTGGGAAAAGGGATGGGAAATGTGGGGGAAATTGGGGAAAAAAGGATGGGAAATGTGGGGGAAATTGGGGAAAAAAGGATGGGAAATGTGGGGGAAATTGGGGGAAAAGTGGGAAAAATTGGGGATTAAGGGATGGGAAATGTGGGGGGAAATGGGGGGAAAGGGATGGGAAATGTGGGAAAACTTGGGGGGAAAAGGGATGGGAAATGTGGGGGAAATTGGGGGGAAAAGGGATGGGAAATAGTGGGAAAAGTTGGGGGAAAGGGATGGGAAATGTGGGGGAAATTGGGGAAAAAAGGATGGGAAATGTGGGGGAAATTGGGGATTTAGGTATGGGAAATGTGGGGGAAATTGGGGGGAAAAGGGATGGAAATAGTGGGAAAAGTTGGGGGGAAAGGGATGGGAAATGTGGGAGAAATTTGGGATGGAGAGTGTGAAAATTGGGGAAAAAGGGATGGGAAATGTGGGAAAAATTGGGGGAAAAGGAATGGGAAATGTGGGAAAAGTTGGGGGAAAAAGGACGGGAAATGTGGGGGGGAAATGGGGGAAAAGGGATGGGAAATGTGGGGGAAATTGGGGGTGGAGAGTGTGAAAATTGGGGAAAAAGGATGGGAAATGTGGGGGGAAATGGGGAAAAGTGATGGGAAATGTGGGAAAAATTGAGGGAAAAGTGATAGGAAATGTGGGAAAAGTTGGGGAAAAAAGGATGGGAAATGTGGGAAAAATTTTTGGGTGGATGGATGCAAATAGTGGGAAAAGTTGGGGGAAAAGGGATGGGAAATGTGGGGGGAAATGGGGGGAAAAAGGATGGGAAATGTGGGAAAAAATGGGGAAATAACGATGGGAAATGTGGGGGAAATTGGGGGAAAAAGGATGGGAAATGTGGGGGGAAATGGGGGAAAAAGGATGGAAATAGTGGGAAAAATAGGGAGGAAAAGGGATGGGAAATGTGGGAAAAATTGGGGGAAAAAGGGATGGGAAATGGGGAAAAAAGGATGGGAAATGTGGGAAAAAATTGGGGAAAAAGGATGGGAAATGTGGGGAAAGGTAGGGGGAAAGGGATGGGAAATGTGGGAAAAATTGGGAAAAAAAGGATGGGAAATGTGGGAAAAATGGGGGAAAAAGGATGGAAATAGTGGGGAAAATTGGGGAAAAAAGATGGGAAATGTGGGAAAACTTGGGGGGAAAAGGGATGGAAATAGTGGGAAAAATTGGGGGAAAAGTGGGAAAAATTGGGGGGGAAAAGGATGGGAAATGTGGGAAAAAATGGGGAAAAAAGGATGGGAAATGTGGGAAAAAAATTGGGGGAAAAAAGGATGGGAAATGTGGGGGAAATTGGGGGGAAAAGGATGGGAAATGTGGGGGAAATTTGGGATGGAGAGTGTGAAAATTGGGAAAAAAAGGATGGGAAATGTGGGAAAAATGGGGAAAAAAGGATGGGAAATGTGGGAAAAAATGGGGAAAAAAGGATGGGAAATGTGGGGAAAAATAGGGATGGAGTGTGTAAAAATTGGGGGAAAAGGGATGGGAAATGTGGGAAAAATTGGGGAAAAGTGATGGGAAATGTGGGGGAAATTGGGGATGGAGAGTGTGAAAATTGGGGAAAAAAGGATGGGAAATGTGGGAAAAGTTGGGGGGAAAAGGCATGGGAAATGTGGGAAAAATGGGGAAAAAGGGATGGAAAATGTGGGGAAATTTGGAGATGGAGAGTGTGAAATTTTGTGGATTAAGGGATGGAAAATATTTTCCCCATTTTTTACCCATTTCTCCCACTTTTCTCAATCCCATTTTCCCATTTTTCAAATTTTTCCATTCCCATTTTTTCCATTTTTCCCATTATCTCCATTTTTTTCCCATTTTTTCCCATTTTTCCCATTTTCCCCATTTTTTCCCCATTTTTCCCCATTTTTCCCATTTTTCCCCATTTTTCCCCATTTTTCCCCATTTTTCCCCATTTTTTCCCATTTTTTCCCCCAATTTTCCCCATTTTTACCAATTATTCCAATTTTTTCCCATTTTTCCCATTTTTTCCCATTTTTTCTCATTTTCCCCATTTTTCCTATTTTTCCCAAATTTTCCCCATTTTTCCAAATTATTCCCATTTTTTCCCATTTTTTCCCATTTTTACTCCATTTTTTTCCCAATTTTTTCCCATTTTTCCCCATTTTTTCCCATTTTTCCTATTTTTTCCCAATTTTCCCAATTTTTTCCCATTTTTTTCCCATTTTCCCCATTTTTCCCATTTTCTCGCAGTTTTTCACATTTTTTCCCATTTTTCCCCATTTTTTCCCAATTTTTCGCCATTTTCCCCATTTTTCCCCAATTTTCCCCATTTTCCCCATTTTTTCCCAATTTTTCCCAATTATTCCCATTTTTTCCCATTTTTTCCCATTTTTTCCCATTTTTTCCCATTTTTTCCCAATTATTCCCATTTTCCCCCATTTTTTCCCATTTTTACCCATTTGTTTCCCAATTATTCCCATTTTTTCCCACTTTTTCCCCAATTATTCCCATTTTTTCCCAATTATTCCAATTTTTTTCCTCAATTTTTTGCCATTTTCTCCCATTTTTTCCCAATTTTCCCATTTTCCCCTCAGCCATCCCATCAGTCTCGGTGTTCCCGTTGGAACCTCCATCCCCAGGAGAACCCACCACTCTGGTGTGCCTGGTGGAGAACATCTTCCAACCCAACTTTCCCATCCTCATTCCTCCATTTTCTCCCATTTTTATCCCAATTTTTCCCATTTTTTCCCATTTTCCCCTCAGCCATCCCGTCCATCTCGGTGTTCCCGTTGGAACCTCCATCTCCAGGAGAACCCACCACGCTGCTGTGCCTGGTGGAGAACATCTTCCAACCCAACGTTCCCATCCTCATTTCTCCAGTTTTTCTCCATTTTTATCCCATTTTTATCCCATTTTTTCCCATTTTTTCCCATTTTTCCCCATTTTTTCCCATTTTTTCCCATTTTTTCTCATTTTTCCCCAATTTTCCCCTCAGCCATCCCATCAATCTCGGTGTTCCCGTTGGAACCTCCATCTCCAGGAGAACCCACCACGCTGCTGTGCCTGGTGGAGAACATCTTCCAACCCAACTTTCCCATCCTCATTTCTCCATTTTTTCCCCATTTTTTCCCATTTTTCCCCATTTTTTCCCAATTTTTCCCATTTTTTCCCATTTTTTTCCCATTTTTCCCCATTTTCCCCCATTTTTTTCCATTTTTCCCCATTTTATCCCATTTTTCCCAATTTTCCCGATTTTCCCCTCAGCCATCCCATCAGTCTCGGTGTTCCCGTTGGAACCTCCATCCCCAGGAGAACCCACCACTCTGGTGTGCCTGGTGGAGAACATCTTCCAACCTTCCCATCCATATTTTATCCCACTTTTCCCCATTTTTATCCCATTTTTCCCCAATTTTCCCATTTTTCCCCTCAGCCATCCCGTCCGTCTCGGTGTTCCCGTTGGAACCTCCATCTCCAGGAGAACCCACCACGCTGCTGTGCCTGGTGGAGAACATCTTCCAACCCAACTTTCCCATCCACATTTCACCATTTTCTCCCATTTTTTCCCATTTTTCCCCTCAGCCATCCCATCGGTCTCGGTGTTCCCGTTGGAACCTCCATCCCTGGGAGAACCCACCACTCTGGTGTGCCTGGTGGAGAACATCTTCCAACCCAACTTTTCCAACCAGATTTGTCCATTTTTTCCCATTTTTCTCATTTTTTCTGATTTTCCCCTCAGCCATCCCGTCAGTCTCGGTGTTCCCGTTGGAACCTCCATCTCCTGGAGAACCCACCACTCTGGTGTGCCTGGTGGAGAACATCTTCCCACCATCGCTGGACATCGGCTGGACGGTGGCCGGAGCCGCGGTGACCTCCGGGGTCACTCTGGGTCCGTTCGTTCCGGCCGCCGACCTGACCTTCGTCCGCTTCTCCCGAATCTCCGTCCGCCCCACGTCCGGCGCCACCCACGCCTGCGTGGTCACCTCCGGCCGCGACAACGCCACCGCCGTGGCCTACTGGGGTGGGCGGGGGGGTTTTGGGGTGATTTGGGGTTTTTTGGGAATTTTTGGGGTTTTTTGGAGATTTTTTGGGGTTTTTTGGGGGTTTTTTGGGGTTTTTTTGGTGATTTTTTGGTGTTTTTTCGGTGATTTTTGTGGGATTTTTGGGGATTTTCTGGTGGTTTTTTCGGTGATTTTGGGGTGTTTTTAGGTGGGTTTAACGTGATTTTAGGGTGTTTTTTGGGTAATTTTGGGGTGATTTGGGATTTTTTGGGATTTTTTGGGGTTTTTTTGGAGGTTTTTTGGCGTTTTTACGGTGATTTTTTGGGATTTTCTGGTGGTTTTTTCGGTGATTTTGGGGTGTTTTTTAGGTGGGTTTAAGGTGATTTTAGGGGTTTTTTGGGGGTTTTTTGGGTGATTTTTGGTGATTTTGGTCATTTTTTGGGGGATTTTGTGGAGATTTTTGTGGGATTTTTGGGGAGTTTTTGTGGGATTTTTGGGGAGTTTTTGTGGGATTTTTGGGGATTTTTTGGTGTTTTTTCAGTGATTTTTGGGTGTTTTTCAGGAGGGTTTAACGTGATTTTAGGATTTTTTTTGGGTGATTTTGGGTGATTTTTGGTGATTTTTGCTGATTTTTTGGGGTTTTTTTGGAGGTTTTTTGGCGTTTTTACGGTGATTTTTGTGGGATTTTTGGGGATTTTCTGGTGTTTTTTTCAGTGATTTTTGGGTGGTTTTCAGGTGGGTTTAAGGTGATTTTAGGGTTTTTTTGGGTGATTTTGGGGTGATTTGGGGTTTTTTGGGATTTTTTGGAGGTTTTTTGGAGGTTTTTTGGTGTTTTTACGGTGATTTTTTGGCATTTTTTCAGTGATTTTTGTGGGATTTTTTGGGATTTTCTGGTCTTTTTTTCGGTGATTCTTGCGTGTTTTTCAGGTGGGTTTAAGGTGATTTTAAGGGTTTTTTGGGGCATTTTTTGGGGATTTTTTGGGGGATTTTTTGGAGATTTTTTGGGGATTTTTGGAGACTTTTTGTGGGATTTTTGGGGATTTTCTGGTGGTTTTTTCAGGGATTTTTGGGTGTTTTTCAGGTGGGTTTAAGGTGGTTTTAGGGTTTCTTGGGGTTTTTTGGGTGATTTTGGGGTGGTTTGGGATTTTTTGGGATTTTTTTGGGGTTTTTTTGGGGTTTTTTGGCGGTTTTACGGTGATTTTTGTGGGATTTTGGGGGATTTTCTGGTGGTATTTTCGGTGATTTTTGGGTGTTTTGCAGGTGGGTTTAAGGTGATTTTAGGGGTTTTTTTGGGATTTTTTTGGGATTTTTTGGGATTTTTTGGGGGTTTTTTTGGGATTTTTTGGGGGTTTTTTGGCGTTTTTACGGTGATTTTTTGGCGTTTTTTCGGTGATTTTTGTGGGATTTTTGGGGATTTTCTGGTGGTTTTTTCAGTGATTTTTGGGTGGTTTTCAGGTGGGTTTAAGGTGATTTTAGGGATTTTTGGGGGTTTTGGGTGACTTTTGGGTGATTTTGGGTGATTTTTGGTGATTTTTGGTGATTTTTGGGGTTTTTTTGGGGGTTTTCTGGCGTTTTTCCGGTGATTTTTGTGGGATTTTTGGGGATTTTCTGGTGTTTTTTTCAGTGATTTTTGGGTGGTTTTCAGGTGGGTTTAAGGTGATTTTAGGGTTTTTTTGGGGTTTTTTTGGGTGATTTTGGGTGATTTTTTTGGGGATTTTTTGGAGATTTTTGGGGAGTTTTTGTTGGGTTATTCTGGGTTTCTGGGGGATTCTTTTGGGATTTTTTGGGGGTTTTTTAGGAATATGGGGGGGTTGGTAATTTTTTGCGGATTTTTTGTAATTTTTTGGGGGATTTTTCGGGGATTTTTTTGGAGACTTTTGGGATTTTTTTGTGGGTTTTTTGGAGGCTTTTGGGGGTTTTTTTGTGAGTTTTTGAGGGATTTTTGTGGGATTTTTTTAGGGAGTTTTTGGGTGATTTTTGGTGATTTTTAGGGGATTTTTGGGCTTTTTTAGGGGAATTTTTTTGTGGGTTTTTTGGTATTTTTTGGGGTTTTTTTGGTTGGTTTTTTAGGGATTTTTTGGGGGTTTTGGATGACTTTTGGGTGATTTTTTTGGGGATTTTTTGGTTGATTTTTGGGGTTTTTGGGGGGATTTTTGGTTGAATTCTGTGGGGTTTTGGGGGTATTTTTGGGCTATATTTGGGTGATTTTGGGGGTATTCTTGGAGTATCTTTGGGGTTCTTTTTGGGTGATTTTTGGGATTATTTTGGGTGATTTTGGGGGTATTCTTGGAGTATCTTTGGGGTTCTTTTTGGGTGATTTTTGGGATTATTTTGGGTGATTTTGGGGATATTCTTGGAGTATCTTTGGGGTTCTTTTTGGGTGATTTTGGGGGTATTCTTGGAGTATCTTTGGGGTTCTTTTGGGGTGATTTTTGGGGTTATTTTGGGTGATTTTTGGGGTATTCTTGGAGTATCTTTGGGGTTCATTTTGGGTGATTTTTGGGATTATTTTGGGTGATTTTGGGGGTATTCTTGGAGTATCTTTGGGGTTCTTTTTGGGTGATTTTTGGGATTATTTTGGGTGATTTTGGGGGTATCTTTGGGGTTCTTTTTGGGTGATTTTTAGGATTATTTTGGGTGATTTTGGGGGTATTCTTGGAGTATCTTTGGGGTTCTTTTTGGGTGATTTTTGGGATTATTTTGGGTGATTTTGGGGGTATCTTTGGGGTTCTTTTTGGGTGATTTTTAGGATTATTTTGGGTGATTTTGGGGGTATTCTTGGAGTATCTTTGGGATTCTTTTTGGGTGATTTTTGGGATTATTTTGGGTGATTTTGGGGGTATTCTTGGAGTATCTTTGGGGTTCTTTTTGGGTGATTTTGGGGATTATTTTGGGTGATTTTGGGGGTATTCTTGGAGTATCTTTGGGGTTCTTTTTGGGTGATTTTTGGGATTATTTTGGGTGATTTTGGGGGTATCTTTGGGGTTCTTTTTGGGTGATTTTTGGGATTATTTTGGGTGATTTTGGGGGTATTCTTGGAGTATCTTTGGGGTTCTTTTTGGGTGATTTTTGGGGTTATTTTGGGTGATTTTTGGGGTATTCTTGGAGTATCTTTGGGGTTCTTTTGGGGTGATTTTTGGGGTTATTTTGGGTGATTTTTGGGGTATTCTTGGAGTATCTTTGGGGTTCTTTTTGGGTGATTTTTGGGATTATTTTGGGTGATTTTGGGGGTATCTTTGGGGTTCTTTTTGGGTGATTTTTAGGATTATTTTGGGTGATTTTGGGGGTATTCTTGGAGTATCTTTGGGGTTCTTTTTGGGTGATTTTTGGGATTATTTTGGGTGATTTTGGGGGTATTCTTGGAGTATCTTTGGGGTTCTTTTTGGGTGATTTTTGGGATTATTTTGGGTGATTTTGGGGGTATTCTTGGAGTATCTTTGGGGTTCTTTTTGGGTGATTTTTGGGGTTATTTTGGGTGATTTTGGGGGTATTCTTGGAGTATCTTTGGGGTTCTTTTTGGGTGATTTTTGGGGTTATTTTGGGTGGTTCTGGGGGTGGTTTTTGGGGCCGGAAGTGACCGGGCTCGGTGTCCGCAGTGGCTCCGGACGCGGCGCTGGACGAGCAGCTGGACACGGCGCTGGCCGGAGCCGCGCTGGCCCTGGGGCTCGTCCTGGCCCTGCTGGGGGCCGGCCTGGCCCTGCTGGCCCGCGACGGTACGGGCTAAACCCGGCCTAAACCTGGCCTAAACCCGGCCTAAACCTGGCCTAAACCCGGCCTAAACCCGGCCTAAACCTGGCCTAAACCCTGCCTAAACCTGGCCTAAACCTGGCCTAAACCCGGCCTAAACCCGGCCTAAACCCGGCCTAAACCCGACCTAAACCCGGCCTAAACCCGGCCTAGACCCGGGCTAAACCCAGCCTAAACCCGCCCTAAACCCGGCCTAAACCCGGCCTAAACCCGGCCTAAACCCAGCCTAAACCCGGCCTAAACAACGGCTAAACCCGGCCTAAACCCGGCCTAAACCCGGCCTAAACCACGGCTAAACCTGGCCTAAACCCGGCCTAAACCCAGCCTAAACCCGGCCTAGACCCGGCCTAAACCTGGCCTAAACCCGGCCTAAACCAGGGCTAAACCCGGCCTAAACCCGGCCTAGACCCGGCCTAAACCTGGCCTAAACCTGGCCTAAACCTGGCCTAAACCAGGGCTAAACCCGGCCTAAACCCGGCCTAAACCCAGCCTAAACCTGGCCTAAATCCGGCCTAAACCAGGGCTAAACCCGGCCTAAACCTGATCCTGGTTCTGATCCTGATCCCAGTTCTGGTCCCGATCCTGATCCTGGTTCTGATCCCGAACCTGATCCCGGTTCTAGTCCTGGTCCCAGTCCCGGTCCCAGTCCCAGTCCCAGTCCCAGTCCTGGTCCAAATCCCAGTCCCGGTCCCAATCCCAGTCCCAGTCCCAGTCCCAGTCCCAGTCCCAGTCCCAGTCCCAGTCCCAGTCCCAATCCCAGTCCCAATCCGGGGGTGCCCGGTGGGTCCATCCCCAATTTTGGGTTTCTGTTCACAGGCTGAGCTCGTCCCGTGGGAACCCGCGAGTGAAACGCGTCTGTCCGAAATAAACCCCGGCTTTGGCAGAGCCGCGTCCTCGTTTGTCCCAGGCCTGGTTCTAGTCCTGGTCCAGGTTCTGGTCCTGGTCCTGGTTTTAGTCCTGGTCCTGGTTCTGATCCTGATCCTGGTTCTGATCCTGGTCCTGCTCCTGGTCCTGGTTTTAGTCCTGATCCTGATCCTGGTCCTGGTTTTAGCCCTGATCCAGGTCCTGGTCCTGGTCCTGGTTCTGATCCTGATCCTGGTCCTGGTTTTAGTCCTGACCCTGTAGTCCTGGTCCTGGTTCTGATCCTGGTCCTGGTTTTAGTCCTGGTCCTGGTTCTGATCCTGATCCTGGTTTTATCCTGATCCTGGTCCTGGTTTTAGTCCCGATCCTGATCCTGATCCTGGTCCTGGTTTTAGTCCTGATCCTGGTCCTGGTTTTAGTCCCGATCCAGGTTCTGATCCTGGTCCTGGTTTTAGTCCTGGTCCTGGTTCTGATCCTGGTCCCGGTCCTGGTTTTAGTCCCGATCCAGGTTCTGATCCTGATCCTGGTCCTGGTTTTAGTCCTGATCCTGGTTCTGATCCTGATCCTGGTTTTAGTCCTGATCCTGGTTCTGATCCTGATCCTGGTTTTAGTCCTGGTCCTGGTTCTGATCCTGGTCCTGGTCCTGGTTTTAGTCCCGATCCAGGTTCTGATCCTGATCCTGGTCCTGGTTCTGATTCTGATCCTGGTTTTAGTCCTGATCCTGATCCTCGACCCTGATCCCAATCCCCATCCAGGTTCTGGTCCTGGTTTTAGTTCTGATCCCTGATCCTGGTCCTGATCCTGGTCCTGGTTTTAGTCCCGATCCAGGTTCTGATCCTGATCCTGATCCTGGTCCTGGTTTTAGTCCTGATCCTGATCCCGGTTTTATCCTGATCCCGGTTCTGGTCCCGGTTCTAATCCCAATCCTGATCCTGGTCCCAGTCCCGGGGTGGCTCCCAGTTCTCCCAGTAACGGCTCCCAGTAACAGTTCCCAGTGCTCCCAGTCCCCCCCAGTTCCCCCCAGTCCCTCCCAGTTCTCCCAGTTCGCTCCCAATCCATTCCCAGTCCATCCCAGTCCATCCCAGTCCGTCCCAGTCCCTCCCAATCCCTCCCAGTCCCTCCCAGTCCATTTCCAGTCTCCCCCAGTTCCCTCCCAGTCCCCCCCAGTGCTCCCAGTCCCTCCCAGTCCCTCCCAGTCCGTCCCAGTCCCTCCCAGTCCATCCCAGTCCCTCCCAGTCCCTCCCAGTCCCCCCCAGTCCCTTCCAGTCACTCCCAGTCCCCCCCAGTGCTCCCAGTCCATCCCAGTCCCTCCCAGTCCATCCCAGTCCCCCCCCAGTTCCCCCCCAGTCCCTCCCAGTTCTCCCAGTTCGCTCCCAGTCCCTCCCAGTCCCTCCCAGTTCTCCCAGTCCCTCCCAGTCCCTCCCAGTCCCTCCCAGTCCCTCCCAGTCACTCCCAGTTCTCCCAGTTCTCCCAGTCCATTTCCAGTCTCCCCCAGTTCCCTCCCAGTTCCCCCCAGTTCCCCCCAGTCCCTCCCAGTCCCTCCCAGTCACTCCCAGTTCTCCCAGTTCGCTCCCAATTTATTCCCAGTCCATCCCAGTCCCTCCCAGTTCCCTCCCAGTCCATCCCAGTCCATCCCAGTTCCCTCCCAGTTCTCCCAGTTCGCTCCCAATCTATTCCCAGTCCCTCCCAGTCCCCCCCAGTGCTCCCAGTTCCCCCCAGTTCCCTCCCAGTCCCTCCCAGTCCATCCCAGTCCATCCCAGTTCCCTCCCAGTCCCTCCCAGTCCCTCCCAGTCCCTCCCAGTCCCTCCCAGTCCATTTCCAGTTCCCTCCCAGTCCCTCCCAGTCCCTCCCAGTCCCTCCCAGTCCCTCCCAGTCCATCCCAGTTCCCTCCCAGTCCCTCCCAGTCACTCCCAGTTCTCCCAGTTCGCTCTCAATCTATTCCCAGTCCCTCCCAGTCCCTCCCAGTTCCCTCCCAGTCCCTCCCAGTTCCCTCCCAGTTCCCTCCCAGTTCCCTCCCAGTTCCCTCCCAGTTCCCCCCAGTTCTCCCAGTCCCTCCCAGTCCATTTCCAGTCTCCCCCAGTTCCCCCCAGTCCCTCCCAGTTCCCTCCCAGTCCCTCCCAGTCCCTCCCAGTCCCTCCCAGTCCCTCCCAGTTCCCCCCCAGTCCCTCCCAGTGCCCCCCCAGTTCCCTCCCAGTGCTCCCAGTCCCTCCCAGTTCTCCCAGTTCGCTCCCAATCTATTCCCAGTCCATCCCAGTCCCTCCCAGTCCCTCCCAGTCCCTCCCAGTCCATTTCCAGTCCCTCCCAGTCCCTCCCAGTCCCTCCCAGTTCTCCCAGTCCCTCCCAGTCATTCCCAGTCCGTCCCAGTCACTCCCAGTTCTTCCAGTTCGCTCCCAATCCCATCCCAGTCCCTCCCAGTCCCTCCCAGTCCCTCCCAGTTCTCCCAGTCCCTCCCAGTCCCTCCCAGTCCCTCCCAGTCCCTCCCAGTGCCCCCCCAGTTCCCTCCCAGTCCCTCCCAGTCCCTCCCAGTCCTCCCAGTCCCTCCCAGTCACTCCCAGTTCTCCCAGTTCGCTCCCAATCTATTCCCAGTCCGTCCCAGTCCATCCCAGTTCCCTCCCAGTCCCTCCCAGTTCCCCCCAGTTCTCCCCAGTGCTCCCAGTTCCCTCCCAGTCACTCCCAGTATTCCCAGTCCCTCCCAGTCCCTCCCAGTTCTCCCAGTTCGCTCCCAATCTATTCCCAGTCCGTCCCAGTCCATCCCAGTCCCTCCCAGTCCCTCCCAGTGCTCCCAGTCCCTCCCAGTCCATTTCCAGTCCCTCCCAGTCCATCCCAGTCCGTCCCAGTCCCTCCCAGTCCCTCCCAGTTCCCTCCCAGTCCCTCCCAGTCCATCCCAGTCCGTCCCAGTCCCTCCCAGTCCATCCCAGTCCCTCCCAGTCCCTCCCAGTCCCTCCCAGTTCCCTCCCAGTCCCTCCCAGTCCATCCCAGTCCCTCCCAGTCCCTCCCAGTCCATCCCAGTCCCTCCCAGTCCCTCCCAGTCCCTCCCAGTCCCCCCCAGTGCTCCCAGTCCCCCCCAGTCCATTTCCAGTCTCCCCCAGTCCCTCCCAGTTCCCTCCCAGTTCTCCCAGTTCGCTCCCAATCTATTCCCAGTCCATCCCAGTTCCCCCCAGTTCCCTCCCAGTTCGCTCCCAGTCCCTCCCAGTCCCCCCCAGTGCTCCCAGTCCCTCCCAGTCCATTTCCAGTCTCCCCCAGTTCCCTCCCAGTCCCTCCCAGTTCTCCCAGTTCCCTCCCAGTCCCTCCCAGTTCCCTCCCAGTCCCTCCCAGTGCTCCCAGTCCGTCCCAGTTCTCCCAGTTCCCTCCCAGTCCATTTCCAGTCCCTCCCAGTCCATCCCAGTCCCTCCCAGTCCCCCCCAGTCCATCCCAGTTCCCCCCAGTCCATTTCCAGTCCCTCCCAGTCCATTCCCAGTCCCTCCCAGTCCCCCCCAGTCCGTCCCAGTTCCCTCCCAGTCCATCCCAGTCCCTCCCAGTGCTCCCAGTCCCTCCCAGTCCATTTCCAGTTCCCCCCAGTCCCTCCCAGTTCCCCCCAGTTCCCCCCCCAGTCCCTCCCAGTCCCTCCCAGTTCCCTCCCAGTTCCCCCCAGTCCCTCCCAGTCCGTCCCAGTTCCCTCCCAGTCCCTCCCAGTTCTCCCAGTTCGCTCCCAATCTATTCCCAGTCCCCCCCCCAGTGCTCCCAGTCCCTCCCAGTCCCTCCCAGTCCCTCCCAGTTCTCCCAGTTCGCTCCAAGTCCCGCTGGCGGCCGCTGCCGCCTCAGTCCTGCCTGGCAACAAGTGACGCGCGCCCTCCGCGCGCTCCCATTGGCTGCCCCAAAAAATGTCCCCAAATGTCCCCAAACCTCCCCCGAAACCACCTCCCAGTTCCCTCCCAGTTCCTCCCAGTTCCTCCCAGTTCCTCCCAGTTCCTCCCAGTCCGTCCCAGTCCGTCCCAGTCCGTCCCAGTTCGTCCCAGTTCGCGATGCTGCCGCTGCTGCTGGCGGCGCTCGGAGCCCCCGGGGCGGGTGAGGAGCGCGGGTTTGGGGGGAAAAATCCGGGAAAAATGGGGAAAATTTGGGAAAATTTGGGAAAAGGGGAAGTCGGGGATGAGGGTGAGGCTGGGGGGGCTCCTCCCTATGAGTTTTGGGGGGGTTGGAGCGGATTTTGGGGTGAAAAATTGGGAATTTGGGGAGGTTTGGGGGGGCTCTGCCTTGTGCCAGAGGGGTTTTGGCGGGAAAATTTGGGGAAAATTTGGGAAAATTTGGGGAAATTTGGGAAAAGGGAAAGTTGGGGATGAGGGTGAGGCTGGGGGGGATCCGCCCTATAAATTTTGGGGGGCGTGGAGCGGATTTTGGGGTGAAAAAATGGGAATTTGGGGAGGTTTGGGGGGGCTCTGCCTTGTGGCAGCGGGGTTTCGAGGGGGGTTTTGGCGGGAAAAAATTTGGGGAAAATTTGGGAAAATTTGGGGAAATTTGGGAAAAGGGGAGTCGAGGATGAAGGCGGGGCTGGGGGGGCTCCGCCCTATAAATTTTGGGGGGGGTGGAGCGGATTTTGGGGTGAAAAATTGGGAATTTGGGGAGGTTTGGGGGGGCTCTGCCTTGTGCCAGCGGGGTTTTGGCGGGAAAAAATTTGGGGAAAATTTGGGAAAATTTGGGAAAAGGGAAAGTCGGGGATGAGGGTGAGGCTGGGGGGGCTCCGCCCTATAAATTTTGGGAGGGGTGGAGCCGATTTTGGGGTGAAAAATTGGGAATTTGGGGAGGTTTGAGGGGGCTCTGCCTTGTGCCAGCGGGGTTTTGGCGGGAAAAAATTTGGGGAAAATTTGGGAAAATTTGGGAAAAGGGAAAATTGGGGATGAGGGTGAGGCTGGGGGGGCTCCGCCCTATAAATTTTGGGGGGGGTGGAGCGGATTTTGGGGTGAAAAATTGGGAATTTGGGGAGGTTTGGGGGGGCTCTGCCTTGTGCCAGCGGGGTTTTGGCGGGAAAAAATTTGGGGAAAATTTGGGAAAATTTGGGAAAATTTGGGAAAATTTGGGAAAAGGGAAAGTTAGGGATGGGGGGGGGGCCGGGGGGGCTCTTCCCCATGAGGTTTGGGGGGGGTGGAGCGGATTTTGGGGTGAAAAATTGGGAATTTGGGGAGATTTGGGGGGGCTCTGCCTTTTGAGGGGGCGGATTTGGGGAGGAAATTGCCCAAAATCAACCGGAAAACTTTAAAAAACCCAAAATCCCCCAAAAATTCCCATAAAATCCTCCCTAATAGCCCAAAGCCCCCCAAATTCCAAAAAATCGGCAAAAAATTCCTCATAAACCGCAAAAAAACACCAAAAAGTCCCATTAAAATCACAATAAAACCACCAAAAGTACTTTAAAATATTTTAAAAATCGCCAAAATATTCACCCAAAAGTCAAAGAAAATATCAGCAAAAAATCCAGAAAATAACAAAAAATCTCCCAAAAAAACAAACAAAAAATTTAAAAATAAAAAATCCCCAAAAAACCAAAAAGTCCTTACAAAAACCCCAAAAATCTCAAAAAATCCCAAGAAAATCTCAAAAAAATTCAATAAAATTTTAAAAATCCAAAAATCTAAAGAAATCCCCAAAATCCCTCAAAAATCCCAAGAAAATCCAAAAATTCTAAAAAATAACCCCAAGAAATCCCCAAAATCCCTAAAAATCCCCTAAAAATCCCAAAAAATCTCAGAACAAAAAAAAATCCCAAAAAGTCCTAAAACAGCTCCACAAAATCCCCCCAAAAAACACAGAAAATGCAAAAAAAAACCCCAAAACCAATCCCAAGAAAATAAAAAATCCAATAAAACAAAAAAATCTCAAAAATAACCCAAAAATCCCAGAAAATCCAATTATAAACATCAAAAAACAAACAAAAAAAAAACCAAAAAAGAAAAATCACAAGAAATTCGGAAAATCCCTAAAAAAAAAGAAATCCCCACAAATTCACCCAAAATCCAAAAAAATCTCAGAAAAAAATCCTAAAAACTCTCCAAAAATACCCCAAAAACCCGAAAAAATACCAGAAAAATTCCAAGAAAATCCCCCAAAAAAACCCCAAAAAAACCCCTAAAAAACAACAAAAAAAAACCCCAAAAAACCCCTAAAAAACCAAAAAAATCCCCAAAAAACCCCCGAAAACCACCCCAAAAAACCAAGAAATTCCAAAACACCCCAAAAAAACCCCACAAAAAACCAAGAAATTCCAAAACACCCCAAAAAAAACCCAAAAACCCAAGAAAATCCCAAAAATCCTTTTAAAATTCCCTTTTTTTGTCCCCTTCAGCCCCGTTCGTGCTGCAGGTGGCCTCCAGCTGCTGGTTGGCCACCGACGGTTCCTTGGTGGCCACCAACGGCTCGCAGGACGTGGAGGTGGCGCTGTCCCGGATGCCGCTGGTCTGTGGGGACCTGCGGGGACCTCGCGGTGGCCCGTGCCAGCAGGGGGGACTCTTGGGGACACTTGGGGACACGGTGGCAGAGGCGCTGGCCCGGGACAGCCGGTGGGGACAGCGGCTGCGGCAGCGGCGGCGCCTCTGCCAGGAGCTGCCCAAGATGGTGTGGCCACCGCTGAGAGGTCAGGGGACAGCGGGGACATTGGGGACTTTGGGGACATTGGGAACATTGGGGACATTGGGGACATTGGGGACATTGGGGACATTTGGGACATTGGGGACATTGGGGACATTGGAGACATTGGGGACATTTGACACGTTGGGGACAATGGGAGATATTGGGGACATTGGAGATGTTGGCGACATTTGGAGACTTTGAGAACATTTGGGACATTGGGGACATTGGGGACATTGGGGGCGTTGGGGACATTGGAGACATTTGGGGACTTTGAGAACATTTGGGACATTGGGGACATCGGGGGGATTGGGGACGTTGGGGACATTGGGGACATTGGGGGCATTGGGGACATTGGGGACATTGGGAATGTTGGGGACATTGGGGACATTGGGGACATTGGGGGTGTTTGGGACATTGAGGACATCTGGGACATCAAGGGGACATTGGAGATGTTGGAGACATTTGGGGACTTTGAGGACATTGGGGAAATTGGGGACATTGGGGGTGTTTGGGACATTGGTGATATTGGACATGTTGGGGACATTGGGGACTTTGAGGACATTGGGGACATTTTTGGGGATTGGGGACATTGGGGACATTGGGGACATTTGGGACATTTGAGGACATTGGGGACATTGGGGACATTGGGGACATTGGAGATGTTGGCGACATTTGGGGACTTTGAGAACATTTGGGACATTGGGGACATTCGGGGACATTGGGGACGTTGGGGACATTGGGGACATTGGGGTCATTGGGGACATTGGGGACATTGGGGATGTTGGGGACATTGGGGACTTTGGGGACATTGGGGACATTGGGGACATTGGGGACATTTGGGACATTGGGGATGTTTGGGGACAATGGGGACATTGGGGACATTGGGACATTGGGGACATTGGGGACATTGGGGACATTGGGGACATTGGGGACGTTGGGGACATTGGGGTCATTGGGGACATTGGACACATTGGGGACATTGGGGGGTTGGGGACATTTGACACGTTGGGGACATTGGGGACATTGGGGGGATTGGGGGGATTGGGGACATTGGACACATTGGGGACATTGGGGACATTGGGGACATTGGGGACATTGGGGACATTGGGGACATTTGACACGTTGGGGACTTTGGGGACATTGGGGACATTGGGGACATTGGGGACATTGGGGACATTTGACACGTTGGGGACTTTGGGGACATTGGGGACATTGGGGACATTGGGGACATTGGGGACATTTGACACGTTGGGGACTTTGGGGACATTGGGGACATTGGGGACATTGGGGACATTGGGGACATTTGACACGTTGGGGACTTTGGGGACATTGGGGACATTGGGGACATTGGGGACATTGGGGACATTGGGAATGTTGGGGACGTTGGGGACGTTGGGGACATTTGAGGACATTGAGGATGTTGGAGACATTGGGGGTGTTTGAAACATTGGGGACATTGGGGACATTGGGGAGCTGGAGACATTGGGGACATTTGGGACATTGGGGACACTTGGGGACATTGGGGTCATTGGGGACATTGGGGTCATTGGGGACATTGGGGGATATTGGGGACATTGGGGACATTGGGGACATTGGGGACATTGGGGACATTGGGGACATTGGGGACATTGGGGGACATTTGGGACATTGGGGGGATTGGGGACATTGGACACATTGGACACATTGGGGACATTTGAGGACATTGGGGACTTTGGGGACATTGGGGGACTTTGAGAACATTTGGGACATTGGGGACATTTGGGGACATTTGGGACATTGGGGGGATTGGGGACATTGGACACATTGGACACATTGGGGACATTTGAGGACATTGGGGACTTTGGGGACATTGAGAACATTGGGGACATTGGATACATTGGGGACATTTGAGGACGTTGGGGACATTGGGGACTTTGAGAACATTTGGGACATTGGGGACATTGGGGACATTTGAGGACATTGGGGGTGTTTGGGACATTGGGGATATTGGACACGTTGGGGACATTGGGGACATTGGGGACATTGGACACATTGGGGACATTGGGGACATTGGGGACATTGGGGTCATTTGGGACATTGGGGACATTGGGGACTTTGGGACATTTGGGGGGATTGGGAACATTGGGGACATTGGGGACATTGGGGACATTGGGGACATTGGGGACATTGGGGACTTTGGGGACATTGGGGACATTAGAGGACATTGGGGTCATTGGGGACATTGGGGAGATTTGGGACATTGGGGACATTGGGGACATTGGGGATGTTGGGGACATTGGGGACATTGGGGACATTGGGGACTTTGGGGACATTGGGGACATTGGGGACATTGGGGACATTGGGGGGACATTGGGGACATTGGACACATTGGACACATTGGGGACATTGGGGACATTGGGGGGACATTGGGGACATTGGGGGGACATTGGGGACATTGGGGACATTTGGGACATTGGGGACATTGGGGACATTGGACACATTGGGGATATTTGAGGACATTGGGGACATTGGGGACATTGGGGACGTTGGGGACATTGGGAATGTTGGGGACATTGGGGACATTGGGGACTTTGGGGACATTGGGGACATTTGAGGACTTTGGGGACGTTGGGGACATTGGGGACATTTGACACGTTGGGGACATTGGGGACATTGGGGACATTGGGGACATTGGGGACATTTGAGGACCTTGGGGATGTTTGGGACGTTGGGGACATTGCGGACATTGGGGATATTGGGGACATTGGGAATGTTGGGGATGTTGGGGACATTGGACACGTTGGGGACAATGGGAGATATTGGGGACATTGGAGATGTTGGCGACATTTGGGGACTTTGAGAACATTTGGGACATTGGGGACATTGGGGACATTGGGGACATTGGGGGTGTTTGGGACATTGGGGACATTGGGGACGTTGGGGACTTTGGAGACGTTTGAGGACATTGGGGACATTGGGGGTGTTTGGGGACATTGGGGACGTTGGGGACATTGGGGACATTGGGGACATTGGGGACATTGGGGACATTGGGGACATTTGAGGACATTGGGGACGTTGGGGACAATGGGGCTGTTTGGGATATTGGGGACATTGGAGATGTTGGAGACATTTGGGGACTTTGAGAACATTGGGGACATTGGGGACATTGGGAACATTGGGGACATTGGGGACTTTGGGGACATTGGGGACATTGGGGACATTGGGGACATTGGGGACGTTGGGGACATTGGGGACATTGGGGACATTGGGGACATTGGGGACTTTGGGGACATTGGGGACATTGGAGACGTTTGAGGACATTGGCGACATTTGGGGACTTTGAGACCATTTGGGACATTGGGGACATTGGGGACATTGGGGACATTGGGGCTGTTTGGGACATTGGGGACATTGGGGATGTTGGAGATGTTGGAGACATTTGGGGACTTTGAGAACATTTGGGGACATTGGGGACATTGGGGACATTGGGGACATTGGGGACGTTGGGGACATTGGGGGACATTGGGGACATTGGGGGGATTGGGGACATTGGGGACATTGGGGGGATTGGGGACATTGGGGACATTGGACACGTTGGGGACATTGGGGACTTTGGGGACATTGGGGACGTTGGGGACGTTGGGGACTTTGGGAACACTGGGGACATTGGGGACATTGGGGACATTGGGGAGCTGGAGACATCAAGGACATTGGGGACTCTTGGGGACACTTGGGGACACGGTGGCAGAGGCGCTGGCCCAGGACAGCCGGTGGGGACAGCGGCTGCGGCAGCGGCGGCGCCTCTGCCAGGAGCTGCCCAAGATGGTGTGGCCACCGCTGAGAGGTCAGGGGACAGCGGGGACATTGGGGACATTGGGGACATTTGAGGACTTTGGGGACGTTGGGGACATTGGGAATGTTGGGGACATTGAGGACATTGGACACATTGGGGACATTGGGGACGTTGGGGACATTGGGGTCATTGGGGACATTGGGGACATTGGGGACATTTGAGGACATTGGGGGTGTTTGGGACATTGGGGATATTGGACATGTTGGGGACATTGGGGACATTGGGGACATTGGACACGTTGGGGACATTGGGGACATTGGGGGGACATTGGGGACATTGGGGGTGTTTGGGACATTGGGGATATTGGACACGTTGGGGACATTGGGGACATTGGGGAGCTGGAGACATCAAGGACATTGGGGACACTTGGGGACACGGTGGCACAGGCGCTGGCCCAGGACAGCCGGTGGGGACAGCGGCTGCGGCAGCGGCGGCGCCTCTGCCAGGAGCTGCCCAAGATGGTGTGGCCACCGCTGAGAGGTCAGGGGACAGCGGGGACAGCGGGGACATTGGGGACATTGGGGACATTGGGGACATTGGGGACATTCGACACGTTGGGGACATTGGGGACATTGGGAATGTTGGGGACATTGGGGGACATTGGGGATATTGGGGGGATTGGGGACATTGGGGATGTTTGGGACATTGGGGACATTGGGGACATTGGAGACATTGGGGACATTGGGGACATTGGGGACATTGGGGACATTGGGAATGTTGGGGACATCGGGGACATTGGGGACTTTGGGGACATTGGGGACATTGGGGACATTGGGGACATTGGGGGGATTGGGGACATTGGGGTCATTTGGGGACATTGGGGACGTTGGGGACATTTGGGCTTTTGGGGACACCGGAAATACCGGAGACATTTGGGACAATTTGGGACAATTTTGGCAACATTGGTGCCCATTTTGGGGCCATTTTGGGACAAACTTTGGGGCCATTTTGGGACACACTTGGGGACACATTTGGGGACATATTTGGGGTCACTTTTAGGACACTTTGGGGACACATTTGGGGTCACTTTTAGGACATTTTGGGCCCATTTTGGAAACATTTTTTGCCATTTTGGGAACATTGGCGGCCATTTTGTTGGAGCCATTTTGGGGCCATTTTGGGGCTATTTTGGATCACATTTGGGGACACATTTGGGGTCACTTTTAGGACATTTGGGACAATTTTAGAGAACATTTTGTGGAACATTTTGGGACCATTTTGGGACCATTTTGGGGAACATTTTGTGCCATTTTGGGAACATTGGTGGCCATTTTGTGGGAGCCATTTTGGACCCATTTTGGGGCCATTTTGGATCACATTTGGGGACACATTTGGGGACATATTTTGGGTCACTTTTAGGACACTTTGGGGACACATTTGGGTCACTTTTAGGATATTTTGGGCCCATTTTGGGGAACATTTATTGCCATTTTGGAAACATTTTGGAAACATTTGGTGCCATTTTGGGAACATTGGCGGCCATTTTGTGGGAGCCATTTTGGGGCCATTTTAGGGCCATTTTGGATCACATTTGGGGACACATTTGGGGACATATTTTGGGTCACTTTTAGGATATTTTGGGCCCATTTTGGGGAACATTTGGTGCCATTTTGGGAACATTGGCGGCCATTTTGTGGGAGCCATTTTGGAGGCATTTTAGGGCCATTGGGGACACATTTGGGGACATATTTGGGGTCACTTTTAGGACACTTTGGGGACACATTTGGGGTCATTTTTAGGATATTTTGGGCTCATTTTGGGGAACATTTGGTGCCATTTTGGCAACATTGGTGGCCATTTTGTGGGAGCCATTTTGGGGCTATTTTGGGGCCATTTGGATCACATTTGGGGACACATTTGGGGACATATTTTGGGTCACTTTTAGGACACTTTGGGGTCACATTTGGGGTCACTTTTAGGATATTTTGGGACCATTTTGGGGAATATTTTGTGCCATTTTGGGAACATTGGCGGCCATTTTGTGAGAGCCATTTTGGGGCCATTTTTGGGCCATTTTAGGGCCATTGGGGACACATTTGGGGACATATTTGGGGACACTTTTAGGACATTTTGGGGACATATCTGGGTCACTTTTAGGAAATTTTGGGCCCATTTTGGGGAACATTTTTTGCCATTTTGGAAACATTTTTTGCCATTTGGGGAACATTGGCGGCCATTTTGTGGGAGCCATTTTGGGGCCATTTTGGGACACACTTGGGGACACATTTGGGGACATATTTGGGGACACTTTTAGGACACTTTGGGGACACATTTGGGGTCACTTTTAGGACATTTTGAGGACACATTTGCGGCCACTTTTAGGACATTTTGGGCCCATTTTGGGGCAGATTTGGGCACACTGGTGGCCATTTTGAGGCACATCGGCGGCCATCTTGGGCCCATTTTGAACCCATTTTTCTCCATTTTGGGACACATTTGGTGACACATTTGGGGCCATTTTGGGGCCACTTTTAGGACATTTTGAGGCACATTTGTGGCACAATTTGGGGCCATTTTGGGGAACATTTTGGGACCATTTTGGGGAACATTTTGTGCCATTTTGGGCACATTGGCGGCCATTTTGTGGGAGTCATTTTGGGACCCTTTTGGGACACACTTGGTGACACATTTGGGGCCATTTTGGGGACACTTTTAGGACATTTTGAGGACACATTTGCGTCCACTTTTAGGACATTTTGGGCCCATTTTGGGGCAGATTTGGGCACACTGGTGGCCATTTTGAGGCACATTGGCGGCCATCTTGGGGCCATTTTGGACCCATTTTTCTCCATTTTGGGGCCATTTGGTGACACATTTGGGGACACTTTTAGGACATTTTGGGGACATATTTGGGGACACTTTTAGGACATTTTGAGGACACATTTGTGGCACAATTTGGGGCCATTTTGGGGAACATTTTGGGACCATTTTGGGGAACATTTTGGGCCATTTTGGGAACATTGGTGGCCATTTTGTGGGAGCCATTTTGGGGCCATTTTAGGGCCATTGGGGACACATTTGGGGACATATTTTGGGTCACTTTTAGGACATTTTGGGGACACATTTGGGGACATATTTGGGTCACTTTTTGGACATTTTGGGGACACATTTGGGGTCATTTTTAGGATATTTTGGGCCCATTTGGGGGAACATTTGGTGCCATTTTGGGCACATTGGCGGCCATTTTGTGGGAGCCATTTTGGGGCCATTTTGGGGCCATTGGGGACACATTTGGGGACATATTTGGGGACACTTTTAAGACATTTTGGGGTCACATTTGGGTCACTTTTAGGACACTTTGGGGACACATTTGGGGTCATTTTTAGGATATTTTGGGCCCATTTTGGGGAACATTTTGTGCCATTTTGGGAACATTGGCGGCCATTTTGTGGGAGCTATTTTGGGGGCATTTTGGGGCCATTTTAGGGACACATTTGGGGACACATTTGGGGTCACTTTTAGGACATTTGGGACAATTTTAGAGAACATTTTGTGGAACATTTTGGGACCATTTTGGGGAACATTTGGTGCCATTTTGGGAACATTGGCGGCCATTTTGTGGGAGCCATTTTGGGGCCATTTTAGGGACACATTTGGGGACACATTTGGGGTCACTTTTAGGACATTTGGGACAATTTTAGAGAACATTTTGTGGAACATTTTGGGACCATTTTGGGACCATTTTGGGGCCATTTTGGGGAACATTTTGTGCCATTTTGGGAACATTGGCAGCCATTTTGTGGGAGCCATTTTAGGGCCATTTTGGATCACATTTGGGGACACATTTGGGGACATATTTTGGGTCACTTTTAGGACACTTTGGGGACACATTTGGGGACACTTTTAGGACATTTTGGGGTCACATTTGGGGTCATTTTTAGGATATTTTGGGCCCATTTTGGGGAACATTTGGTGCCATTTTGGGAACATTGGCAGCCATTTTGTGGGAGCCATTTTGGGGCCATTTTGGGGCTATTTTGGATCACATTTGGGGACACATTTGGGGACACATTTGGGGTCACTTTTAGGACATTTGGGACAATTTTAGTGAACATTTTGTGGAACATTTTGGGACCATTTTGGGACCATTTTGGGGAATATTTGGTGCCATTTTGGGAACATTGGCGGCCATTTTGTGGGAGACATTTTGGGGCCATTTTGGGGCTATTTTGGATCACGTTTGGGGACACATTTGGGGACATATTTTGGGTCACTTTTAGGACACTTTGGGGACACATTTGGGGTCATTTTTAGGATATTTTGGGCCCATTTTGGGGAACATTTTGTGCCATTTTGGGCACATTGGCGGCCATTTTGTGGGGGCCATTTTGGGGCCATTTTAGGGCCATTGGGGACACATTTGGGGACATATTTGGGGACACTTTTAGGACATTTTGGGGACACATTTGGGTCACTTTTAGGATATTTTGGGCCCATTTTAGGGAACATTTTTTGCCATTTTGGAAACATTTGGTGCCATTTTGGGAACATTGGCAGCCATTTTGTGGGAGCCATTTTGGGGCCATTTTGGGGCTATTTTGGATCACATTTGGGGACACATTTGGGGACATATTTTGGGTCACTTTTAGGACACTTTGGGGACACATTTGGGGTCATTTTTAGGATATTTTGGGCCCATTTTGGGGAACATTTGGTGCCATTTTGGGAACATTGGCGGCCATTTTGTGGGAGCCATTTTGGGACCCTTTTGGGACACACTTGGTGACATATTTGGGGACACTTTTAGGACATTTTGGGCTCATTTTGGGGCAGATTTGGGCACACTGGCGGCCATTTTGAGGCACATCGGCGGCCATCTTGGGGCTATTTTGGACCCATTTTTCTCCATTTTGGGACATACTTGGTGACACATTTGGGGCCATTTTGGGGACACTTTTAGGACATCTTGAGGCACATTTGTGGCACAATTTGGGGCCATTTTGGGAAACATGTTGGGGCAGATTTGGGCACACTGGTGGCCTTTTTGAGGCACATCGGCGGCCATCTTGGGGCCATTTTGAACCCATTTTTCTCCATTTTGGGGCCATTTGGTGACACAAAGCCACTTCCACCACGTCCCCAAATGTCCCCAACTGTCCCCAACTGTCCCCCCAGCGCCACCACGGCTGCGCATCGTCCCCGATTTTGGGCCCATTTTGGGGCAGATTTGGGCACACTGGTGACCTTTTTGAGGCACATCGGCGGCCATCTTGGGGCTATTTTGGACCCATTTTTCTCCATTTTGGGACACACTTGGTGACACATTTGGGGCCATTTTGGGGACACTTTTAGGACATTTTGAGGCACATTTGTGGCACAATTTGGGGCCATTTTGGGAAACATGTTGGGGCAGATTTGGGCACACTGGTGGCCTTTTTGAGGCACATCGGCGGCCATCTTGGGGCCATTTTGGGCCCATTTTTCTCCATTTTGGGACATACTTGGTGACACATTTGGGGCCATTTTGGGGACACTTTTAGGACATCTTGAGGCACATTTGTGGCACAATTTGGGGCCATTTTGGGAAACATGTTGGGGCAGATTTGGGCACACTGGTGGCCTTTTTGAGGCACATCGGCGGCCATCTTGGGGCCATTTTGAACCCATTTTTCTCCATTTTGGGGCCATTTGGTGACACAAAGCCACTTCCACCACGTCCCCAAATGTCCCCAACTGTCCCCAACTGTCCCCCCAGCGCCACCACGGCTGCGCATCGTCCCCGATTTTGGGCCCATTTTGGGGCAGATTTGGGCACACTGGTGACCTTTTTGAGGCACATCGGCGGCCATCTTGGGGCTATTTTGGACCCATTTTTCTCCATTTTGGGACACACTTGGTGACACATTTGGGGCCATTTTGGGGACACTTTTAGGACATTTTGAGGCACATTTGTGGCACAATTTGGGGCCATTTTGGGAAACATGTTGGGGCAGATTTGGGCACACTGGTGGCCTTTTTGAGGCACATCGGCGGCCATCTTGGGGCCATTTTGGGCCCATTTTTCTCCATTTTGGGACACACTTGGTGACACATTTGGGGACACTTTTAGGACATTTTGAGGCACATTTGTGGCACAATTTGGGGCCATTTTGGGACCATTTTGGGGAACATTTTGTGCCATTTTGGGAACATTGGCAGCCATTTTGTGGGAGCCATGGGGCCACTTTAGGACACACTTGGTGACATATTTGGGGCCATTTTGGGGACACTTTTTGGGACACACTTGGTGACACATTTGGGGACACTTTTAGGACATTTTGAAGACACATTTGCGTCCACTTTTAGGACATTTTGGGCCCATTTTGGGGCAGATTTGGGCACACTGGTGGCCATTTTGAGGCACATCGGCGGCCATCTTGGGGCCATTTTGGGCTCATTTTTCTCCATTTTGGGACACACTTGGTGACACATTTGGGGCCATTTTGGGGACACTTTTAGGACATTTTGAGGACACATTTTGGCCACTTTTAGGACATTTTGGGCCCATTTTGGGGCAGATTTGGGCACACTGGCGGCCATTTTGAGGCACATCGGCGGCCATCTTGGGGCCATTTTGAACCCATTTTTCTCCATTTTGGGGCCATTTGGTGACACATTTGGGGACACTTTTAGGACATTTTGAGGACACATTTGGGGCCACTTTTAGGACATTTTGGGCCCATTTTGGGGCAGATTTGGGCACACTGGTGGCCATTTTGAGGCACATTGGCGGCCATCTTGGGGCCATTTTGGGCTCATTTTTCTCCATTTTGGGACACACTTGGTGACACATTTGGGGACACTTTTAGGACACATTTGCGGCCACTTTTAGGACATTTTGGGCCCATTTTGGGGCAGATTTGGGCACACTGGTGGCCTCTTTGAGGAACATCGGCGGCCATCTTGGGGCCATTTTGGACCCATTTTTCTCCATTTTGGGGCCATTTGGTGACACATTTGGGGACACTTTTAGGACATTTTGGGGACATATTTGGGGCCACTTTTAGGACATTTTGAGGACACATTTGTGGTACAATTTGGGGCCATTTTGGGGAACATTTTGGGACCATTTTGGGGAACATTTTGTGCCATTTTGGGAACATTGGCGGCCATTTTGTGGGAGCCATGGGGCCACTTTAGGACACACTTGGTGACACATTTGGGGCCATTTTGGGACCTTTTTTGGGCACACTTGGTGACACATTTGGGGCCATTTTGGGGACACTTTTAGGACATTTTGAGGACACATTTGCAGCCACTTTTAGGACATTTTGGGCCCATTTTGGGGCAGATCTGGGCACACTGGTGGCCATTTTGAGGCACATTGGTGGCCATCTTGGGGCCATTTTGAACCCATTTTTCTCCATTTTGGGACACACTTGGTGACACATTTGGGGACACTTTTAGGACATTTTGAGGCACATTTGTGGCACAATTTGGGGCCATTTTGGGGAACATTTTGGGACCATTTTGGGGAACATTTTGTACCATTTTGGGAACATTGGCGGCCATTTTGTGGGAGCCATGGGGCCACTTTAGGACACACTTGGTGACATATTTGGGGCCATTTTGGGACATTTTTGGGACACACTTGGTGACACATTTGGGGACACTTTTAGGACATTTTGAGGACACTTTTAGGACATTTTGGGCCCATTTTGGGGCAGATTTGGGCACACTGGTGGCCATTTTGAGGCACATCGGCGGCCATCTTGGGGCCATTTTAAACCCATTTTTCTCCATTTTGGGACACACTTGGTGACACATTTGGGGACACTTTTAGGACATTTTGGGGACATATTTGGGGCCACTTTTAGGACATTTTGAGGCACATTTGTGGCACAATTTGGGACCATTTTGGGGAACATTTTGGGACCATTTTGGGGAACATTTTGTGCCATTTTGGGAACATTGGCGGCCATTTTGTGGGAGCCATGGGGCCACTTTAGGACACACTTGGTGACATATTTGGGGCCATTTTGGGACCTTTTTGGGACACACTTGGTGACACATTTGGGGACACTTTTAGGACATTTTGAGGACACATTTGTGGCCACTTTTAGGACATTTTTGGCCCATTTTGGGGCAGATTTGGGCACACTGGCGGCCATTTTGAGGCACATCGGCGGCCATCTTGGTGCCATTTTGAACCCATTTTTCTCCATTTTGGGGCCATTTGGTGACACAAAGCCACTTCCACCACGTCCCCAACTGTCCCCAAATGTCCCCAAATGTCCCCAAATGTCCCCAACTGTCCCCGCAGCGCCACCACGGCTGCGCATCGTCCCCGAGCGCTGGGGAACCGCGCTGGCCCTGACGTGTTACGCCTGGGCCTTCTCCCCCGCCGACATCACCCTGACGTGGCTCCGCAACGGGGTCGTCCCCGATGCCACCGCCGGTGACATCATCGGTGACATCATCGGTGACGCCGTCGGGGACACTTCGAGACAATCGCGGGCGCTGCCGGTGGGGGACGGAACGTTCCGGGCGCAGGTGACGATCCAGGTGCCACCGGGGTCATCTGGGGACACTTTCGAGTGCCTGGCGCTGCACCCCGGCCTGGAGGAGCCGCTCCGGGTCACGTGGGGTGAGGATTTTTGGGGACATTTTGGGAAATTTTGGGAAATTTTGGGACATTTTGGGAAATTTTGGGAAATTTTGGGAAATTTTGGGACATTTTGGGACATTTTGGGAAATTTTGGGACATTTTGGGACATTTTGGGACATTTTGGGAAATTTTGGGACATTTTGGGAAATTTTGGGAAATTTTGGGAAATTTTGGGACATTTTGGGACATTTTGGGAAATTTTGGGACATTTTGGGACATTTTGGGACATTTTGGGAAATTTTGGGAAATTTTGGGAAATTTTAGGACATTTTGGGAAATTTTGGGAAATTTTGGGAAATTTTGGGACATTTTGGGACATTTTGGGACATTTTGGGAAATTTTGGGAAATTTTGGGAAATTTTGGGAATTTTGGGAAATTTTGGGAAATTTTGGGACATTTTGGGAAATTTTGGGAAATTTGGGAAATTTTGGGACATTTTGGGACATTTTGGGACATTTTGGGAAATTTTGGGACATTTTGGGAAATTTTGGGAAATTTTGGGACATTTGGGGAAATTTTGGGACATTTTGGGAAATTTTGGGACATTTTGGGAAATTTTGGGAAATTTTGGGAAATTTTGGAGAATTTTGGGACATTTTGGGACATTTTGGGACATTTTGGGAAATTTTGGGACATTTTGGGAAATTTTGGGACATTTTGGGACATTTTGGGAAATTTTGGGAAATTTTGGGACATTTTGGGACATTTTGGGAAATTTTGGGACATTTTGGGAAATTTTGGGAAATTTTGGGACATTTGGGGAAATTTTGGGACATTTTGGGAAATTTTGGGAAATTTTGGGACATTTTGGGACATTTTGGGACATTTTGGGAAATTTTGGGACATTTTGGGACATTTTGGGACATTTTGGGACATTTTGGGAAATTTTGGGACATTTTGGGAAATTTTGGGACATTTTGGGACATTTTGGGAAATTTTGGGACATTTTGGGAAATTTTGGGAAATTTTGGGAAATTTTGGGAAAATTTGGGACATTTTGGGAAATTTTGGGAAATTTTGGGAAATTTTGGGACATTTTGGGAAATTTTGGGAAATTTTGGGAAATTTTGGGAAATTTTGGGACATTTTGGGACATTTTGGGAAATTTTGGGAATTTTTGGGACTTTTGGAAATTTTGGGAAATTTTGGGAAATTTTGGGACATTTTGGGAAAATTTGGGACATTTTGGGAAATTTGGGGAAATTTTGGGACATTTTGGGAAATTTTGGGACATTTTGGGACATTTTGGGAAATTTTGGGACATTTTGGGACATTTTGGGACATTTTGGGAAATTTTGGGACATTTTGGGACATTTTGGGACATTTTGGGAAATTTTGGGACATTTTGGGAAATTTTGGGACATTTTGGGACATTTTGGGAAATTTTGGGACATTTTGGGAAATTTTGGGAAATTTTGGGAAATTTTGGGAAAATTTGGGACATTTTGGGAAATTTTGGGAAATTTTGGGACATTTTGGGAAATTTTGGGAAATTTTGGGAAATTTTGGGAAATTTTGGGACATTTTGGGACATTTTGGGAAATTTTGGGAATTTTTGGGACTTTTGGAAATTTTGGGAAATTTTGGGAAATTTTGGGACATTTTGGGAAAATTTGGGACATTTTGGGAAATTTGGGGAAATTTTGGGACATTTTGGGAAATTTTGGGACATTTTGGGACATTTTGGGAAATTTTGGGACATTTTGGGACATTTTGGGACATTTTGGGACATTTTGGGAAATTTTGGGACATTTTGGGACATTTTGGGACATTTTGGGACATTTTGGGAAATTTGGGACATTTTGGGACATTTTGGGAAATTTTGGGGCATTCTGGGAAATTTTGGGAAATTTTGGGAAATTTTGGGAAATTTTGGGACATTTGGGGAAATTTTGGGACATTTTGGGAAATTTTGGGAAATTTTGGGAAATTTTGGGACATTTTGGGACATTTTGGGAAATTTTGGGACATTTTGGGACATTTTGGGACATTTTGGGAAATTTTGGGACATTTTGGGACATTTTGGGAAATTTTGGGACATTTTGGGAAATTTTGGGACATTTTGGGGGATTTTTGGGAATTTTGGGAAATTTTGGGAAATTTTGGGACATTTTGGGAAATTTTGGGACATTTTGGGAAATTTTGGGACATTTTGGGACATTTTGGGAAATTTTGGGAAATTTTGGGACATTTTGGGAAATTTTGGGGACATTTTGGGAAATTTTGGGACATTTTGGGACATTTTGGGAAATTTTGGGGAATTTTGGGGAATTTTGGGACATTTTGGGACATTTTGGGACATTTTGGGAAATTTTGGGACATTTTGGGACATTTTTGGACATTTTGGGAAATTTTGGGAAATTTCGGGAAATTTTGGGACATTTGGGGAAATTTTGGGACATTTGGGGAAATTTAGGGAAATTTTGGGACTTTTGGGACATTTTGGGAAATTTTGGGAAATTTTGGGACATTTTGGGAAATTTTGGGAAATTTTGGGACATTTTGGGACATTTTGGGAAATTTTGGGAAATTTTGGGACATTTTGGGAAATTTTGGGACATTTTGGGACATTTTGGGAAATTTTGGGAAATTTTGGGAAATTTTGGGACATTTTGGGAAATTTTGGGACATTTTGGGAAATTTTGGGACATTTTGGGACATTTTGGGAAATTTTGGGAAATTATGGGACATTTTGGGACATTTTGGGAAATTTTGGGACATTTTGGGACATTTTGGGACTTTTTGGGAAATTTTGGCAAATTTTGGGAAATTTTGGGAAATTTTGGGACATTTTGGGAAATTTTGGGACATTTTGGGACATTTTGGGAAATTTTGGGAAATTTTGGGACATTTTGGGAAATTTTGGGAATTTTTGGGAAATTTTGGGACATTTTGGGAAATTTTGGGAAATTTTGGGGGATTTTTGGGAATTTTTGGGGATTTTTTTGGGGATTTTTCTAAATTTTTGGGACATTTTTTTATTTTTTATACAATTTTGACGGCGTTTTTTACAATTTTTTTTTTACTTCTTTTACAATTTTTGGGAGGATTTTTAGGATTTTTTAGTTTGGGGATTTGGGGGTTTTTAGGAATTTTGGGAGGTTTTTTTTGGATTGGATTTTAGGAATTTTGGGTGGAATAATTGGAGTTTTGGGTGGAATAATTGGAATTTTGGGTGGAATAATTGGAATTTTGGGTGGAATAATTGGAATTTTGGGTGGAATAATTGGAATTTTGGGTGGAATAATTTGAATTTGGGGTGGAATAATTGGAATTTTGGGTGGAATAATTGGAATTTTGGGTGGATAAATTGGAATTTTGGGTGGAATAATTGGAATTTCGGGTGGAATAATTGGAATTTTGGGTGGAATAATTGGAATTTTGGGTGGAATAATTGGAATTTCGGGTGGAATAATTGGAATTTCACGGTGATAAATTGGAATTTTGGGTGGAATAATTGGAATTTTGGGTGGAATAATTGGAATTTCGGGTGGAATAATTGGAATTTTGGCTGGAATAATTGGAATTTTGGCTGGAATAATTGGAATTTTGGGTGGATAAATTTGAATTTTGGGTGGAATAATTGGAATTTTGGGTGGAATAATTGGAATTTTGGGTGGAATAATTGGAATTTTGGGTGGAATAATTGGAATTATTTTGGGTGGAATAATTGGAATTTTGGGTGGATAAATTTGAATTTTGGGTGGAATAATTGGAATTTTGGGTGGAATAATTGGAGTTTTGGGTGGAATAATTGGAATTTTGGGTGGAATAATGGGAATTTTGGGTGGAATCATTGGAATTTTGGGTGGAATAATTGGAATTTTGGGTGGATAAATTTGAATTTTGGGTGGAATAATGGGAATTTTGGGTGGAATAATTGGAATTTTGGGTGGAATAATTGGAATTTTGGCTGGAATAATTGGAATTTCGGGTGGATAAATTTGAATTTTGGCTGGAATAATTGGAATTTTGAGTGGAATAATGGGAATTTTGGCTGGAATAATTGGAATTTTGGGTGGAATAATTGGAATTTTGGGTGGATAAATTGGAATTTTGGGTGGAATAATTGGAATTTTCGGTGGAATAATGTGAATTTTGGGTGGAATAATTGGAATTTTGGCTGGAATAATGTGAATTTTGGGTGGAATAATTGGAATTTTGGGTGGAATAATTGGAATTTTGGCTGGAATAATTGGAATTTTGGGTGGATTAATTGGAATTTTGCCTGGAATAATTGGAATTTTGGGTGGAATAATTGGAATTTTGGGTGGATTAATTGGAATTTTGGGTGGAATAATTGGAATTTTGGGTGGAATAATTGGAATTTTGGGTGGAATAATTGGAATTTTGGCTGGAATAATTGGAATTTTGGGTGGAATAATTTGAATTTTGGCTGGAATAATTGGAATTTTGGGTGGATTAATTGGAATTTTGGGTGGAATAATTGGAATTTTGGGTGGAATAATTGGAATTTTGGGTGGAATAATTGGAATTTTGGGCGGAATAATTGGAATTTTGGGTGGAATAATTGGAATTTTGGGTGGAATAATTGGAATTTTGGGTGGAATAATTGGAATTTTGGGTGGAATAATTGGAATTTTGGGTGGATTAATTGGAATTTCGGGTGGAATAATTGGAATTTCGGGTGGAATAATTGGAATTTTGGCTGGAATAATTGGAATTTTGGGTGGATTAATTTGAATTTTGGGTGGAATAATTGGAATTTTGGGTGGATAAATTTGAATTTTGGGTGGAATAATTGGAATTTTGGGTGGAATAATTGGAATTATTTTGGGTGGAATAATTGGAATTTTGGGTGGAATAATTGGAATTTTGGGTGGAATAATTGGAATTTTGGGTGGAATAATTGGAATTTTGGCTGGAATAATTGGAATTTTGGGTGGATAAATTTGAATTTTGGGTGGATAAATTTGAATTTTGGGCGGAATAATTGGAATTTTGGGTGGAATAATTTGAATTTTGGGTGGAATAATTGGAATTTTGGGTGGAATAATTGGAATTTTGGCTGGAATAATTGGAATTTTGGGTGGAATAATTGGAATTTTGGGTGGATAAATTTGAATTTTGGGTGGAATAATTGGAATTTTGGGTGGAATAATTGGAATTTTGGGTGGAATAATGTGAATTTTGGGTGGAATAATTGGAATTTTGGGTGCAATAATTGGAATTTCATGGTGATAAATTGGAATTTTGGGTGGAATAATTGGAATTTTGGGTGGAATAATTGGAATTTGGGGTGGAATAATTGGAATTTTGAGTGGAATAATTGGAATTTTGGCTGGAATAATTGGAGTTTTGGGTGGAATAATTGGAATTTTGGGTGGATAAATTTGAATTTTGGGTGGAATCATTGGAATTTTGGGTGGAATAATTGGAATTTCACGGTGATAAATTGGAATTTTGGGAGGAATAATTGGAATTTTGGGAGGAATAATTGGAATTTTGGGTGGAATAATTTGAATTTTGGGTGGAATAATTGGAATTTTGGGTGGAATAATTGGAATTTCGGGTGGAATAATTGGAATTTTGGGTGGAAAATTGGAATTTTGGCTGGAATAATTGGAATTTTGAGTGGAATAATTGGAATTTTGGCTGGAATAATTGGAGTTTTGGGTGGAATAATTGGAATTTTGGGTGGAATAATTGGAATTTTGGGTGGAATCATTGGAATTTTGGATGGAATCATTGGAATTTTGGGTGGAATAATTGGAATTTTGGGTGGAATAATTGGAATTTTGGGTGGAATAATTGGAATTTTGGGTGGAATAATTGGGATTTTGGCTGGAATAATTGGAATTTTGGGTGGAATCATTGGAATTTTGGGTGGAATCATTGGAATTTTGGGTGGAATCATTGGAATTTCGGGTGGAATAATTGGAATTTTGGGTGGAATAATTGGAATTTTGGGTGGAATAATTGGAATTTCGGGTGGAATCATTGGAATTTTGGGTGGAATAATTGGAATTTTGGCTGGAATAATTGGAATTTTGGCTGGAATAATGGGAATTTTGGGTGGAATAATTGGAATTTTGGGTGGAATAATGGGAATTTTGGGTGGAATAATTGGAATTTTGGAATTTTCTCCGTGTCCCAGCGCCGGGCCCGTCGCGGCGTCTCTCGCTCTTGGTGGCGTTTTCGGTTCTGTCGCTGCTCCTGGGGCTGCTCCTGCTCCTCCTCGGCCTCCGACGCTTCCTGCGCGCAGGTGCCACCTCGTGTCCTTTTTGTCACTTTTGGTCACTTTTGGTCACTTTTTTGTCACTTTTTGTCGCTTTTTTGTCACTTTTGGGCACTTTTGGGCACTTTTTGTCGCTTTTTTGGTCACTTTTTGTCGCTTTTTTGGTCACTTTTTTCTCACTTTTCGGCACTTTAATGTCACTTTTATGCTGATTTTTATCACTTTTTGTCGCACTTTTTTTGCTTTTTGTCACTTTTTTGTTGTTTTTTGTCACTTTTTATCACTTTTCGTCCCTTTTTGTCACTTTTTTGATTCTTTTTGTTACTTTTTGTCACTTTTGGTCGCTTTTTGTCACTTTTGTGTCACTTTTTGTCACTTTTGGTTGCTTTTTGTCGCTTTTTGTCGCTTTTTGGCACTTTTCGTCCCTTTTTGTCACTTTTTTGATTCTTTTTGTTGATTTTTGTCACTTTTGTCACTTTTTGTCACTTTTTGTCACTTTTTGTTGCTTTTTGTTGCTTTTTGCCACTTTTTTGTCGCTTTTTGTCACTTTTTGTCACTTTGTGTCACTTTTTGTCGCTTTTCGTCCCTTTTGTCACTTTTTGTCCCTTTTTGTCCCTTTTTGTCACTTTTTGTCGCTTTTGTCACTTTTTGTCGTTTTTTGTCACATTTTGTCACTATTTGTCGCTTTTGTTGCTTTTGTCACTTTTTGTCACATTTTATCACTTTTTGTCACTTTTTGTCGCTTTTTGTCGACTTTTGTCGCTTTTTGTCACTTTTTGTCGCTTTTTGTCACTTTTCGTCCCTTTTTGTCACTTTTTTGATTATTTTTGTTGCTTTTTGTCACTTTTTTGTCGCTTTTTGGCACTTTTGTCACTTTTGGTCGCTTTTTATCACTTTTTGTTACTTTTTGTCACTTTTTGTCACTTTTTGTCACTTTTGTCACTTTTTTGTTGCTTTTTATCACTTTTTGTTGCTTTTTGTCGCTTTGTTTCGCTTTTTTGTTACTTTTTGTCACTTTTTTGTCGCTTTGTGTCGCTTTTTGTCGCTTTTGTCACTTTTTGTCGCTTTTGGGCACTTTTTGTCGCTTTTGGTCATTTTTTGTTGCTTTTTTGGTCATTTTTTTATCACTTTTTGGCACTTTAATGTCACTTTTATGCTGATTTTTATCACTTTTTGTTGTTTTTTGTCGCCTTTTGTCACTTTTTGTTGCTTTTTTGTCGCTTTTTGTCGCTTTTTGTCACTTTTTGTCACTTTTTGTCACTTTTTGTCGCTTTGTGTCGCTTTTTGTTACTTTTTTGTTGCTATTTGTCACTTTTTGTTGCTTTTTGGCACTTTTTTGTCGCTTTTTGGCACTTTTGACACTTTTTTGTCGCTTTTTGTCACTTTTTGTTGCTTTTTGTCACTTTTTGTCACTTTTTTTATTCTTTTTGTTGCTTTTTGTCACTTTTTGTTACTTTGTGTCGCTTTTTGTCCCTTTTTGTCACTTTTTGTCACTTTTTGTCACTTTTTTGT
The DNA here is from genome assembly GCF_048771995.1 of Taeniopygia guttata. Classification (NCBI taxonomy): domain Eukaryota; kingdom Metazoa; phylum Chordata; class Aves; order Passeriformes; family Estrildidae; genus Taeniopygia; species Taeniopygia guttata. The sequence continues at coordinate 1,692,558 of NC_133060.1, read as the reverse complement.
CGCTTTTTGTCACTTTTTGTCACTTTTTGTCGCTTTTTGTCACTTTTTGTCACTTTTTGTTGCTTTTGGTCACTTTTTGTCACTTTTTGTCACTTTTTGTCGCTTTTTGTCACTTTTTGTCACTTTTTGTCACTTTTTGTCACTTTTTGTCGCTTTTTGTCACTTTTCTGATTCTTTTTGTTGCTTTTGGCCACTTTTTGTCGCTTTTTGTCGCTTTTTTCGCTTTTTGTTGCTTTTTGTCACTTTTTGTCGCTTTTTGATGCTTTTTGTCGCTTTTTCGCTTTTTTTTTTGCTTTTTTTCGCTTTTTGCATCTTTTTGGCACTTTTATGTAATTTTTTTCTGATTTTTGTCGCTTTTTGTCACTTTTATGTCATTTTTATGCTGATTTTTGTCACTTTTTGTCCCTTTTATGTCACTTTTTTTCTGCTTTTGCTGCTTTTTGTCACTTTTATGCTGTTTTTTGTCACTTTTTGTCCCTTCCTGTCCTTTTTTGCCCACTTTTACCTCATTTCATCTCATTTTTCCCCATTTTCTCCCTGCAGGTTACTCCTCGCTCCCCGGTGCCACCCACGCAGGTGAGGAAACCCTTTTTTCATATTTTTTGTCCCTTTTTTATCATTTTCTATTACTTTTCTTAATTTTTTGCCCATTTCCCTCTCTTTTTGTCCCTTTTCCACCCCCTTTTTTTCTCCTTTTTTCCCAAATTTTCCCCCCACTTTTTCATCAACGTTTGTCCCTTTTTATTGGTTTTTTTAAATCTTTTTTTATCCTTTTTTTATCCTTTTTTCCATTTTTTCTCCCTTTTTATTTTGTTTATCATTTTTCTCCCTTTTTCCTCCATTTTTTAAACTTTTTCTCCCTGTTTTTTTCTCCCTTTTTCCTCATTTTTTTTCACTTTTCCCCCCTTTCTGTTGCTTTTTTCTCCTTTTTTTCTCATTTTTTAACTTTTTCTCCATTTCTGTTGCTTTTTTCTCCCTTTTTTCACCTTTTTTTCCACTTTTTCATCACTATTTATCCTTTTTTGCCCATTTTTATTGCTTTTTTTCTCCTTTTTTCTCCCTTCTTTCGAATTTTTTCACCTTTTCTCTTTTTCTGTTGTTTTTTTCTCCCCTTTTTCTCCTTTTTTATCTCATTTTTGTCCATTTTTGTCCATTTTTACCCCATTTTCTCCCTGCAGGTTACTCCCCCCTCCCTGGTGACACCTACGCAGGTGAGGGACCCCAATGTCACCTCCTGTCCCTTTTTTTCACTTTTTTCCCCATTTTTTCACCTTTTTTCTCCCATTTTTTATATTTTCCCTTCCCAGGCAGCATCTGAGGATCTTCCCAGGATGGTGACGGCGACGAGACCCGAAAAACCCGAAATTCACCCCAAAAATCTGCTCCAAAAACCCCCCCAGAATCCCCAAATCTCCCTCTAAAATCCCCCAAATCCCACCCAAAAATCCCCCCCAAAATCCCATTTAAAACCCAAAAAAAATCCCCAAAAAATCCCTCAAAAATCCCCCCTAAGAACGCCCCAAAAATTTTTAAAAATCCCCAAAATAATCCCCCCAAAATCCGCCCAAAAATCCCCTCAAATTCCCATTAAAAATCGCCCACAAATTTCCCAAAAATACAAAAAAAAATCCCCCTCAAATCCCATTAAAAATCTCCCAAAAAACCCCAAAAATCCCATAAAAATCCTCAAAAAAAAAAATCCCCCTAAAATCTCCCTCAAATTCTATTAAAGTCCTTTTAAAATTCCCAAAAAATTCCCCTCAAATACAAGAAAAAAAACCTGAAATCCCATTAAAAACCAAAAAAAACCCCAAAATTCCCCCTCAAATCCCATTAAAATCCCCCAAAAAGTCCCCAAAATTCCCCTCAAATCCCATAAAAATCAAAAACAATCCCCTCAAATCCCATAAAAATCCCCAAAATTTCTGCCCAAAAATCCCCCTCAATCCCAAAAAAAATCCCCAAAAATTCCCCCTCAAATCCCATTAAAATCCCCCAAAAATTCCCCTCAAATCCCATTAAAAATCCCCCCAAAATTCCCATAAATCCCCCTCAAATCCCATTAAAAATCTCCCAAAAATACAAAAAAATCCCCTAAAATTCCCCAGAAAAATTCCCCAAAATTGCCCTGAAATCCCATAAAAATCCCCAAAAATCCCCCAAAAATTCGCCTCAAATCCCATTAAAAATCACACAAAAATACAAAAAAAAATCCCCCAAATTTCCCCTCAAATCCCAATAAAAATCCCACAAAATACAAAAAAAATCCCCCAAATTTCCCCTCAAATCCCATTAAAAATCCCCAAAAATACAAAAAAAACACCCCAAATTTCCCCTCAAATCCCAATAAAAATCCCACAAAAAGTCCCCAAAATTGCCCTGAAATCCCATAAAAATCCCCAAAAATCCCCCAAAAATTCGCCTCAAATCCCATTAAAAATCACACAAAAATACAAAAAAAAATCCCCCAAAATCCCTCTTAAATCCCATAAAAATCCCCCTCAAATCCCATAAAAATCCCCAAAATTTCTGCCCAAAAATCCCCCTCAAATCCCCCCAAAAAATCCCAAAAAATTCCCCTCAAATCCCATTAAAAATCCCCCCAAAATTCCCATAAATCCCCCTCAAATCCCATTAAAAATATCCCAAAAATACAAAAAAATCCCCTAAAAATCCCCAGAAAAATTCCCCAAAATTGCCCTGAAATCCCATAAAAATCCCCAAAAATCCCCCAAAAATTCGCCTCAAATCCCATTAAAAATCACACAAAAATCCCCAAAAAAATCCCCCAAAATCCCTCTTAAATCCCATAAAAATCCCTAAAAATCCCCCTCAAATCCCATAAAAATCCCCAAAATTTCTGCCCAAAAATCCCCCTCAAATCCCCAAAAAAAAATCCCCAAAAATCCCCCTCAAATCCCATTAAAAATCTCCCAAAATTCCCATAAATCCCCCTCAAATCCCATTAAAAATCTCCCAAAAATACAAAAAAAATCCCCTAAAAATCCCCAGAAAAATTCCCCAAAATTGCCCTGAAATCCCATTAAAATCCCCAAAAATCTGCCTCAAATCCAATTAAAAATCACACAAAAATACAAAAAAAAATCCCCCAAATTTCCCCTCAAATCCCAATAAAAATCCCACAAAAATACAAAAAAAATCCCCCAAATTTCCCCTCAAATCCCATTAAAAATCCCCCCAAAATTCCCATAAATCCCCCTCAAATCCCAAAAAAAAATCCCCAAAAATTCCCCTCAAATCCCATTAAAAATCTCCCAAAAATCCAAAAAAAATCCCCTAAAAATCCCCAGAAAAATTCCCCAAAATTGCCCTGAAATCCCATAAAAATCCCAAAAATCTGCCTCAAATCCCATTAAAAATCTCCCAAAAATACAAAAAAAATCCCCTAAAAATCCCCAGAAAAAATCCCCCAAAATTGCCCTGAAATCCCATAAAAATCCCCAAAAATTCCCCTCAAATCCCATTAAAAATCCCACAAAAATACAAAAAAAAATCCCCCAAATTTCCGCTCAAATCCCATTAAAAATCCCATAAAAATCCAAAAAAAAATCCCCCAAATTTCCCCTCAAATTCCAATAAAAATCCCACAAAAATACAAAAAAAAAACCCCAAATTTTCCCTAAAATCCCATTAAAAATCCCACAAAAATCCCAAAAAATCCCCCAAAATTTAATAATAATAAAATTATTACAATTAGAGTAATAAAAATTTACATTTAATTACGGATATTTGGATATAGGAAATACCCTAAAACAATAAACTGTTGCATATTCATATCTCCCTCATGTTTATGCAAATTTTTATTTAAAACAATCGACTGTTGCATATTCATATCTCCCTCATGTTTATGCAAATTTTATTTAAAACAACCAACTGTTGCATATTCATATCTCCCTCATGTTTATGCAAATTTTTATTTAAAACAAGAATTCTGATTCATTTAATCCCCAAAAAAAAAAATTCCCTCACGTACGTAAATTTATTTTTAAATATAAATTTATTTTAAAACAATTTATTTTAAAATATAAAATCAATTTTAAATCATTTTAAAAAATAAATTCATTTTAAAACATCCATTTATTTTAAAAAATCAATTTATTTTAAAATATAAATTTATTTTAAAATATAAATTTATTTTAAAATAAAAATTTATTTTAAAACTATTTATTTTAAAAAATAAATTCATTTAAAAACATCAACTCATTTTAAAAAATAAATTCATTTTAAAACATCAATTTATTTTAAAATATAAATTTATCTTAAAATATAAATTTATTTTAAAAAATAAATTCATTTTATAACGATTTATTTTAAAAAATAAATTCATTTAAAAACATAAATTTATTTTAAAATATAAATTCATTGTAAAACATCCATTTAATTTAAAACATCAATTTATTTTAAAATATAAATTAATTTTAAAAAATAAATTTATTTTTAAAAAATTTATTTTAAAATATAAAATCAATTTTAAACATCAATTCATTTAAAAAAAATAAATTCATTTTTAAACATCCATTTATTTTAAAACATCAATTTATTTTAAAATATAAATTTATTTTAAAATATAAATTTATTTTAAAACCATTTATTTTAAAATATAAAATCAATTTTAAACATCAATTCATTTAAAAAAATAAATTCATTTTAAAACATCCATTTATTTTTAAGCGTAAATTTATTTTTAAGCGTAAATTTATTTTAAGATATTTCAAGTTACAAAGTTTGAATTTTGGGTGGATTAATTTGAATTTCGGGTGGATTTATTTGAATTTGGGTGGATAAATTTGAATTTCTGTGTGAATTTCCTTTCATTTTGGGTGGATTTCTTTCAATTTCAGGTGGATTTCTTTCAATTTTGGGTGCATTTATTTATATATATATATATAAAAAATAAAAATAATTATAATTTTTAAAAAATAATAAATATTTTGGTTCATCCCAAGTATGGAACACCAAAAACTACAGATAAATATTCATATTTATTTGTATAATAAACAATAAAATAATAATAATAAATATAACCATAATTATAATAAAAGAATCATTATAATATATAAATATAGTATAACGAATATATACAATATAATAAATGTATATAATAAATATATACATAATAAAAAAATAATTATAATTTAAAAACAATAATAATAAATATTTTGGTCCATCCCATTCCTCACTTCTCATGCTAATCATTTTGCATGCTAATCATTTCGCATGCTAATCATTTTGTATGCTAATCATTTTGTATGCTAATCATTTCATATGCTAATCACTTTATTTAATTAATTACTTTATATCCTTCATTATAAACCCAGCTAATTAATTATTGTGCTGACGAGCAACCAATTATTACTTAATTACTAACTCTTAACCTCATCAAGGCCTACTCATTTATTTTAATTAACTCCATTATTCTGGCTTATCTCTAATTAAAATCTTCTAAAATTTAAATTTTCCATTTCCGGCCTCCCCCAATCAGAACCCGGAAGTGTCCCACCACCCCCCGCGGCCGGACTACAACTCCCAGCGTCCCCCGCGGCACCGCGCGCACGGTGGGCGTGGCCTCCGCCATTTTCTCGTCGCTCCCTCAGCGAGTCCGGCGGTTCTTAAAGGGGGCACGGCCCGCGGTGGGGCCCACCGGGCGCGGGATGGAGCGCGGAGCGGCGGAGAAGGTTCGGGAATGGCGAGGAGAGGGTGGAAAAGGCGGCGGGACCGTCGTGGAGCCGCGGGGATTCCCCGTTCCGCCCCTCTCCGTTCTCCGGTTGCCTCATCCGCTTTAAGGCGCGGCGGTGGGGATGGGGGGGGCGCCCCGGGGGAAGGGGCGTGGCTTAAAGGGGCGTGGCCAAACTGGGTGTGGCCAATGGGAGGGGAGAGGTTTTGGGAGGTGGGGCTTGGGGGGGCCACACCCTTCTGGTGACCCCCTCCATGTGTCCCTTCCCCCCTTAACACCACCCCCATAATTAGCGTCCCCATAATTAATTAGGAGACGCTAATTCCTCACCTAAACCCCCTCCTGGACCCCCTCCATGTGTCCCTTCCCCCCTTAACACCACCCCAAAATTCCACCCCCATAATTAGCGTCCCCATAATTAATTAAATAATGCCACCCCCATAATTAGCGTCCCCATAATTAATTAAGGGACCGTAATTCCTCACCTAAACCCCCTCCTGGACCCCCTCCATGTGTCCCTTCCCCCCTTAATACCACCCCCATAATTAGCGTCCCCATAATTAATTAAATAATACCACCCCCATAATTAGCGTCCCCATAATTAATTAAATAATACCACCCCCATAATTAGCGTCCCCATAATTAATTAAGGGACGCTAATTCCTCACCTAAACCCCCTCCATGTGTCCCTTCCCCCCTTAACACCACCCCTATAACACCACCCCATAATTAGCGTCCCCATAATTAATTAAGGGACCCACCACCCCCATGATTAGCGTCCCCATAATTAATTAAGGGACCGTAATTCCTCACCTAAACCCCCTCCATGTGTCCCTTCCCCCCTTAACACCACCCCATAATTAGCGTCCCCATAATTAATTAAGGGACCCATCACCCCCATAATTAGCGTCCCCATAATTAATTAAGGGACCGTAATTCCTCACCTAAACCCCCTCCTGGACCCCCTCCATGTGTCCCTTCCCCCCTTAACACCACCCCATAATACCACCCCCATAATTAGCGTCCCCATAATTAATTAAATAATACCACCCCCATAATTAGCGTCCCCGTAATTAATTAAGGGACCGTAATTCCTCACCTAAACCCCCTCCTGGACCCCCTCCATGTGTCCCTTCCCCCCTTAACACCACCCCATAATACCACCCCCATAATTAGCGTCCCCATAATTAATTAAGAGCATTAATTAAATTTATTAATTTTTTAATTTAAAATAAATTAAATTAATTAATTAAAGGACCCCCTCCAGACTCACCCCAGCCCCGTGTCCCCCCCAGCCCCTCGCCCACGGGGGTCCCCCGCCGGTGCCGGAATTGTCCCGGCGGCAGAAGCGCCGTGAGTTGGACGCGCGGCGCAGCAAATGCCGCATCCGCATCGGGGGGCACCTGGAGCGCTGGTGCCGCCTCAAGGAGCAGCTTGGATTTGCCCTCCACTCCCAGCTGGCACAGTTCCTCCTCGACAGGTCATTAAAGGGATGAAAAATTCCTTAAAAATCCCTTAAAAACCGTCCCCGACCTCATATGGGGGAAAAAATCCAGATTTTCTCCTTTTCTCCTTGCTCATCTCTCGTCTTCTCACGCAGGTACAGCTCTCATGGCTCCACCTGGAGCTCAGGTGGGTGTTTCCCTCCTAATTTCACCTCGGTTTGGGTCATTTAGAAGTTCGTGGTGGTGGAATCCTCTTGGGTTGGGTGCTGGAGAAGCAGCCGGAGCTGCTTTGGGTTTGCAAATCCTGCGTTCCCTAATTTTGGCATCGCCAGTTTGTTTTTATTTTTTGGGGGAAGCTGTTTGAAAGTTCCTCGTCACAACGAGAACCTTGAGAGCCTAGCGGCCGTCCCAACGCACCTAAAAAACGCGATTTTGGAGGCGTTTTTCACCGATTTCTGTGTTTTTTTCCCAGCAGAGCCGGAGCGGCTGCAGCCGGCGGCGCTGCAGCGCCTGGTGGTGCTGTCCCACAGCCACGGGCAGGAGTGCAGCTTCGTGCCCGACATCCAGCTGCCAACAGCTGGCGGCGCGGCACCGCTGGTTTGGGAATGCGTGGCCGGGCACCGCTTCTCGTGGGGCGGCGATTCCGGCGATTCCGGGGCCGGTGGCGATTCCGGGGACATGGAGTGCGGCCCCACGTTGGGCGCCACACGTCGGCGATCACTGCGAAGGGACGCGGCGGGAGCCAACAAGGACGGAGAGGAGGGAATGGCCGCGTCACACCAGGGTGACGAGGAGATGGGAGATGGGGGTGACAGTGGTGGCACAGGTGAGAACATCCCGGTAATGTTTCTGTCCTCAGGTCCCCCTCGATTCCTCACCTGCAGACCCTCGACCAGTTCTAGGGGGTTCCAGTTATCAGCCCCGTAGGATCAGACGCTGCCCCAAAGCCAAAACTTTCCTAATGCTAATCCTAATCCTAACCCTAACCCAAATCCTAATCTTAACCCAAACCCTAACCCTAACCGTAACCCTAACCCTAACCGTAACCCTAACCCTAACCCTAACCCAAATCCTAATCTTAACCCAAACCCAAACCCAAACCCAAACCCAAACCCAAACCCTAACCCTAACCCTAACCCTAACCCTGTCCCTAACCCTAACCCTAACCCAAATCTTAACTCTAACCCAAACCCTAACCAATCCAACCCCAGAAATTTTCTAACCCTATCCATAACCCTAACCCCAAAACCTTCCTAACCTTAACCCTAACCCTAACCCTAACCCAACCCATAACCCAAACCCAAACCCACCATCCCACTAGGATCAGACACTTCCCCAAACCCCAAAACTTTCCTAACCCTAACCCTAACCCAAACCCAAACCCAACCCGTAACCCAAACCCAACCCCACCATCCCATTAGGATCAGACACTTCCCCAACCCCAAAATTTTCCTAACCCAAACCCAAACCCAACCCATAACCCAAACCCAAACCCAAACCCTAACCCACCATCCCAACAGAATCAGACACTTCCCCAACCCCAAAACTTTCCTAACCCTAATCCTAATCCTAACCCAAACCCAACCCGTAACCCAAACCCAAACCCAAATCCAAACCCACCATCCCACTAGGATCTGACACTTCCCCAACCCCAAAACCCAAACCCAAACCCAAACCCAAACCCAACCCCAACCCACCATCCCAACAGAATTGGACACTTCCCCAACCCCAAAACTTTCCTAACCCAAACCCAAACCTAAACCCAACCCCACCATCCCACTAGGATCAGACACTTCCCCAACCCCAAAACTTTCCTAACCCTAATCCTAACCCTAACCCAACCCCAACCCATAACCCAAACCCAAACCCAAACCCAAAATCCCAACAGAATTGGACACTTCCCCAACCCCAAAACTTTCCTAACCCTAATCCTAACCCTAACCCTAACCCAAACCCAAACCCAAACCCAACCCCACCATCCCACTAGGATCAGACATTTCCCCAACCCCAAAACTTTCCTAACCCTAACCCTAACCCAAACCCAAACCCAACCCGTAACCCAAACCCAACCCCACCATCCCATTAGGATCAGACACTTCCCCAACCCCAAAATTTTCCTAACCCAAACCCAAACCCAACCCATAACCCAAACCCAAACCCAAACCCTAACCCACCATCCCAACAGAATCAGACACTTCCCCAACCCCAAAACTTTCCTAACCCTAATCCTAATCCTAACCCAAACCCAACCCGTAACCCAAACCCAAACCCAAATCCAAACCCACCATCCCACTAGGATCTGACACTTCCCCAACCCCAAAACCCAAACCCAAACCCAAACCCAAACCCAACCCCAACCCACCATCCCAACAGAATTGGACACTTCCCCAACCCCAAAACTTTCCTAACCCAAACCCAAACCTAAACCCAACCCCACCATCCCACTAGGATCAGACACTTCCCCAACCCCAAAACTTTCCTAACCCTAATCCTAACCCTAACCCAACCCCAACCCATAACCCAAACCCAAACCCAAACCCAAAATCCCAACAGAATTGGACACTTCCCCAACCCCAAAACTTTCCTAACCCTAATCCTAACCCTAACCCTAACCCAAACCCAAACCCAAACCCAACCCCACCATCCCACTAGGATCAGACATTTCCCCAACCCCAAAACTTTCCTAACCCTAATCCTAACCCTAATCCAAACCCAACCCATAACCCAAACCCAAACCCAAACCCAAACCCAATCCCAAACCCAAACCCAAACCCACCATCCCACTAGGATCAGACACTTCCCCAACCCTAAAACTTTCCTAACCCTAATCCTAACCCTAACCCAACCCCAACCCATAACCCAAACCCAAACCCACCATCCCAATAGAATCAGACACTTCCCCAACCCCAAAACTTTCCTAACCCTTAACCCTAACCCAAACCCAAACCCATAACCCAAACCCCACCATCCCACTAGGATCAGACACTTCCCCAACCCCAAAACTTTCCTAACCCTAATTCTAACCCTAACCCAACCCCAACCCATAACCCAAACCAAACCCACCATCCCACTAGGATCAGACACTTCCCCAACCCCAAAATTTTCCTAACCCTAATCCTAACCCTAACCCAAACCCAACCCGTAACCCAAACCCAAACCCAACCCCACCATCCCACTAGGATCAGACACTTCCCCAACCCCAAAACTTTCCTAACCTTAACCCTAACCCATAACCCAAACCCAAACCCACCATCAAACTAAGATCAGACACTTCCCCAACCCCAAAACTTTCCTAATCCTAATCCTAACCCAAACCCAAACCCAACCCGTAACCCAAACCCAAACCCAACCCCACCATCCCAACAGAATCAGACACTTCCCCAACCCCAAAACTTTCCTAACCCTAATCCTAACCCTAACCATAACCCAAACCCATAACCCAAACCCAAACCCAAACCCACCATCCCAACAGGATTGGACACTTCCCCAACCCCAAAACTTTCCTAACCCTAATCCTAACCCTAATCCTAACCCTAACCTTAACCCAAACCGTAGTTCAAACCCAAACCCAAACCCACCATCCCACTAGGATCAGACACTTCCCCAACCCCAAAACTTTCCTAACCCTAGTCCTAACCCTAACCCAAACCCAACCCAAACCCATAACCCAAACCCATAACCCGAACCCAACCCCACCATCCCACTAGGATCAGTCACTTCCCCAACCCCAAAACTTTCCTAACCCTAATCCTAACCCTAACCTTAACCCAACCCAAACCCAAACCCAAACCCACCATCCCACTAGGATCAGACACTTCCCCAACCCCAAAACTTTCCTAACCCTAACCCAAACCCAACCCTAACCCTAACCCTAACCCTAACCCTAACCCACCATCCCACTAGGATCAGTCACTTCCCCAACCCCAAAACTTTCCTAACCCTAATCCTAACCCTAACCCTAACCTTAACCCAAACCCAAACCCAAACCCAACCCCAAACCCACCATCCCACTAGGATCAGACACTTCCCCAACCCCAAAACTTTCCTAACCTTAACCCTAACCCTAACCTTAACCCAAACCGTAGCCCAAACCCAAACCCAACCCCACCATCCCACTAGGATCAGACACTTCCCCAACCCCAAAACTTTCCTAATCCTAATCCTAACCCTAACCCAAACCCAACCCCAAACCCAACCCGTAACCCATAACCCAAACCCAAACCCACCATCCCACTAGGATCAGACACTTCCCCAACCCCAAACCTTTCCAACACCCCAATCCTCCCCAAATCTCCATCCTCCTCCTCCTCCTCACCTCTCCCACCCCTCCCTCACCACCCTCCTGTCCCCTTCCAGCCCCTCAGGTGCCGCCAGACCCGGAGCCGGCGCCGGCAGCCGCCGACAGGTGAGTGGTGGCACCCCCCGGTTCCGTTTGGCGCTGCCTGACCCATCCCCGTGTCCCCACCACGACCATCCGTGGTGGAACCATCCCAGCAGAGCTGACCCCGCTCCGTGTCCGGCAGCGCCGTGCCGGGGGATGATGGAGCTGAACCCCGAGAGGAAGAGGAGGATGAAGATTTTGACCTGGCCTACAGCGATGATCTGCGTGATGAGAATTATCACCCATCCCTGGAGAGGTGAGAGAGCTGGGAGGGAATGGGATGGCGTGGGACACTCCACGGCGCCCGTGGGTGTCGTCCCAGTTCAGACCAGTATAGCACTGGGAGGGTTTCATGTTTTTATCCTGGTGCAGCTGCCCCGGCGGAGCACGGAGGAGGTGGGAACAGCGCCCACGTGGTGTTAAAATAATAATTTATTTTGGGGTCAAAGGGAATTTTGGAGAGGGATTTTTATGGATCACCTGTGGGAAGGTCTTTGCCATATCCAACCGATGGTCAACCCATGTCTAACCAAATCCAGTCCTTGACCAACCATAACTCGTTTATTTCCTACCAAATCCAACCCAAACCCAAATCCAGTCCTTGACCAACCATAACTCGCTCATTTCCACCACGTCCAACCCATATCGAGCACCCAAACCCAAATCCAAATCCAAACCCAAATCCAGTCCATGACCAACCATAACTCGCTCATTTCCTACAAAATCCAACCCAAACCCAAATCCAGTCCATGACCAACCATAACTCGCTCGTTTCCACCACGTCCAACCCATATCGAGCACCCAAACCCAAACCCAAATCCAAATCCAGTCCTTGACCAACCATAACTCACTCATTTCCACCACATCCAACCCATATCGAGCACCCAAACCCAAATCCAACCCAAACCCAAATCCAGTCCTTGACCGACCATAACTTGCTCATTTCCACCATGTCCAACCCATATCGAGCACCCAAACCCAAATCCAAACCCAAATCCAATCCTTGACCAACCATAACTCGCTCATTTCCTACAAAATCCAACCCAAACCCAAATCCGGTCCTTGACCAACCATAACTCGCTCATTTCCACCACATCCAACCCAAACCCAAATCCAGTCCTTGACCAACCATAACTCGCTCATTTCCACCACATCCAACCCATATCGAGCACCCAAACCCAAATCCAGTCCTTGACCAACCATAACTCGCTCATTTCCACCACGTCCAACCCTTATCGAGCACCCAAATCCAAATACAAACCCAAACCCAAACCCAAATCCAGTCCTTGACCAACCATAACTCGCTCATTTCCTACCAAATCCAACCCAAACCCAAATCCAATCCTTGACCGACCATAACTCGCTCATCTCCTACCACGTCCAACCCGTATCAAGCACCCAAACCCAAATCCAAACCCAAACCCAAATCTAGTCCATGACCGACCATAACTCGCTCATTTCTACCACGTCCAACCCATATCGAGCACCCAACCAACCATAACTCGCTCATCTCCTACCACGTCCAACCCATATCGAGCACCCAAATCCAAATCCAAACCCAAATCCAGTCCTTGACCAACCATAACTCGCTCATTTCCTACCAAATCCAACCCAAACCCAAATCCAGTCCATGACCAACCATAACTCGCTCATTTCCTACAAAATCCAACCCAAACCCAAATCCAGTCCTTGACCAACCATAACTCGCTCATCTCCTACCACGTCCAACCCATATCGAGCACCCAAACCCAAACCCAAACCCAAATCCAGTCCTTGACCGACCATAACTCGCTCATTTCCTACAAAATCCAACCCATATCGAGCACCCAAACCCAAACCCAAATCCAGTCCTTGACCAACCATAACTTGCTCATTTCCATCACATCCAACCCATATCGAGCACCCAAACCCAAATCCAAACCCAAACCCAAACCCAAATCCAGTCCTTGACCGACCATAACTCGCTCATTTCCTACCAAATCCAACCCAAATCCAAACCCAAATCCAATCCTTGACCAACCATAACTTGCTCATTTCCACCATGTCCAACCCATATCAAGCACCCAAACCCAAATCCAAACCCAAATCCAAATCCAAATCCAAATCCAAACCCAAATCCAGTCCTTGACCAACCATAACTCGCTCATTTCCACCATGTCCAACCCAAACCCAAATCCAATCCATGACCAACCATAACTCGCTCATCTCCTACCACGTCCAACCCATACCAAGCACCCAAACCCAAATCCAAAACCAGTCCATGACCAACCATAACTCGCTCATTTCCTACCAAATCCAACCCAAACCAAAATCCAGTCCTTGACCAACCATAACTCGCTCATTCCCACCACATCCAACCCATATCGAGCACCCAAACCCAAATCCAAACCCAAATCCAATCCATGACCAACCATAACTCGCTCATTTCCACCATGTCCAACCCATACCAAGCACCCAAATCCAAACCCAAATCCAATCCATGACCAACCATAACTCGCTTATTTCCTACCAAATCCAACCCAAACCCAAATCCAGTCCATGACCAACCATAACTCGCTCATCTCCTACCACGTCCAACCCATATCGAGCACCCAAACCCAAATCCAAATCCAAATCCAGTCCTTGACCAACCATAACTCGCTCATTTCCACCACGTCCAACCCATATCGAGCACCCAAATCCAAATCCAAATCCAACCCCAAATCCAGTCCTTGACCAACCATAACTCGCTCATTTCCACCACGTCCAACCCACATCGAGCACCCAAACCCAAATCCAAACCCAAATCCAGTCCATGACCAACCATAACTCGCTCATTTCCTACCAAATCCAACCCAAACCCAAATCCAGTCCTTGACCAACCATAACTCGCTCATTTCCTACAAAATCCAACCCAAACCCAAATCCAATCCTTGACCAACCATAACTCGCTCATCTCCATCACATCCAACCCATATCGAGCACCCAAACCCAAATCCAAACCCAAATCCAGTCCTTGACCAACCATAACTCGCTCATTTCCACACATCCAACCCATATCGAGCACCCAAACCCAAACCCAAACCCAAATCCAAACCCAAATCCAAATCCAAATCCAAATCCAAATCCAGTCCATGACCAACCATAACTCGCTCATCTCCACCACATCCAACCCTTCTCAAGCACCCAAACCCCTTTCACCCAACCCAGTCTCTGCCCCAAACAGCAACTCGGAGCCGCAGCGACGTCAGAACCAACCCAAAACTCGCAAGAAGCCGATCAAGGAGGAGCAGCCCCGGCTCGAGCCGCCCCTGCCTGGCTCCAACCCCTTGGAGGAGGAGATCGGCCGGGTCAGGTGAGTCGTGGTGGCCACCACGGTGAGGGGACAGCGGTCGGAGTGTGTCCTCAAGTTTGGGGGGCGGAGTTGTGGTTTTTGGGTCTCGTTGAGGAAACGAGGGTCTGGTGCTCACCAAAATCACTGCAGGGGCTTCCTGAGGTTGGTGTCACCCATCTTGGTGTCCCTCGTGGGGACAATCCAGGGTGGTCAGGGAACAAGGAGAGGCAGCCAAAGCTGGGGCTGCCATGGAAGGGGATGAAGAACCTCTTGAACCACCAGCTTGGAGATGGAACAACCCAAAATCCGTCAATCCCACCACAAATTCCTCCACGGATGGATCCATGGCTTCTCCGGCAGCTTCGCGTTGGGTTTGCAGCTCTCCGAGCGCACAAAATTTAATGTTTTGGGCTAAAAAAAGCTTAAATCGGCTCCTCGGGGTTTCACTGGGGTTTGGCCTCAAGATCCGACACACCTAGATGGATTTCCAAAAATTCAATGTGCACAAAATTCAATGTTTTGTGCTAAAAAAAAGCTTAAGATCCGACACACCTAGATGGATTTCCACAAAATTTAATGCGCACAAAATTCAATGTTTTGGGCTAAAAAAAAGCTTAAATCGGCCCCTCGGGGTTTCACTGGGGTTGGCCTCAAGATGTGACACATCTAGATGGATTTCCACAAAATTCAAAGTGCACAAAATTCAATGTTTTGTGCTAAAAAAAAGCTTAAATCGGCTCCTCGGGGTTTCACTGGGGCTTGGCCTCAAGATCTGACACACCTAGATGGATTTCCACGAAATTCAATGCGCACAAAATTCAAACCTAGATGGATTTCCACAAAATTCAATGTTTTGTGCTAAAAAAAAGGCTTAAATCGGCTCCTCGGGGTTTCACTGGGGTTTGGCCTCAAGATCCGACACGCCTAGATGGATTTCCACAAAATTCAAAGCAAAATTTAATGTTTTTTGCTAAAAAAAAGGCTTAAATCGGCTCCTCGGGGTTTCACTGGGGCTTGGCCTCAAGATCTGACACACCTAGATGGATTTCCAAAAATTCAATGAGCACAAAATTCAACGTTTTGTGCTAAAAAAAAGCTTAAATTGGCTCCTCGGGGTTTCACTGGGGTTGGCCTCAAGATCTGACACACCTAGATGGATTTCCAAAAATTCAATGAGCAGAAAATTCAGTTTTTTGTGCTAAAAAAAAGCTTAAGATCCGACACACCTAGATGGATTTCCACAAAATTCAAAGCGCAAAAAATTCAATGTTTTGTGCTAAAAAAAAGCTTAAATCGGCCCCTTGGAGTTTCACTGGGGCTTGGCCTCAAGATCTGACACACCTAGATGGATTTCCACGAAATTCAATGCGCACAAAATTCAAACCTAGATGGATTTCCACAAAATTCAATGTTTTGTGCTAAAAAAAAGGCTTAAATCGGCTCCTCGGGGTTTCACTGGGGTTGGTCTCAAGATCTGACACACCTAGATGGATTTCCACAAAATTCAAAGCGCACAAAATTCAATGTTTTGTGCTAAAAAAAAGCTTAAGATCCGACACACCTAGATGGATTTCCAAAAATTCAATGCACACAAAATTTAATGTTTTGTGCTAAAAAAAGCTTAAATCGGCCCCTCGGGGTTTCACTGGGGTTGGCCTCAAGATCCGACACGCCTAGATGGATTTCCACAAAATTCAAAGTGCACAAAATTCAATGTTTTGTGCTAAAAAAAAGGCTTAAATCGGCTCCTCGGGGTTTCACTGGGGCTTGGCCTCAAGGTCTGACACACCTAGATGGATTTCCACAAAATTCAAAGCGCACAAAATTCAATGTTTTGTGCTAAAAAAAAGCTTAAGATCCGACACACCTAGATGGATTTCCACAAAATTCAAAGCGCACAAAATTCAATGTTTTGTGCTAAAAAAAGCTTAAATTGGATCCTCAGGGTTTCACTGGGTTTGGCCTCAGGATCCGACAAACCTAGATGGATTTCCAAAAATTCAATGCGCACAAAATTCAATGTTTTGTGCTAAAAAAAAGCTTAAGATCCGACACACCTAGATGGATTTCCACAAAATTCAAAGCGCACAAAATTCAGTGTTTTGTGCTAAAAAAAAGCTTAAGATCCGACACACCTAGATGGATTTCCAAAAATTCAATGTGCACAAAATTCAATGTTTTGTGCTAAAAAAAAGCTTAAGATCCGACACGCCTAGATGGATTTCCACAAAATTCAATGTGCACAAAATTCAATGTTTTGTGCTAAAAAAAACTTAAATTGGTCCCTCGGGGTTTCACTGGGGCTTGGCCTCAAGATCTGACACATCTAGATGGATTTCCACAAAATTCAATGTGCACAAAATTCAATGTTTTGTGCTAAAAAAAAGCTTAAATTGGCTCCTCGGGGTTTCACTGGGCTTGGCCTCAAGATCCGACACGCCTAGATGGATTTCCACAAAATTCAAAGCAAAATTTAATGGTTTTTGCTAAAAAAAAGCTTAAGATCCGACACATCTAGATGGATTTCCACAAAATTCAATGTGCACAAAATTCAATTTTTGTGCTAAAAAAAAGCTTAAATCGGCTCCTCAGAGCTTCACTGGGGCTCAAAATGTCTCTTTCCTCCTGCAGTTGCGACCAAGACACGGCTCAGATCGGCCCCAAGAGGATCAGGTACTCGGGAAAAAGGGAAAAGGGACATTTCCAGGCTCTGAAAATATTTCTTTGCTTCATTTTAAATTTTGTAGGTGGGGAAAAAAAATTGAAGGTGGGTGAGGAGGAAAAGAGCTGCTGGGGGGCGGGGTCAGATCCGTATTCCAGAGTTTTTCCAACATTCCGGATGATTTTTTCCCGTTTTTTCTCTCGACAGGAAGGCGGCAAAGCGGGAGATCCTCCTCTGCGACTTCGAAGGCTGCGGCAAAATCTTCTCCAACCGCCAGTACCTGAACGTGAGCGGCCGGGAAAAATCCAAAATTTTTGGAGCGTTGGGTGGGGATGTCCTGGAGCTGGAATTTGGGAGCTGATAGGTGTTTTTTTTTTAATTTTAATTTTTATTTTTCCCCCCTGCTGGCAGCATCACCAGAAGTACCAACACGTGCACCAAAAAACCTTCACCTGCTCCGAGCCCACCTGTGGGAAGTCCTTCAACTTCAAGAAGCACTTGAAGGAACACGAGAAGCTGCACAGTGGTGAGCTGGTTTCCGTCGGAATTAAACCTCCTGGAGGAGTTACAACTCCCATCCATGGATTTTCACACGGATTTATGGAATTTCACAGGGATTACACCTCCCTTATCGCGCTTCCTCTACGGATTCCACCACCTCCCGTCGGATTCACACCTCCTGTTCCCCCTTCCCCACCCACCCATTCCCAAATTCCCATTTCTGGGAGTTTTTTGCCCCCCAAATCTCTCCCAAAGTTCATCCCGAGGGTCCTGATGGTTCTTCCAGGCTGGATCAGCCCCGATTCCCGTTTTTTTTTCCCTCCCAGACCAGCGGGATTACATCTGCGAGTTCTGCGCGCGCTCCTTCCGCACCAGCAGCAATTTGATCATCCACCGACGCATCCACACCGGGGAGAAGCCGCTCCAGTAAGTCCCAGTTCCATTCCCAGTAAATCCCAGTTTGATTCCCACCCAGTAAATCCCAGTCCCATTCCCACCCAGTAAATCCCAGTTCCATTCCCACCAAATCCCAGTTCCATTCCCACCCAGTAAATCCCAGTTTGATTCCCACCCAGTAAATCCCAGTTCCATTTCCATTCCCTTCCAGTAAATCCCAGTCCCATTCCCTTCCAGTAAATCCCAGTAAATCCCATTCCCTCCCAGTAAATCCCAGTCCCATTCCCTCCCAGTAAATCCCAGTCCCATCCCTGCCCTTCCAGTAAATCCCAGTTCCATTCCCATCCCCTCCCAGTAAATCCCAGTTCCATTCCCTTCCAGTAAATCCCAGTCCCATCTCTGCCCTTCCAGTAAATCCCAGTTCCATTCCCATTCCCACCCAGTAAATCCCAGTTCCATTCCCACCCAGTAAATCCCAGTCCCATTCCCTCCCAGTAAATCCCAGTTCCATTCCCTCCCAGTAAATCCCAGTTTGATTCCCACCCAGTAAATCCCAGTCCCATCCCTGCCCTCCCAGTAAATCCCAGTCCCATTCCCAGTAAATCCCAGTCCCATTCCCAGTAAATCCCAGTTTGATTCCCACCCAGTAAATCCCAGTCCCATCCCTGCCCTTCCAGTAAATCCCAGTTCCATTCCCACCCAGTAAATCCCAGTTCCATTCCCAGTAAATCCCAGTTCCATTCCCACCCAGTAAATCCCAGTCCCATCCCTGCCCTTCCAGTAAATCCCAGTTCCATTCCCATTCCCACCCATTAAATCCCAGTCCCATTCCCAGTAAATCCCAGTTCCATTCCCAGTAAATCCAAGTCCCATTCCCACCCAGTAAATCCCAGTTCCATTCCCATTCCCATTCCCAGTAAATCCCAGTTCCATTCCCAGTAAATCCCAGTCCCATTCCCACCCAGTAAATCCCAGTTCCATTCCCACCCAGTAAATCCAAGTCCCATTCCCACCCAGTAAATCCCAGTTCCATTCCCATTCCCATTCCCAGTAAATCCCAGTTCCATTCCCAGTAAATCCCAGTCCCATTCCCACCCAGTAAATCCCAGTTCCATTCCCTCCCAGTAAATCCCAGTTCCATTCCCTCCCAGTAAATCCCAGTTCCATTCCCACCCAGTAAATCCCAGTTCCATTCCCTCCCAGTAAATCCCAGTTTGATTCCCTCCCAGTAAATCCCAGTCCCATTCCCACCCAGTAAATCCCAGTTCCATTCCCAGTAAATCCCAGTCCCATTCCCTCCCAGTAAATCCCAGTTCCATTCCCAGTAAATCCCAGTTCCATTCCCATTCCCATCCAGTAAATCCCAGTTCCATTCCCTTCCAGTAAATCCCAGTTCCATTCCCTTCCAGTAAATCCCAGTCCCATTCCCAGTAAATCCCAGTCCCATTCCCACCCAGTAAATCCCAGTCCCATTCCCAGTAAATCCCAGTCCCATCCCTGCCCTTCCAGTAAATCCCAGTCCCATTCCCTCCCAGTAAATCCCAGTCCCATTCCCAGTAAATCCCAGTCCCATTCCCTCCCAGTAAATCCCAGTCCCATTCCCACCCAGTAAATCCCAGTCCCATTCCCACCCAGTAAATCCCAGTCCCATTCCCACCCAGTAAATCCCAGTTCCATTCCCTCCCAGTAAATCCCATTCCCATTCCCTCCCAGTAAATCCCAGTCCCATTCCCAGTAAATCCCAGTCCCATTCCCAGTAAATCCCAGTTCCATTCCCAGTAAATCCCAGTCCCATTCCCAGTAAATCCCAGTTCCATTCCCAGTAAATCCCAGTCCCATTCCCAGTAAATCCCAGTCCCATTCCCAGTAAATCCCAGTCCCATTCCCAGTAAATCCCAGTCCCATTCCCAGTAAATCCCAGTTCCATTCCCAGTGAATCCCAGTCCCATTCCCAGTAAATCCCAGTTCCATTCCCAGTAAATCCCAGTCCCATCCCTGCCCTTCCAGTAAATCCCAGTCCCATTCCCACCCAGTAAATCCCAGTTCCATTCCCTCCCAGTAAATCCCAGTCCCATTCCCACCCAGTAAATCCCAGTCCCATTCCCTCCCAGTAAATCCCAGTCCCATTCCCATCCCCTTCCAGTAAATCCCAGTTCCACTCCGTTCCAGTAAATCCCAGTTTGATTCCCTTCCAGTAAATCCCAGTCCCATTCCCATCCCCTTCCAGTAAGTCCCAGTCCCATTCCCTCCCAGTAAATCCCAGTTCCATTCCCTCCCAGTAAATCCCAGTCCCATTCCCTCCCAGTAAATCCCAGTTCCATTCCCAGTAAATCCCAGTCCCATTCCCATTCCCTTCCAGTAAATCCCAGTCCCATTCCCACCCAGTAAATCCCAATCCCATTCCCACCCAGTAAATCCCAGTCCCATCCCCATTCCCTTCCAGTAAATCCCAGTCCCATTCCCTTCCAGTAAATCCCAGTCCCATTCCCAGTAAATCCCAGTTCCATTCCCTCCCAGTAAATCCCAGTTCCATTTCCATTCCCACCCAGTAAATCCCAGTCCCATTCCCAGTAAATCCCAGTCCCATCCCCATCCCCTCCCAGTAAATCCCAGTTTGATTCCCTTCCAGTAAATCCCAGTTCCATTCCCTCCCAGTAAATCCCAGTTTGATTCCCACCCAGTAAATCCCAGTCCCATTCCCACCCAGTAAATCCCAGTTCCATTCCCAGTAAATCCCAGTTCCATTCCCACCCAGTAAATCCCAGTCCCATCCCTGCCCTTCCAGTAAATCCCATTCCCACCCAGTAAATCCCAGTCCCATTCCCAGTAAATCCCAGTTCCATTCCCAGTAAATCCCAGTCCCATTCCCACCCAGTAAATCCCAGTCCCATTCCCAGTAAATCCCAGTTCCATTCCCACCCAGTAAATCCCAGTTCCCACCCAGTAAATCCCAGTCCCATTCCCAGTAAATCCCAGTCCCATTCCCAGTAAATCCCAGTTCCATTCCCAGTAAATCCCAGTCCCATTCCCAGTAAATCCCAGTCCCATTCCCAGTAAATCCCAGTCCCATTCCCACCCAGTAAATCCCAGTTCCATTCCCAGTAAATCCCAGTCCCATTCCCAGTAAATCCCAGTTCCATTCCCAGTAAATCCCAGTTCCATTCCCAGTAAATCCCAGTCCCATTCCCAGTAAATCCCAGTTCCATTCCCAGTAAATCCCAGTCCCATTCCCACCCAGTAAATCCCAGTTCCATTCCCAGTAAATCCCAGTTCCATTCCCAGTAAATCCCAGTTCCATTCCCAGTAAATCCCAGTTCCATTCCCAGTAAATCCCAGTCCCATTCCCAGTAAATCCCAGTCCCATTCCCAGTAAATCCCAGTTCCATTCCCACCCAGTAAATCCCAGTTCCATTCCCTCCCAGTAAATCCCAGTTTGATTCCCACCCAGTAAATCCCAGTTCCATTCCCAGTAAATCCCAGTTCCATTCCCAGTAAATCCCAGCCCCATTCCCATTCCCACCCAGTAAATCCCAGTTCCATCCCACTCCCTTCCAGTAAATCCCAGTTTGATTCCCACCCAGTAAATCCCAGTCCCATTCCCAGTAAATCCCAGTCCCATTCCCAGTAAATCCCAGTCCCATTCCCACCCAGTAAATCCCAGTTCCATTCCCTCCCAGTAAATCCCAGTTCCATTCCCAGTAAATCCCAGTTCCATTCCCAGTAAATCCCAGTTCCATTCCCACCCAGTAAATCCCAGTCCCATTCCCACCCAGTAAATCCCAGTTCCATTCCCTCCCAGTAAATCCCAGTTCCATTCCCAGTAAATCCCAGTTCCATTCCCAGTAAATCCCAGTCCCATTCCCACCCAGTAAATCCCAGTCCCATTCCCAGTAAATCCCAGTTCCATTCCCTCCCAGTAAATCCCAGTCCCATTCCCAGTAAATCCCAGTTCCATTCCCAGTAAATCCCAGTCCCATTCCCACCCAGTAAATCCCAGTTCCATTCCCAGTAAATCCCAGTCCCATTCCCACCCAGTAAATCCCAGTTCCATTCCCAGTAAATCCCAGTTCCATTCCCAGTAAATCCCAGTCCCATTCCCACCCAGTAAATCCCAGTTCCATTCCCAGTAAATCCCAGTCCCATTCCCACCCAGTAAATCCCAGTTTGATTCCCACCCAGTAAATTCCAGTTCCATTTCCATCCCCTTCCAGTAAATCCCAGTTCCATTCCCAGTAAATCCCAGTCCCATTCCCACCCAGTAAATCCCAGTCCCATCCCTGCCCTTCCAGTAAATCCCAGTTCCATTCCCACCCAGTAAATCCCAGTCCCATTCCCTCCCAGTAAATCCCAGTTCCATTCCCTCCCAGTAAATCCCAGTTCCATTCCCACCCAGTAAATCCCAGTTCCATTCCCAGTAAATCCCAGTCCCATTCCCACCCAGTAAATCCCAGTCCCATTCCCAGTAAATCCCAGTCCCATTCCCACCCAGTAAATCCCAGTTCCATTCCCAGTAAATCCCAGTCCCATTCCCTTCCAGTAAATCCCAGTCCCATTCCCACCCAGTAAATCCCAGTTCCATTCCCAGTAAATCCCAGTCCCATTCCCAGTAAATCCCAGTCCCATTCCCACCCAGTAAATCCCAGTCCCATTCCCTCCCAGTAAATCCCAGTCCCATTCCCACCCAGTAAATCCCAGTCCCATTCCCAGTAAATCCCAGTTTGATTCCCACCCAGTAAATCCCAGTTCCATTCCCAGTAAATCCCAGTCCCATTCCCAGTAAATCCCAGTCCCATTCCCAGTAAATCCCAGTTCCATTCCCAGTAAATCCCAGTCCCATTCCCAGTAAATCCCAGTCCCATTCCCAGTAAATCCCAGTCCCATTCCCAGTAAATCCCAGTCCCATTCCCAGTAAATCCCAGTCCCATTCCCAGTAAATCCCAGTTCCATTCCCATCCCCTCCCAGTAAATCCCAGTTCCATTCCCTCCCAGTAAATCCCAGTCCCATTCCCTCCCAGTAAATCCCAGTCCCATTCCCAGTAAATCCCAGTTCCATTCCCATCCCCTCCCAGTAAATCCCAGTCCCATTCCCTCCCAGTAAATCCCAGTCCCATTCCCTCCCAGTAAATCCCAGTCCCATTCCCAGTAAATCCCAGTCCCATTCCCAGTAAATCCCAGTCCCATTCCCAGTAAATCCCAGTCCCATCCCTGCCCTTCCAGTAAATCCCAGTCCCATTCCCACCCAGTAAATCCCAGTCCCATTCCCAGTAAATCCCAGTTTGATTCCCTCCCAGTAAATCCCATCCCTGCCCTTCCAGTAAATCCCAGTCCCATTCCCAGTAAATCCCATTCCCACCCAGTAAATCCCAGTTTGATTCCCACCCAGTAAATCCCAGTTCCCACCCAGTAAATCCCAGAAACTTCAAATTCCAGGGTCGCTTCTCCCCGTGCCACATCCCTGAGGGATTATTTTTTTTTGGTTGGATATTTTTTTTTTGGTTGGATATTTTTTTTTTTCGTTGGATATTTTTTTTTTGGTTGGATATTTTTTTTTTGGTTGGATATTTTTTTTTTGGTTGGATATTTTTTTTTTTGGTTGGATATTTTTTTTTTTGGTTGGATATTTTTTTTTTGGTCGGATTATTTATTTTTTGGTTTTTTAACCCTCCCAGGTGTGAAATCTGCGGCTTCACCTGCCGCCAAAAAGCCTCTTTGAACTGGCACATGAAAAAACACGACGCCGACTCCTCCTACCGATTCCCGTGCGACGTCTGCGGCAAGAAATTCGAAAAACGCGACAACGTCGCCGCCCACAAGAGCAAAAGCCACGCCGGGAATTTTGGGGAAGGAATTCGGAACCAACCGGAGCCCCCCGGGAATGTGGAACCTCCGGAGATTTTTGGGAATGTCGTGGGGACCCCGCTGGAATATGGGGCGGGATCTGGGAACGCCCCAAAATCAGGGGATGGGTGATGGGGCGTCCTAAAGGATTTGTCCTGTCCTGGTTTGGGCGCTGGAGGAAAATGGGAAAGGTAAAACTGGGAAAATCCCGATTTTTCAGGCAAATCCTTCTTTTTTTTTTGCCAAATGTGGGGAAAAATCTGGGGAAAAATCTGGGGAAAAATCCCGATTTTTCAGACAAATCCTCCTTTTTTTTTTTGCCAAATCTGGGGAAAAATCCCAAATTTTCAGTTTGGGCACTGGAGGAAAATCGGGGAAAATGGGAAAGGTAAAACTGGGGGAAAATCCCAATTTTTCAGCCAAATCCCAGATGAAACCCCAAGTTTTCAGACAGATCCTTCTTTTTTTTTGCCAAATCTGGGGAAAAATCCCAAATTTTCAGTTTGGGCGCTGGAGGAAAATCGGGGAAAATGGGAAAGGTAAAACTGGGGGAAAATCCCAATTTTTCAGCCAAATCCCAGATGAAACCCCAAGTTTTCAACCAAATCCTTTTTTTTTTGCCAAATCTAGGGAAAAATCCCAGATTTTGGTTTGGGCGCTGGAGGAAAATCGGGGAAAATGGGAAAGGTAAAACTGGGGGAAAATCCCAATTTTTCAGACAAATCCTGCTTTTTTTTTTTGCCAAATCTGGGGGAAAATTTGGGGAAAAATCTGGGAAAAATCTGGGGAAAAATCCCAGATTTTCAGCCAAATCCCCAGATGCAATCCCAAGTTTTCAGACAAATCCTTCTTTTTTTTTTGCAAACTCTGGGGAAAAATCCCAGATTTTCAGCCAAATCCCCAGATGCAATCCCAATTGTTCAGCCAAATTCTTCTTTTTTTTTGCAAAATCTGGGGGGAAATCCCAGATTTTCAGTTTGGGCACTGGAGGAAAATCGGGGAAAATGGGAAAGGTAAAACTGGGGGAAAATCCCAATTTTTCAGCCAAATCCTGCTTTTTTTTTTTTGCCAAATCTGGGGAAAAATCCCAGATTTTCAGTTTGGGCGCTGGAGCAAAATCGGGGACGATGCTGGATCGTGTGAGGCAGCTCTAGGTGCCAAAAATATATGGAAATTCTGGGGAAAATCTGGGGAAAAATCTGGGGAAAAATCCCAGATTTTCAGTTCGGGCACTGGAGGAAAATCGGGGAAAATGGGAAAGGTAAAACTGGGGGAAAATCCCCAATTTTTCAGCCAAATCCTTCCTTTTTTTTTGCAAAATCTGGGGAAAAATCCCAGATTTTCAGTTTGGGCACTGGAGGAAAATCGGGGAAAATGGGAAAGGTAAAACTGGGGGAAAATCCCGATTTTTCAGCCAAATCCTTCTTTTTTTTTGCCAAATCTGGGGAAAAATCTGGGGAAAAATCTGGGGAAAAGTCCCAGATTTTCAGTTTGGGCGCTGGAGGAAAATCGGGGAAAATGGGAAAGGTAAAACTGGGGGAAAATCCCAATTTTTCAGCCAAATTCTTTTTTTTTTGCCAAATCTGGGGAAAAATCTGGGGAAAAATCTGGGGAAAAATCTGGGGGAAAATATGGGGAAAAATCCCAGATTTTCAGTTTGGGCACTGGAGGAAAATCGGGGAAAATGGGAAAGGTAAAACTGGGGAAAATCCCAATTTTTCAGTCAAATCCTTCTTTTTTTTTTTGCCAAATCTGGGGAAAAATCTGGGGAAAAATCTGGGGAAAAATCCCAGATTTTCAGTTTGGGCACTGGAGGAAAATCGGGGAAAATCGGAAAGGTAAAACTGGGGGAAAATCCCAATTTTTCAGACAAATCCTTCTTTTTTTATTGCCAAATCTGGGGAAAAATCTGGGGAAAAATCTGGGGAAAAATCCCAGATTTTCAGTTTGGGCACTGGAGGAAAATGGGAAAGGTAAAACTGGGGGAAAATCCCAATTTTTCAGCCAAATCCTTCTTTTTTTTTTTGCCAAATCTGGGGAAAAATCTGGGGAAAAATCTGGGGAAAATCCCAAATTTTCAGTTTGGGCGCTGGAGGAAAATCGGGGAAAATGGGAAAGGTAAAACTGGGAAAATCCCAATTTTTCAGACAAATCTTTCTTTTTTTATTGCCAAATCTGGGGAAAAATCTGGGGAAAAATCTGGGGGAAAATCTGGGGAAAAATCTGGGGAAAAATCTGGGGAAAAATCTGGGGAAAAATCCCAGATTTTCAGTTTGGGCGCTGGAGGAAAATCGGGGAAATGGGAAAGGTAAAACTGGGGGAAAATCCCAATTTTTCAGCCAAATCCTTCTTTTTTTTTTTTGCCAAATCTGGGGAAAAATCCCAGATTTTCACTTTGGGCGCTGGAGGAAAATCGGGGAAAACGGGAAAGGTAAAACTGGGGGAAAATCCCAATTTTTCAGCCAAATCCTGCTTTTTTTTTTTTTGCCAAATCTGGGGAAAAATCTGGGGAAAAATCTGGGGAAAAATCTGGGGAAAAATACCAGATTTTCAGTTTGGGCACTGGAGGAAAATCGGGGAAAATGGGAGAGGTAAAACTGGGGGAAAATCCCAATTTTTCAGCCAAATCCTTCTTTTTTTTTTTTTTGCCAAATCTGGGGAAAAATCCCAGATTTTCAGTCTGGGCACTGGAGGAAAATCGGGGAAAATGGGAAAGGTAAAACTGGGGGAAAATCCCAATTTTTTAAACAAATCCCAGATGAAACCCCAAGTTTTCAGACAAATCCTTCCTTTTTTTTGGCCAAATCTGGGGAAAAATCCTATATTTTCAGCCAAATCTCAGATGAAACCCCAAGTTTCCAGACAAATCCTTTTTTTTTTTGCCAAATCTGGGGGAAAATCCCATATTTTCAGCCAAATCCCAGATGAAACCCCAAGTTTTCAGACAAATCCTTTTTTTTTTTGCCAAATCTGGGGAAAAATCCCATATTTTCAGCCAAATCCCAGATGAAACCCCAAATTTTCAGACAAATCCTTCTTTTTTTTTCCAAATCTGGGGGAAAATCCCATATTTTCAGCCAAATCCCAGATGAAACCCCAAGTTTTCAGACAAATAATTCCCTTTTTTTTTTGCCAAATCTGGGGGAAAATCCCATATTTTCAGCCAAATCCCAGATGAAACCCCAAGTTTTCAGACAAATCCTTTTTTTTTTGCAAACTCTGG
This sequence comes from Taeniopygia guttata, assembly GCF_048771995.1. Lineage (NCBI taxonomy): Eukaryota > Metazoa > Chordata > Aves > Passeriformes > Estrildidae > Taeniopygia > Taeniopygia guttata. Next base: position 1,665,104 of record NC_133060.1, on the reverse strand, counting down.
GGGGAAAATCCCATATTTTCAGCCAAATCCCAGATGCAATCCCAAGTTTTCAGCCAAATCCCATTTTTTTTTCTTTTTTGCCAAATCCCAGCTTCCCTGGAGCCCAATATTGCCACAAGTGGATCCTCAATAAATGCTTATTTTGGGTAAAAGTGGGATTTGGTGTCAGATATTTATTAATAAATAAGAAAGTGAGATTTGGGTGGTTTGGGGACACCAAACACCCAATTTGGGACCCAAATTTGGGAGCTTCAAACTTTTCCTTGAAATTTCATTTAATTTCCACTTAAAACTCTTTGATTTAAACCAGAATTTGAACTTACAGATACTGAGAAGATCCAAAACAGGAATTTCAAGTGCCCCAAATTTGGGAGCTCCCAATTCTTCAAACTTTTCCTTGAAATTTCATTTAATTTCCATTTAAAACTCTTTGATTTAAACCAGAATTTGAACTTACAGATCCTCAAAAGCTCCAAAACATGAATTTCAAATGCCCCAAATTTGGGAGCTCCCAATTCTTCAAACTTTTCCTTGAAACTTCATTTAATTTCCATTTAAAACTCTTTGATTTAAACCAGAATTTGAACTTACAGATCCTCAGAAGCTCCAAAACAGGAATTTCAAGTGCCCCAAATTTGGGAGCTCCCAATTCTTCAAACTTTTCCTTGAAACTTCATTTAATTTCCACTTAAAACTCTTTGATTTAAACCAGAATTTGAACTTACAGATACTCAGAAGCTCCAAAACTGGAATTTCAAGTGCCCCAAATTTGGGAGCTCCCAATTCTTCAAACTTTTCCTTGAAACTTCATTTAATTTCCATTTAAAACTCTTTGTTTTAAACCAGAATTTGAACTTACAGATACTCAGAAGCTCCAAAACAGGAATTTCAAGTGCCCCCAAATTTGGGAGCTCCCAATTCTTCAACCTTTTCCTTGAAAATTCATTTAATTTCCATTTAAAACTCTTTGATTTAAACCAGAATTTGAACTTACAGATCCTCAGAAGCTCCAAAACATGAATTTCAAGTGCCCCAAATTTGGGAGCTTCAAACTTTTCCTTGAAACTTCATTTAATTTCCATTTAAAACTCTTTGATTTAAACCAGAATTTGAACTTACAGATACTCAGAAGCTCCAAAACTGGAATTTCAAGTGCCCCAAATTTGGGAGCTCCCAATTCTTCAAACTTTTCCTTGAAACTTCATTTAATTTCCATTTAAAACTCTTTGATTTAAACCAGAATTTGAACTTACAGATCCTCAGAAGATCCAAAACAGGAATTTCAAGTGCCCCAAAACCCCTCAGATTTGGAGACACGAACATTTTTTTGTCTCCATTCCCTCCTGATCAGGAGCAGCTTTTCCTCCTTTTCCAGCACCAAAAAAAACCCACAAAATTATTGTGTTTTAAGGATTTTTTTTTAGTTTTTTTTTTGCACAGCAACTTTTATTTCCCCACTAACAGTGACAGGGCAAAGGACACGAACAGCAGCAGGAGGATGGGGGAAAAAGGGGAGTGGGCAAGAGCAAGATCACACCTAAAACACAAAAAAAAACCCCAAAAATCACCCCCAGCCCCCCAAAAATCACCCCCAGCACCCCAAAAACCACTCCCAGCCCGGGTTTGAGGTGACCCCAAATATCCACATTTTTTTGGGATTCTGGAACTCCAGGGGGGGGTTCAGAATTTAAGAGGGAGAAATGGTGGGGAGGGGGATGAGAAGGAAAAAAAAGGCAAAAAAGGCAAAAAAAAGGGTTGTGGGGGGCAGGAAAATGGGGGGACAATGATGGGGGGGAAAATGGGGGGCACAAGGGGAGTGGGCAAGAGCAAGATCACACCTAAAACACAGAAAAAACCCCTCAACTCACCCCCAACCACCCCAAAAATCACCCCCAGCCCCCCAAAAACCACTCCCAGCCCGGGTTTGAGGTCACCCCAAATATCCACATTTTTTTGGGATTCTGGAACTCTGGGGGGTTTCAGAATTTAAGAGGGAAAAATGGTGGGAGGGGGATGAGAAGGAAAAAAAAGGCAAAAAAGGCAAAAAAGGGACTTGGGGGGCAGGAAAATGGGGGGACAATGATGGGGGGAAAATGGGGGGCACAAGGGGAGTGGGCAAGCGCAAGATCACACCTAAAACACAAAAAAAACCCCCAAAAATCACCCCCAGCACCCCAAAAATCACCCCCAGCACCCCAAAAACCACTCCCAGCCCGGGTTTGAGGTGACCCCAAATATCCACATTTTTTTTGGATTCTGGAACACAAAATCTTTGGCTACTATTCGAAATTTGGATGGGATCAGCCTTTCCCTGTTCCAACGGGGCTCCAACTCGAAAGAAAAACACAAAATTAATTTAACAGGAGGTGTCGAACCAACAATAAGGAGGGGACGCTCAAGCAGAGCCCCCTCCTCGCCAAAAAGGAAGATTTTGAGGGGAAAAAACTCCAAACTTTGAACAGGAAAAAAAAACCAACAAAATCCCCGCCTTGAACAGCCACGGGTGGGATTTTGGGGGCGTTTTGCTTGGAAGCAAAGGATGGAAAGAGGGGGATGCCATCAGCGAGCTCAGTTGCACAGGGACAGCGAGGAACCCACGTAAAAGAGCCAAAAAAAGGGGAAAATCCTCTCGGAGAAGGCGGCGGTGAAGGTGAAGATGGGAGCCATGCTGTCGGCGTTGTAGAACGCCACCCACCCGCCCTCGTAGTCCAGGAGAGGTGAACGCCTGGTACTGATCCCAATTGAAGATTTTGAGGGGAAAAAACTCCAAACTTTGAACAGGAAAAAAAAACCAACAAAATCCCCGCCTTGAACAGCCACGGGTGGGATTTGGGGCGTTTTGCTTGGAAGCAAAGGATGGAAAGAGGGGGACACTGGCAGCGAGCTCAGTTGCACAGGGACAGCGAGGAACCCACGTAAAAAAGCCAAAAAAAGGGGAAAATCCTCTCGGAGAAGGCGGCGGTGAAGGTGAAGATGGGAGCCATGCTGTCGGCGTTGTAGAACGCCACCCAGCCGCCCTCGTAGTCCAGGAGAGGTGAACGCCTGGTACTGATCCCAACTGAAGATTTTGAGGGGAAAAAACTCCAAACTTTGAACAGGAAAAAAAAACCAACAAAATCCCCCCCTTGAACAACCACGGGTGGGATTTTGGGGCGTTTTGCTTGGAAACAAAGCAAAACCTAAGAATGGAAAGAAGGGGAAAACCGGCAGCGAGTGTGGCGGGCTCAGTTGCACAGGGACAGCGAGGAACCCACGTAAAAAAGCCAAAAAAAGGGGAAAATCCTCTCGGAGAAGGCGGCGGTGAAGGTGAAGATGGGAGCCACCCACCCGCCCTCGTAGTCCAGGAGAGGTGAACGCCTGGTACTGATCCCAATTGAAGATTTTGAGGGGAAAAACCTCCAAACTTTGAACAGGAAAAAAAAAATCAACAAAATCCCCCCCCTTGAACAATCACGGGTGGGATTTTGGGGTGTTTTGCTTGGAAACAAAGCAAAATCTAAGGATGGAAAGAGGGGGATGCTGTCAGCGGGCTCAGTTGCACAGGGACAGCGAGGAACCCACGTAAAAAAGCCAAAAAAAGGGGAAAATCCTCTCGGAGAAGGCGGCGGTGAAGGTGAAGATGGGAGCCATGCTGTCGGCGTTGTAGAACGCCACCCAGCCGCCCTCGTAGTCCAGGAGAGGTGAACGCCTGGTACTGATCCCAATTGAAGATTTTGAGGGGAAAAAACTCCAAACTTTGAACAGGAAAAAAAAAAACCAACAAAATCCCCCCCCTTGAACAGCCACGGGTGGGATTTTGGGGCGTTTTGCTTGGAAACAAAGCAAAACCTAAGGATGGAAAGAGGGGGATGCTGGCAGCGAGCTCAGTTGCACAAGGACAACGAGGAACCCACGTAAAAGAGCCAAAAAAAGGGGAAAATCCTCTCGGAGAAGGCAGCGGTGAAGGTGAAGATGGGAGCCATGCTGTCGGCGTTGTAGAACGCCACCCACCCGCCCTCGTAGTCCAGGAGAGGTGAACGCCTGGTACTGATCCCAATTGAAGATTTTGAGGGGAAAAAACTCCAAACTTTGAACAGGAAAAAAAAACACAACAAAATCCTCCCCCTTGAACAACCACGGGTGGGATTTTGGGGCGTTTTGCTTGGAAGCAAAGCAAAACCTAAGGATGGAAAGAGGGGGGCAGCGAGCGTGGCGGGCTCAGTTGCACAGGGAGAGCGAGGAACCCACGTAAAAAAGCCAAAAAAAGGGGAAAATCCTCTCGGAGAAGGCGGCGGTGAAGGTGAAGATGGGAGCCACCCACCCGCCCTCGTAGTCCAGGAGAGGTGAACGCCTGGTACTGATCCCAATTGAAGATTTTGAGGGGAAAAAACTCCAAACTTTGAACAGGAAAAAAAAACCAACAAAATCCCCACCCTGAACAACCACGGGTGGGATTTTGGGGCGTTTTGCTTGGAAGCAAAGGATGGAAAGAGGGGGACGCCGTCAGCGAGTGCGGCGGGCTCAGTTGCACAGGGACAGCGAGGAACCCACGTAAAAAAGCCAAAAAAAGGGGAAAATCCTCTCGGAGAAGGCGGCGGTGAAGGTGAAGATGGGAGCCATGCTGTCGGCGTTGTAGAACGCCACCCACCCGCCCTCGTAGTCCAGGAGAGGTGAACGCCTGGTACTGATCCCAATTGAAGATTTTGAGGGGAAAAAACTCCAAACTTTGAACAGGAAAAAAAAAAACAACAAAATCCCCCCCCTTGAACAACCACGGGTGGGATTTTGGGGCGTTTTGCTTGGAAGCAAAGGTAAATCTAAGGATGGAAAGAGGGGGATGCTGTCAGCGGGCTCAGTTGCACAGGGACAGCGAGGAACCCACGTAAAAAAGCCAAAAAAAGGGGAAAATCCTCTCGGAGAAGGCGGCGGTGAAGGTGAAGATGGGAGCCATGCTGTCGGCGTTGTAGAACGCCACCCACCCGCCCTCGTAGTCCAGGAGAGGTGAACGCCTGGTATTGATCCCAATTGAAGATTTTGAGGGGAAAAAACTCCAAACTTTGAACAGGAAAAAAAAAACCAACAAAATCCCCCCCCTTGAACAACCACGGGTGGGATTTTGGGGCGTTTTGCTTGGAAGCAAAGGATGGAAAGAGGGGGACACCGGCAGCGAGTGCAGCGAGCTCAGTTGCACAGGGACAGCGAGGAACCCACGTAAAAAAGCCAAAAAAAGGGGAAAATCCTCTCGGAGAAGGCGGCGGTGAAGGTGAAGATGGGAGCCACCCACCCGCCCTCGTAGTCCAGGAGAGGTGAACGCCTGGTACTGATCCCAATTGAAGATTTTGAGGGGAAAAAACTCCAAACTTTGAACAGGAAAAAAAACCCAACAAAATCCCCCCCCTTGAACAACCACGGGTGGGATTTTGGGGCGTTTTGCTTGGAAGCAAAGGATGGAAAGAGGGGGATGCCGTCAGCGAGCTCAGTTGCACAGGGACAGCGAGGAGCCCACGTAAAAAAGCCAAAAAAAGGGGAAAATCCTCTCGGAGAAGGCGGCGGTGAAGGTGAAGATGGGAGCCATGCTGTCGGCGTTGTAGAACGCCACCCACCCGCCCTCGTAGTCCAGGAGAGGTGAACGCCTGGTACTGATCCCAATTGAAGATTTTGAGGGGAAAAAACTCCAAACTTTGAACAGGAAAAAAAAACCAACAACAAAATCCCCCATTTGAACAGCCACGGGTGGGATTTTGGGGCGTTTTGCTTGGAAACAAAGGATGGAAAGAGGGGGACGCCGGCAGCGAGCGCGGTGGGCTCAGTTGCACAGGGACAGCGAGGAACCCACGTAAAAAAGCCAAAAAAAGGGGAAAATCCTCTCGGAGAAGGCGGCGGTGAAGGTGAAGATGGGAGCCATGCTGTCGGCGTTGTAAAACGCCACCCACCCGCCCTCGTAGTCCAGGAGAGGTGAACGCCTGGTACTGATCCCAATTGAAGATTTTGAGGGGAAAAAACTCCAAACTTTGAACAGGAAAAAAAAACCAACAAAATCCCCCCCTTGAACAGCCACGGGTGGGATTTTGGGGCGTTTTGCTTGGAAGCAAAGGATGGAAAGAGGGGGATGCTGTCAGTGAGTGTGGTGGGCTCAGTTGCATAGGGACAGCGAGGAACCCACGTAAAAAAGCCAAAAAAAGGGGAAAATCCTCTCGGAGAAGGCGGCGGTGAAGGTGAAGATGGGAGCCATGCTGTCGGCGTTGTAGAACGCCACCCACCCGCCCTCGTAGTCCAGGAGAGGTGAACGCCTGGTACTGATCCCAATTGAAGATTTTGAGGGGAAAAAACTCCAAACTTTGAACAGGAAAAAAAAACCCAACAAAATCCCCCCCCGAACAACCACGGGTGGGATTTTGGGGCGTTTTGCTCGGAAACAAAGCAAAAACCTAAGGATGGAAAGAGGGGGATGCCATCAGCGAGCGCGGTGGGCTCAGTTGCACAGGGACAGCGAGGAACCCACGTAAAAAAGCCAAAAAAAGGGGAAAATCCTCTCGGAGAAGGCGGCGGTGAAGGTGAAGATGGGAGCCATGCTGTCGGCGTTGTAGAACGCCACCCAGCCGCCCTCGTAGTCCAGGAGAGGTGAACGCCTGGTACTGATCCCAATTGAAGATTTTGAGGGAAAAAACTCCAAACTTTGAACAGGAAAAAAAAAAACAACAAAATCCCCCCCTTGAACAGCCACAGGTGGGATTTTGGGGCGTTTTGCTTTGAAACAAAGGATGGAAAGAGGGGGACACCGGCAGCGAGCTCAGTTGCACAGGGACAGCGAGGAACCCACGTAAAAGAGCCAAAAAAAGGGGAAAATCCTCTCGGAGAAGGCGGCGGTGAAGGTGAAGATGGGAGCCATGCTGTCGGCGTTGTAGAACGCCACCCAGCCGCCCTCGTAGTCCAGGTACACCCCGATCTTGCGCGGCCGCTCGCAAAGCGACAGCGGCGTCTCGGGAGAGGTGAACGCCTGGTACTGATCCCAATTTTTGCCCTTCCAGTTGAGCCCCACCGCCCAAATCCCCTCCTCGGGGGCGAAGTCGACTTTCTCCTTGCGGCGCACGGACTCGCGGGCGGCTCCCAGCACCCAACTCTCCCCGTCTCCCACCTCCACCTCCCAGTAGTGGCGGCCGGCGGAGAATCCCTCGGAGGTCAGGACGCAGAAGGCGTAGTCGAAACGTTTGGGGTGAGCCGGCAGCTCCTGGGGCGCCCCACGGAGTCGCACGCTCCGCTTGTCCTCCGACAGCACCAGGTAAGGGTTGGCGGTGTCGGGGTCCAGGGAGAGCTCACCTGGATGGGGAAAAAATAAATAAAATTAAAAAAAATTGGAGGAGTTAACTGTGGGATTGGATTGGCAGGTTGGGATTTGGTGGTTGAGTCCTCAAAGAAAAGGGAGGGTGGAGGTGAGGAAGGTGTGGAATTGTGATGGGATTGTGGCCAACACTGGTGTCAGAATCTGTGGTATTGATGATCCAAAAATTGTAGAAAGTCTCTATTTTTTCTGCCCTGCTACCAAAAAAGAAGCCATAATTTGTTTGTGCTGGTTTCAAGGTTGTTTATTTTTGCTTATCTATAATAAATTCTGCTGCAGGTCTGTCCTGAGCTCTGCCCCTCAGTGGGATGTTACAAACATTATAAACCAAAAATTACGTGTACTATATTCACAATAATGTGCCAATGTAACACCCCTCAGTGGGATGTTACAAACATTAAATACCCAAAATTACGTGTATTATATTTACAATAATGTGCCAATGTAACACCCCTCAGTGGGATGTTAAAAACATTAAATACCAGAAATTACGTGTACTATATTCACAATAATGTGCCAATATCTATCCCTGTTTGCCAGGGTCTAAAATGCTTCTGAGCAAGCCTGGAACCTCTAAAAATGTCTGAGGGATGTTTTGGGTTCTGACAAGAAAGTTAGAAAGTGTCGGAATTTGTGGTATTGATGATCCCAAAATTGTAGAAAATCTCTATTTTTCTGCCCTGTTGCCAAAAAAGAAGCCATAATTTGTTTGTGCTGGTTTCAAGGTTGTTTATTTTTGCTTATCTATAATAAATTCTATATATCTATAATAAATTCTGCTGCCCTGCCGCAGCTCTGTCCTGAGCTCTGCCCTCAGTGGGATGTTAAAACCATTAAATACCAGAAATTACGTGTACTATATTCACAATAATGTGCCAATGTAACACCCCTCAGTGGGATATTACAAACATTAAATACCAGAAATTACAACATTATAAATACCAGAAATTACAAACATTAAATACCAGAAATTACCTGTGCTATATTTACAATAATGTGCCAATGTAACACCCCTCAGTGGGATGTTAAAAACATTAAATACCCGAAATTACGTGTATTATATTCACAATAATGTGCCAATATAACACCCCTCAGTGGGATGTTACAAACATTAAATACCAGAAATTACCTGTGCTATATTTACAATAATGTGCCAATATCTATCCCTGTTTGCCAGGGTCTAAAATGCTTCTGAGCAAGCCTGGAACCTCTAAAAATGTCTGAGGGATGTTTTGGGTTCTGACAAGAAAGTTAGAAAGTGTCGGAATTTGTGGTATTGATGATCCCAAAATTGTAGAAAATCTCTATTTTTCTGCCCTGCTGCCAAAAAAGAAACCATAATTTGTTTGTGCTGGTTTCAATGTTGTTTATTTTTGCTTATCTATAATAAATTCTGCTGCAGGTCTGTCCTGAGCTCTGCCCCTCAGTGGGATGTTAAAAACATTAAATACCAGAAATTACAACATTATAAATACCAGAAATTACAAACATTAAATACCAGAAATTACCTGTACTATATTTACAATAATGTGCCAATGTAACACCCCTCAGTGGGATGTTACAAACATTAAATACCAGAAATTAAGTGTATTATATTCACAATAATGTGCCAATGTAACACCCCTCAGTGGGATGTTACAAACATTAAATACCAGAAATTACGTGTGCTATATTTACAATAATGTGCCAATATCTATTATCTAATTTAAACAGTGTGTCCCCAGCCTAAACCAATAAAAAAATACCAACACCACCAAGAACATGGAGGTGAGGAAGAAGAAGGAGGAAGAACAGGATCAGGAACATCTTAGAACTCCTGACCCCCCTGTACAAAATAAAACCCCCCTGTACAGGTGTTAAAATTACAATACTAAAAAATTACAATACTAAAAAATTACAATACTAAAAAATTACAATACTAAAAAATTACAATACTAAAAAATTACAATACTAAAAAATTACAATACTAAAAAATTTTACCCTCTAATTTATGACTACTTTTACTATATTATCTAACTCTCTGTGCTTGTTCCACCTTTAAAGTTGGTAATTAATGGTTCAAACCCAAAATTACAGCTGTTTTCTGCTCTTGCCAGGGTCTAAAATGCTTCTGAGCAAGGCCTGGAAGCTCTAAAAATGTCTAAAAATGTCTAAAAATGTCTAAAAATGTCTAAAAATGGCTAAAAATGAGGGACATTTTGGGTTCTGACACACTGGGATCGTTATCCCACCTGCGTGGGCTGATCCCAAAATTTGTCCCAAATCAAAAAAAAGGATCCAGGTGAGGCAGGGTCAATTTTGGAGAGGCCACACAGAGCCCCAGCCTGGAAATTCCGACCTTAACACTTGGAAAAGGGAGTTTTGAGCCTGTATTTCCCCCAAATCCAGGGAAATTCCCACATTTGGGAATTTGGGAAGTCACAGCCCCAAATTCCGGCCAAAATCCTGGAAATGAGAGGTTTTGTCCCAATCCTGAGGGCCTCACCTGTGTCGTTCTCCAGCTCGAAGCGCAGGTTTTCTGTGGGAAAAAAAGGAATTAAATTAAATCCCAAAATTACCCAAACCATTTTTTTTGGAATTAGGAATTATTAAGTATTATTAGGAAGTATTAAGGAATGATCCCTACTCGACATTTCCACCCTCAAATCCCAAAAAAAATCACAAAAATCACTTTTCCACCTCTTCCCCAAGCGCAGGTTTTCTGTGGGAAGAGGAGGGAGGAATTAAATCCCAAAACTACCCAAACCATTTTTTTGGAATTAGGAATTATTAAGTATTATTAGGAAGTATTAAGGAATGATCCCAACACCACATTTCCACCCTCAAATCCCAAAAAAATCACTTTTCCACCTCTTCCCCCAGCGCAGGTTTTCTGTGGGAAGAGAAGGGAGGAATTAAATCCCAAAACTACCCAAACCATTTTTTTGGAATTAGGAATTATTAAGTATTATTAGGAAGTATTAAGGAATGATCCCTACTCCACATTTCCACCCTCAAATCCCAAAAAAATCACTTTTCCACCTCTTCCCCAAGCGCAGGTTTTCTGTGGGAAGAGAAGGAAGGAATTAAATCCCAAAACTACCCAAACCATTTTTTTGGAATTAGGAATTATTAAGTATTATTAGGAAGTATTAAGGAATGATCCCAACTCCACATTTCCACCCTCAAATCCCAAAAAAATCACTTTTCCACCTCTTCCCCAAGCGAAGATTTTCTGTGGGAAGAGAAGGAAGGAATTAAGTCCCAAAACTACCCAAACCATTTTTTTGGAATTAGGAATTATTAAGTATTATTAGGAAGTATTAAGGAATGATCCCTACTCCACATTTCCACCCTCAAATCCCAAAAAAAATCACAAAAATCACTTTTCCACCTCTTCCCCAAGCGCAGGTTTTCTGTGGGAAGAGAAAAAAGGAATTAAATCCCAAAACTACCCAAACCATTTTTTTTTGGAATTAGGAATTATTAAGTATTATTAGGAAGTATTAAGGAATGATCCCTACTCTACATTTCCACCCTCAAATCCCAAAAAAATCACTTTTCCACCTCTTCCCCAAGCGCAGGTTTTCTGTGGGAAGAGAAAAAAGGAATTAAATCCCAAAACTACCCAAACCATTTTTTTGGAATAAACTACCCAAACCATTTTTTTTGGAATTAGGAATTATTAAGTATTATTAGGAAGTATTAAGGAATGATCCCTACTCGGCATTTCCACCCTCAAATCCCAAAAAAATCACTTTTCCACCTCTTCCCCAAGCGCAGGTTTTCTGTGGGAAGAGAAGGAATTAAATTAAATCCCAAAACTACCCAAACCATTTTTTTGGAATTAGGAATTATTAAGTATTATTAGGAAGTATTAAGGAATGATCCCAACTCGACATTTCCACCCTCAAATCCCAAAAAAAAATCACTTTTCCACCTCTTATCCACAATGAGACAACGCTCAAACAACTCAGAGTGGGAAAATTAGAGCCCAGCTCCATCCCAGCCCTGATTTTGGTGTTTTTCCATGTGGGAATGTGGCTGGGGAAGCATTTTTATTTTTATTTTTTATTCCCATAAAATAAAAATTTTAAATTCCACCTTTAAATTCCAGCAGCACTTCCTTGAGCACGGCGCTTTTTTGGGAAAAACTCTTCAGTTTCTTCTCCAGCTCGGAAAATCCTGGCTCGGGTTTGAGGAACATCCAACTCTCCGGGCTGCAAAAATATGGGAGTTAGTGACCCAAAATTAAGGAATTTTTAATGGGAATGGGGTGAAATTATCAGCTCCACCCACCATCAAAACCTAAAATTTCACCCAGATCACTCACCTGCTGCCAGCCGGGACAACACCCTGGAAATGGGAAAAAAACCCAAAAAATTCGTTAAAATCGGCGTTTTTCCCATCTCAGAAACCTCAAAAACCACCCCAAAAAATGGGAGGATCCCACAAAAAGATTTTTGTCCCCGTAAAAATATCTTTAAATGGAATTTTTCACCCTGTTAATAGCATTTTTTCCCCCCCTAATAAATTTATTGCCCTGATAAATAAATAAATAAATAAATAAATAAATAAATATTTTGACTCATAAATGGAAATTCTCACCTACATAAATGGAACTTTTTCCACCCCACAAACAGAACTTTTTTGTCCCCATAATCAGGACTTTTTTGTCCCCTTAATGGTATCTTTGTATCTATAAATGGAATTTTTCACCCCATTAATAGAATTTTTTTTCCCCCCAATAAATAAATAAATATTTTGACCCATAAATGGAAATTTTCGCCTAGATAAATGGAACTTTTTCCACCCCATAAACAGGACTTTTTTTGTCCCCTTAAAGGTATCTTTGTATCTATAAATGGCATTTTTCACCCCATTAATAGAAATTTTTTTCCCCCCAATAAATAAATAAATATTTTGACCCATAAATGGAAATTCTCGCCTACATAAATGGAACTTTTTCCACCCCATAATCAGGACTTTTTTGTCCCCTTAAAGGTATCTATAAATGGAATTTTTCACCCTGTTAATAGAATTTTTTTCCCCACAATAAATTTATTGCCCCGATAAATAAATAAATATTTTGACCCTAGATAAATGGAACATTTTTGTCCCCATAAACAGAACTTTTTTGTCCCCTTAAAGGTATCTATAAATGGAATTTTTCACCCCGTTAATAAGAATTTTTTCCCCCCCAATAAATTTATTGCCCCGATAAATAAATAAATATTTTGACCCTAGATAAATGGAACATTTTTGTCCCCATAATCAGGACTTTTTTGTCCCCTTAAAGGTATCTATAAATGGAATTTTTCACCCCGTTAATAGAATTTTTTTCCCCCCCAATAAATTTATTGCCCTGATAAATAAATAAATAAATAAATAAATAAATAAATAAATATTTTGACCCATAAATGGAAATTCTCGCCTAGATAAATGGAACTTTTTTGTCCCCACAAACAGAACTTTTTTGTCCCCACAATCCGGACATTTTTATCCCCACAAACGATATTTTCAACCCCATATATAGGTTTTTTTTCCCTATTTTTGCCCAAAATCCGGGATTTCCGCTCCCGTTATCGGGAATTCCGAGTTCCCACCTCGCCAGGCGCGTTCCCCGTCCCGCCGTCCCCTCCCTGCTCCGCCAGGAGTTTGTCCAGCCCCCACAATCACGACATTTTTACCCCCACAAACGCTATTTTCAACCCCATATATCGGTTTTTCTCCCTATTTTTGCCCAAAATCCGGGATTTCCGAGTGTCCCACCTCGCCAGGCGCGTTCCCCGTCCCGCCGTCCCCTCCCTGCTCCGCCAGGAGTTTGTCCAGCCCCCACAATCACGACATTTTTATCCCCACAAACGATATTTTCAACCCCATATATCGGTTTTTTTCCCTATTTTTGCCCGAAATCCGGGATTTCTGTGCCCATAAACGGGAATTCTGAGTGTCCCACCTCGCCCGGCGCGTTCCCCGTCCCGCCGTCCCCTCCCTGCTCCGCCAGGAGTTTGTCCAGCCCCCACAATCACGACATTTTTATCCCCACAAACGATATTTTCAACCCCATATATCGGGTTTTTTTCCCTATTTTTGCCCAAAATTCGGGATTTTTGTGCCCCTAAGTGGGAATTCCGAGTTCCCACCTCGCCAGGCGCGTTCCCCGTCCTGCCGTCCCCTCCTTGCTCCGCCAGGAGTTTGTCCAGCCCCCACAATCACGACATTTTTACCCCCACAAACGCTATTTTCAACCCCATATATCGGTTTTTTTTCCTTATTTTTGCCCAAAATCCGGGATTTCCGCTCCCTTTATCGGGAATTCCGAGTTCCCACCTCGCCAGGCGCGTTCCCCGTCCCGCCGTCCCCTCCCTGCTCCGCCAGGAGTTTGTCCAGCCCCCACAATCACGACATTTTTACCCCCACAAACGCTATTTTCAACCCCATATATCGGATTTTCTCCCTATTTTTGCCCAAAATTCCGGGATTTCCGCTCCCTTTATCGGGAATTCCGAGTTCTCACCTCGCCAGGCGCGTTCCCCGTCCCGCCGTCCCCTCCCTGCTCCGCCAGGAGTTTGTCCAGCCCCCACAATCACGACATTTTTACCCCCAAAAACGCTATTTTCAACCCCATATATCGGTTTTTTCTCCCTATTTTTGCCCAAAATTCGGGATTTTTGTGCCCCTAAGTGGGAATTCCGAGTTCCCACCTCGCCAGGCGCGTTCCCCGTCCCGCTGTCCCCTCCCTGCTCCGCCAGGAGTTTGTCCAGCCCCCACAATCACGACATTTTTACCCCCACAAACGATATTTTCAACCCCATATTTCGGTTTTTTTCCCTATTTTTGCCCAAAATTCGGGAATTCCGAGTTCCCACCTCGCCAGGCGCGTTCCCCGTCCCGCCGTCCCCTCCCTGCTCCGCCAGGAGTTTGTCCAGCCCCCACAATCACGACATTTTTACCCCCACAAACGAAATTTTCAACCCCATATATCGGTTTTTCTCCCTATTTTTGCCCAAAATTCGGGAATTCCGAGTTCCCACCTCGCCAGGCGCGTTCCCCGTCCCGCTGTCCCCTCCCTGCTCCGCCAGGAGTTTGTCCAGCCCCCACAATCACGACATTTTTATCCCCACAAACGCTATTTTCAACCCCATATATTGTTTTTTTTTCCCTATTTTTGCCCAAAATTCGGGAATTCTGAGTGTCCCACCTCGCCAGGCGCGTTCCCCGTCCCGCCGTCCCCTCCCTGCTCCGCCAGGAGTTTGTCCAGCCCCCACAATCACGACATTTTTACCCCCACAAACGCTATTTTCAACCCCATATATTGGTTTTTTTTCCCTATTTTTGCCCAAAATTCGGGAATTCCGAGTTCCCACCTCGCCAGGCGCGTTCCCCGTCCCGCCGTCCCCTCCCTGCTCCGCCAGGAGTTTGTCCAGCCCCCACAATCACGACATTTTTATCCCCACAAACGATATTTTCAACCCCATATATAGATTTTTTCCCTATTTTTGCCCAAAATTCGGGATTTCTGTGCCCATAAACGGGAATTCCGAGTTCCCACCTCGCCAGGCGCGTTCCCCGTCCCGCCGTCCCCTCCCTGCTCCGCCAGGAGTTTGTCCAGCCCCCACAATCACGACATTTTTACCCCCAAAAATGCTATTTTCAACCCCATATATCGGGTTTTTTTCCCTATTTTTGCCCAAAATTCGGGAATTCCGAGTTCCCACCTCGCCAGGCGCGTTCCCCGTCCCGCTGTCCGCCAGGAGTTTGTCCAGCCGGGCGATGTCCTCGTCCAGCCTGGCCACGCTCTGGTCCCTGCGGTGTCCGATGTTCTTCTCCAGCTCCTCCAGGCGGGACAGGAGGAGCTTCTCCTTCTCCTCCAGGAACTCCTTCAGATCTTTGACCTCTTCCACGATTTTCTGACGTTCCACCTCCGTTTGTTTCTGCAATTCCAGAGGAAAATCCACCTCAAGTGAGAAAATCTCTGCGGGGTGAGATTCCTCACAGGAAATTTATTTATTTATTTATTAAATAAAAAATCAATTAAAATCAATTTATTGATTTATTAAAAAAATATAGATATTGATTTAGTATCAATATCCAGCTGGGATGGATAAAAATCCACCTCAGGGTAGGGAATCCTCACCCTCAAGTGGGAAAATCTCACAGGAAAAGGGGATTGATTTATTAAAAAAATATAGATATTGATTGAGATATAGATAGATATAGATATTGAGGAAAATCCACCTCAGGGTAGGGAATCCTCACCCTCAAGTGGGAAAATCTCTGAGGGGTGAGATTCCTCACAGGAAATTTATTTATTTATTAAATAAAAATCAATTAAAATAAATTTTAAAATAAATTAAAATAAAAAATCAATTAAAATAAATTTATTGATTTATTAAAAAAATATAGATATTGATTGAGATATAGATAGATATAGATATTGAGGAAAATCCACCTCAGGGTAGGGAATCCTCACCCTCAAATGGGAAAATCTCTGAGGGATGAGATTCCTCACAGGAAATTTATTTATTTATTAAATAAAAAATCAATTAAATTTTTTAAATTTAAATTTAAATTTTTAAATTTTTTAAATTTTTTAAATTTAAATTTAAAAATAATTTATTGATTTATTAAAAAAATATAGATATTGATTGAGATATAGATAGATATAGATATAGATATAGATATAGATATAGATATAGATATAGATATAGATATTGAGGAAAATCCACCTCAGGGTAGGGAATCCTCACCCTCAAGTGGGAAAATCTCACAGGAAAAGGGGATTGATTTATTTAAAAAATATAAATATTGATTTAGTATCGATATCCAGCTGGGACGGATAAAAATCCACCTCAGGGTAGGGAATCCTCACCCCCAAGTGGGAAAATCTCTGCGGGGTGAGATTCCTCACAGGAAATTTATTTATTTATTAAATAAAAAATCAATTAAAATCAATTTATTGATTTATTAAAAAAATATAGATATTGATTGAGATATAGATAGATATAGATATTGAGGAAAATCCACCTCAGGGTAGGGAATCCTCACCCTCAAGTGGGAAAATCTCTGCGGGGTGAGATTCCTCACAGGAAATTTATTTATTTATTAAATAAAAAATCAATTAAATTTTTTAAATTTAAATTTAAATTTTTTAATTTTTTAAATTTTTTAAATTTAAATTTAAAAATAATTTATTGATTTATTAAAAAAATATAGATATTGATTGAGATATAGATAGATATAGATATAGATATAGATATAGATATAGATATAGATATAGATATAGATATAGATATAGATATAGATATTGAGGAAAATCCACCTCAGGGTAGGGAATCCTCACCCTCAAGTGGGAAAATCTCACAGGAAAAGGGGAGTGATTTATTAAAAAAATATAGATATTGATTGAGATATAGATAGATATAGATATTGAGGAAAATCCACCTCAAGGTAAGGAATCCTCACCCTCAAGTGGGAAAATCTCTGAGGGATGAGATTCCTCACAGGAAATTTATTTATTTATTAAATAAAAATCAATTAAAATAAATTTTAAAATAAATTAAAATAAAAAATCAATTAAAATCAATTTATTGATTTATTAAAAAAATATAGATATTGATTGAGATATAGATAGATATAGATATTGAGGAAAATCCACCTCAGGGCAGGGAATCCTCACCCACAATTACTCTAATTGTATTCCTATTTTTATATTATTATTAAACTTTTATAACTTTGAAAAAACAAGTGATTGGAGTTTTCACAGTTGACCAAAATTTTGGATATTTTCCCCAACACAACCCAGACCAGCGAGGATCTCACCTGTGCTGGCAGCAATTCCATCCCCATTTTTCTCTCTTTTTATGCTTTTATCTCCTTTTTTTTCCCCTCTCTCACATTTATTATTTTGGCCCCTAATAAAGGCGGATTTGTGGTGATTAAAGTGATGGTTCCCTGCTGGTTTGGTATTTTTGTATTTTTGTACTTTTGTATTTTTGTATTTTTGTATTTTTGTATTTTTGTATTTTTGTATTTTTGTATTTTTGTATCCCTTTGTTCACAAGGGATTTTTTCGTGACTTATTGCCCAAGAGCATCCAAACATCCGTAATTTTTTGCTTTTTATTGCCTTGTAATTCTCCTAACTCTAACCTTTATTACTCTAATTGCATTCCTGTTTTTATATTATTATTAAAATTTTTATTAATTTTATTATTAAATATTTTAATTAAATATTAAATAATTTTATTATTAAAATATTTTTGGCACTCACCAGCAGCTCCTGGCTCTGCCGCTCCCGCTCAGCTTTGGCCTCTTCGCGTCCTTTCCTCAGGGAGCTCAAATGCTCCTGGGGCACCTCCTGAAATCACAACAACACAAACTTTGGGAATTCTGCACTTTAAAATTACTAAATTTACCAAATCTGGGTTTATTTGGGTTTATTTCGGGAGCTGGAACCAGCAGCTGACCTCAAAAACATCAAAATTCACCCTCAACCAGCCCAAAAAAATGAAAAAAAAAAAGAATTATTTAATTTTAAACAATTCCCCTGTCCTTCTCCCAGGATTACCTCCCAGATTCCTCCTCAAAGTGCCCCAAAATTGGGTTGGACCCCCCACAACAGGAGGAACTGCTGCCTCTGAACTGCTCATTAAATTATTAATTATTAATTAATTAAACTCAGCCTTATTGAAGTGGTTTGACCTCCATGGAGGGCCATACCCTGCAAACAGCAGCGAGCCCTGGGGGCAAATAAATCAAGTTATTTTATAATTAAAACCCTAAATACAAACATTTTGACTTGTTGAGAGCCAGAAGTTGCTGATTTTGGAATTTATCCATGAGATTAAAGCAAAAAAAAAATAAAAGAGAGAAGGGAGGAGCTCAGCAACAAGTAATTATCAAACAGTCATAAAAGTAAATTAATGAGGGGGGAAAAAAACCCAAAGGAGCAACAACCTGGATCTTTATTTTAAAATAAAGGAAAAAATCCCAAATTTGGGGCGGGGGGACAGCGCCAACATCCCCGGAAGAGGAACCACAACAGTTCTGGGAGAAAATCCCACTTTAAAAGGATTTAATGAGCACAATAATTAATAGGTGGTGGTTAATGATGATTAACAAATCCCCGTCAGACCCGCTGGAATTCCGTAAATCCCTGATCGCGATCAGACCCATTGGAATTCCATAAATTCCCGATCGTGATCAGATCTGCTGGAATTTTCCGTAAATCCCTGATCGCGATCAGACCCGCTGGAATTCCATAAATCCGTGATCACGATAATTCCCTGATCGCCATCAGACCCGCTGGAATTCCATAAATCCCCAATCGCGATCAGACCCGCTGGAATTTTCCATAAATCCCTGATCGCGATCAGACCCGCTGGAATTCCATAAATCCGTGATCGTGATCAGACCCGCTGGAATTCCATAAATCCCTGATCGCAATAATTCCCTGATCGCGATCAGACCCGCTGGAATTCCATAATTCCCTGATCACGATAATTCCCTGATCGTGATCAGACCCGCTGGAATTCCATAAATCCGTGATCACGATAATTCCCTGATCACGATCAGACCCGCTGGAATTCCATAAAAATTCCATAAATCCCCGATCGCGATCAGACCCGTTGGAATTTTCCATAAATCCGTGATCGTGATCAGACCCGCTGGAATTCCATAAATCCCTGATCGCAATCAGACCTGCTGGAATTCCATAAATCCATGATCGCGATCAGACCCGCTGGAATTCCATAAATCCCTGATCACCATAATTCCCTGATCGCGATCAGACCCGCTGGAATTCCATAAATCCGTGATCGTGATCAGACCCGCTGGAATTCCATAAATCTGTGATCGTGATCAGACCCGCTGGAATTTTCCATAAATCCCTGATCGTGATCAGACCCGCTGGAATTCCATAATTCCCTGATCACGGTAATTCCCTGATCGCGATCAGATCCGCTGGAATTCAATCCATAAATCCATGATCACGATCAGACCCGCTGGAATTCCATAATTCCCTGATCACGATAATTCCCTGATCGCCATCAGACCCGCTGGAATTCCATAAATCCCCGATCGTGATCAGACCCGTTGGAATTCCATAAATCCCCGATCGTGATCAGACCCGCTGGAATTCCATAATTCCCTGATCACAATAATTCCCTGATCGTGATCAGACCCGCTGGAATTCCATAAATCCCCGATCGTGATCAGACCCGCTGGAATTCCATAAATCCCCGATCGTGATCAGATCCCGTTGGAATTCCATAAATCCCCGATCACGATCAGACCCGCTGGAATTCCATAAATCCCTGATCACGATAATTCCCTGATCGTGATCAGACCCGCTGGAATTCCATAAATCCGTGATCGTGATCAGACCCGCTGGAATTCCATAAATCCGTGATCGTGATCAGACCCATTGGAATTCCGTAATTCCCTGATCACGATAATTCCCTGATCACGATCAGACCTGCTGGAATTCCATAAAAATTCCATAAATCCCCGATCGCGATCAGACCCGTTGGAATTCCATAAATCCGTGATCACGATAATTCCCTGATCGTGATCAGACCCGCTGGAATTCCATAATTCCATGATCACGATCAGACCCGCTGGAATTCCATAAATCCCCGATCGTGATCAGACCCGCTGGAATTCCATAATTCCCTGATCACGATAATTCCCTGATCACGATCAGACTCGCTGGAATTCCATAAATCCGTGATCGTGATCAGACCCGTTGGAATTCCATAAATCCGTGATTGTGATCAGACCCGCTGGAATTTTCCGTAATTCCCTAATTGCAATTAGACCCTCTGGAATTCCATAAATCCATGATCGCGATCAGACCCGCTGGAATTCCATAAATCCCCGATCACGATCAGACCCGCTGGAATTCCATAAATCCGTGATCATGATCAGACCCGCTGGAATTCCATAAATCCGTGATCGTGATCAGACCCGCTGGAATTCCATAATTCCCTGATCACGATAATTCCCTGATCGTGATCAGACCCGTTGGAATTTTCCATAAATCCCCGATTGTGATCAGACCTGCTGGAATTCCATAAATCTGTGTTTTGGGGTGATTCAGGTTTTTCTGTGCCCCCCAATTCTGGAATCAATTGGGGAGGTGACCCAGTATCCTCCCAGTTCAAACCAGTTCAAACTGGCACTACAAAAACGGCAGTTTAAACCCTGGTTTTTTCACATTTTGGGGTGATTCAGGTTGTTCTGCACCCCCAATTCTGGAATCAGCACCCCCCCAATTCTGGAAGCAGTTGGGGAGGGGATCCAGTATTCTCCCAGTTCAAACCAGTTCAATCTGGCACTACAAAAACTGCAGTTTAAACCCTGAGTTATCCCAGTTTTGGGGTGATTCAGGTCATTCTGCACCCCAAATTCGGGAAGCAGCGCCCCCCAATTCTGGAAGCAGTTGGGGAGGGGATCCAGTATCCTCCCAGTTCAAACCAGTTTGAGCTGGCACTACAAAAACTGCTGTTTACTGCACCTTACCCCGGTTTTTCCGCATTTTGGGGTGATTCAGGTCATTCTGCACCCCAAATTCGGGAAGCAGCGCCCCCCAATTCTGGAAGCATCTGGGGAGGGGATCCAGTATCCTCCCAGTTCAAACCAGTTCGATCTGGCACTACAAAAACTGCAGTTTACCCCCGGGATATCCAAGTTTTGGGGTGATTCAGGTTGTTCTGCACCCCCAATTCTGGAATCAGCGCCCCCCAAATTCTGGAAGCAACTGGGGAGGGGACCCAGTATCCTCCCAGTTCAAACCAGTTCGAGCTGGCACTACAAAAACTGCAGTTTAAACCCCGGGATATCCAAGTTTTGGGGTGATTCAGGTCATTCTGCACCCCCAATTCTGGAAGCAGAGCCCCCCAATTCTGGAAGCAGTTGGGGAGGGGATCCAGTATCCTCCCAGTTCAAACCAGTTCAAGTTGGCACTACAAAAACTGCTGCTTACTGCACCTTATCCCGGTTTTTCTGCATTTTGGGGTGATTCAGGTTGTTCTGCACCCCCAATTTTGGAAGCAGTTGGGGAGGGGATCCCCCCCTGAGATCCACACAGCCCTTAGTGCACCCCAAAAAGTGAAGGGGCGGGGGACTGGGGGCTCATTTCTGTACTCTCCGTGAAACTGGGGGGTCCCCAAAAGGCAGAAACCCAAAAGAAAGTGGGGGGTCCAAAAAAAAAGACCAGGGATGGGGTCCATTTCCTAGGGGGGATGCTGCACCCCAAAAATAAAAAAAAAAAGACCAGGGATGGGGTCCATTTCTTAGGGGGGAATACTGCACCCCAAAAATAAAAAAAAAAAGACCAGGGATGGATGGGGTCCAGTTCTTAGGACAAGGGATGGGGTCCATTTCTTAGGGGGGAATGCTGCACCCCAAAAATAAAAAATGTGATCTCCCAAAAAAAAAGACCAGGGATGGGGTCCATTTCTCAGGGGGGGATGCTGCACCCCAAAAATAAATAAAAAAAAAGACCAGGGATGAGATCCATTTCTTGGGACAAGGGATGGGGTCCATTTCTTAGGGGGGATGCTGCACCCCAAAAATAAAAAGACCAGGGATGGATGTGGTCCATTTCTTAGGACAAGGGATGGGATCCATTTCTTAGGACAAGGGATGGGGTCCATTTCTTAGGGGGAAATACTGCACCCCAAAAAAAAAAAGACCAGGGATGAGATCCATTTCTTAGGGGGGGGATGCTGCACCCCAAAAATAAAAAAAGACCAGGGATGGATGTGGTCCATTTCTTAGGGGGGATGCTGCACCCCAAAAATAAAAAAAAAAAGACCAGGGATGGATGTGGTCCATTTCTTAGGACAAGGGATGGGGTCCATTTCTTAGGGGGGAATGCTGCACCCCAAAAAAAAAAAAAGACCAGGGATGGATGTGGTCCATTTCTTAGGGGGGATGCTGCACCCCAAAAAAAAAAAAAGACCAGGGATGTGGTCCATTTCTTAGGGGGGATGCTGCACCCCAAAAATAAAAAAAAGACCAGGGATGGGGTCCATTTCTTAGGACAAGGGATGGGGTCCATTTCCTAGGGGGGATGCTGCACCCCAAAAAAAAAAAAGACCAGGGATGAGATCCATTTCTTAGGGGAGGGAATACTGCACCCACAAAAAATAAAAGACCAGGGATGGGGTCCATTTCTTAGGACAAGGGATGGGGTCCATTTCTTAGGGGGGGATGCTGCACCCCAAAAATAAATAAAAAGACCAGGGATGGATGTGGTCCATTTCTTAGGGGGAATACTGCACCCCAAAAAAATAAAAAGACCAGGGATGAGATCCATTTCTTAGGGGGGGATGCTGCACCCCAAAAATAAAAAAAAAAAGACCAGGGATGGATGTGGTCCATTTCTTAGGGGGAATACTGCACCCCAAAAATAAAAAAAAGACCAGGGATGGGGTCCATTTCTTAGGACAAGGGATGGGGTCCATTTCTTAGGGGGTGATGCTGCACCCCAAAAATAAAAAAAAACCAGGGATGAGGTCCATTTCTTAGGGGGGATACTGCACCCCAAAAAAAAAAAGACCAGGGATGAGATCCATTTCTTAGGGGGGATACTGCACCCCAAAAATAAAAAAAAAAGACCAGGGATGAAATCCATTTCTTACGAGAAGGGATGGGGTCCCTTTCTTAGGACAAGGGATGGGGTCCATTTCTTAGGGGGTAATGCTGCACCCCAAAAAAAAATGTGATCCCCCCAAAAAAAGAGGGATGGAATCCTCGCTGCTAAGAAACACCCCGAGGTGTTTTTTTTCTTCCTTTTCGGGAATGTCTCGACACCCCACGATCCCCCCAGCCGGGAAAAGGGACTATTCTCCTTTTTCCACGCCAATAGCGGCGGGGGCACTGACCTCGGCGGCGTGGGCGGCCTCCTCGGCGGGCAGCACGGTGTGGGCCCGGTGCTCCCGGGACAAGTGGCACACCACGCACACGGCCCGCCGGTCCTGCACGCAGAAAAGCCGCAGCGGTTCCCCGTGCCGCGGACACCGGGAGGGCCCTGAGGGCACCGGAGCGGCGGGAAGCGGTGGTGAAGCAGCGGGAGGTGGTTCGGCATTACCGGGAGGTAATCCCAACTGGCGGACGATGTGAACGATGTTACCCAGAGAGCGGTTAGGGCGGAAAAGGCGTTGCGGGACCGGTTCTCGGCATTGCGGGCAGCACAGGCGGCGTGCGGAGTCTTCCCAGCATTGAGTAACGCAGGCGCGGCAGAAGTTGTGGCCGCACTCCGCCACCAGCACAGGGTCGTTAAAGTATTCCAAACACACCGGGCACGTCAGCTCGTCCTGCAGGCTGCGAGCGGCGCTGCACGGCGCTGGAGGAGCGGCGGGAGGAGCGGGTGGAGCCTCCATAGCGGCAGCGGGGCCGGGGGTGGCTCGGAGGTCGGGGCCGGTCCCGGTCGTGGCGCCGGTGAGGATAAAGAGGCCTTAATAAAAAAAAAAATAAATAAAAAATCTGCGCGGCCCGTCCGTCCCGCACGGCGCCGCCGCCCGACTGAGGGCTGAGGGGAGGGAGAAAAGGCGGGAGAAAAGGCGGGACTGCGCATGCGCGGGAAGGAGAAAGAGGCGTGGTTTCGCTGCATATCATTAAGTGGGCGTGGTCAACGCGCGGCTCTATATAAAGGGTGCGGAAAGGGGGCGTGGCTACGGGTGGGGGGTGCAGTAAGGGGCGTGGCTATGAGTGGGCGGTGCCGCCGCGCATGCGCAGAACGAGAAGCGCTTGAGGGGGGGGGGCGATGCCCCTGAGGCCCCATAAGGCCCTAAGGGTTAAAAACGGCCAAATTTTAACCCCTAAAAAGGGGTTCCTCCAATATTTGAGGAACGTTTCTGTGAAAAACGCGTATTTTACCATTGGCTTTTGGCAAATATTACAATGCATATTGTGTGTGTGATGTTAGAAAGTGATGCGCTATTAATTCTCTTAAGTAGGGTGTTAAATATAATTTTAGGTTCCAACATAAGGTTAAAATAGAGATTATGTATGTGGAGGGGAGTTTGTTTTTTTTTTTAGGAATGAGATACTGGCTTTGAGGAACACCTAAATCTTCCAGAGAAAAGGAATTTATGGTTTTCTTATCAGAAGAAGAAAATTTCTTCAGGCCTTGCTCAGACTCCTTGGGGATTAAAGGAAACAGTTGACATCCAAGAGAGTTCTTGTTTCAAATAAAATATATGCATAACCATGAAGGATATATGAATATGCAACAGGCTATTTCTTTTAAGGTTATTCCTTTGTTCACAAGGGATGCTTTTTGTGACTTAGTGTCCAAGAGCATCCAAACATCCGCAATTCTTTGCTTTTTATTGCCTTGTAATTGTCCTAACTCTAAATTTTTATTACACTAATTATATTACTATTTTTATAACCATTTCATTATTATTAAACTTTTCAAAGTGGTTTTTCACAGCATCAGCTTCTCTGCCGTGTCCCCACCACTGTTAAAAATCCCCTCCAGGAAGGTGAATTCAGGGATAAAAAAATTACTCAAAAACCACTTTTAAACCAACATCAGCCCTTTCCTAGGGGATTTAGGGATTTACATCCCTACTGGAAGCAATCCCTCCTCCACGAAACAGATGGAGAGGAGAAAACAGCAGCATTTATTTGATTTTATTTACGTTTTTCTGCTTTTATTTACGTTTCCCCGCTGCTGTCCGGGATGAGAGCGGAGCTGCCCTTTTCCGAAATGGCGGCCTCGCCTTCAGGGAAGGACGCGAGGTAAAATGGCGGCGGCCTCCTCCTCCCCATTGCCGCCCGCGCTGCTCAGCTCAAGATGGCGCCTGAACGTGACGCCCCGGCCGCCATCTTGGATGAGGTCACCCAGCCACCATTGCCCTGTCGTGGGGAAATTTTGGCTTCCAAACCCTTCCAAACCCCTCACGGGGGTTTTTAGTAAATTTTGGGGGTTGTTGATTTATGTCGCGACATGTCGCCTTGATAAAAAACTCCGTTTTTTGCCTTTTTTTTCTTGCTGCGAAGGGTCATGGCGGCCGCCGTAATGGCGGCGTCCCGCCTTTCCCCTCAGCCCTCACGGTTAAAAACCACTAAAAAAAGTGACTCAAAACCACTTTTTTCCTTTTTTTCCCTTTTTCCTTTCTTTTTTTTTCCTTTTTTTTTTTTTTTTTTTTTTTTTTAAGGAAAAAAAAACACTAACAGCCACCAGGACATTTAAAAACATTATTTTTTCACTGAATAAAGTGTTTTTTTAAAAATTTCCGCCCATACCCGCAGCTTTTTCCACCAGAGGGCCTCGGTCATTGCGCAAAACATTTTTCTGCCTTTCCCCCCACCCCTCCTTGTTTTTTTAAATTTTATTTATTTATTTTTTTAATTAATTCCTCCTTCCATTTTTAACTCATCTCGCTTAAGGCTGTGGGAGGGACCCGGCTCATCCGCTCCCCACTTTTTTGGGGGGAAAAAAAGGGGTTTTTTGGGAAAAATAAAGGTGTGGGGTTTTTTTGCCAACAGCGTCTCAAGAAATTCGGGTTGGGATGTGGGAAAAAAAAGGCAAAAAATTGGTTTTTTTTCCCCATTCCCTTTTTTCCCTTCTCCATCCTCCTCTCAAGGTCCAGGATTTCCCAACTTCCAGTCCCAGGGAAGGGGGAAAATGATAAAAAATTATTAAAAATTATTAAAAATTATTAAAAATTATTAAAAATTATTAAAACACTCCCCCCTCCTCTAAGTCCACCCCTTTATTTTCATTTATTTTAGCAGGATGGCAAAAAACTGGATTTTCCCATCCAAACTGGATTTTCACACCAAAACCTGGATTTTCCCATCACAAACTGGAATTTTCCCATCACAATTTGGATTTTCACACCAGAAATGGATTTTCCAATCAGAACTGGATTTTCACATCCAAACCTGGATTTTCACATCCGAACTGGATTTTCACACCAGAACATGGATTTTCCCATCACAAATTGGATTTTCACACCAGAACTGGATTTTCACACCAAACCAGGATTTTCACATCAGAAAGGGATTTTCACATCTGAACCTGGATTTTCCCATCACAAACTGGATTTTCCCATCACAAACTGGATTTTCCCATCACAAATTGGATTTTCACACCAGAACATGGATTTTCCCATCACAAACTGGATTTTCCCATCACAAACTGGATTTTCCAATCAGAACTGGATTTTCCCATCACAAATTGGATTTTCCCATCCAAACTGGATTTTCACACCAAAACCGGGATTTTCCCATCACAAACTGGATTTTCACACCAGAACTGGATTTTCCCATCACAAATTGTATTTTCACACCAGAAATGGATTTTCCAATCAGAACTGGATTTTCACATCCAAACCTGGATTTCCACCTCTGAACCTGGATTTTCACACCAGAAATGGATTTTCCAATCAGAACTGGATTTTCACATCACAAACTGGATTTTCCCATCACAAACTGGATTTTCCCATCACAAATTGGATTTTCACACCAGAAACTGGATTTTCACACCAGAACCTGGATTTTCACACCAAAACCTGGATTTTCCAATCAGAACTGGGATTTTCACATCCAAACTGGATTTTCACACCAGAACCGGGATTTTCACACCAGAACCGGGATTTTCCCATCACAAACTGGATTTTCCCATCACAAACTGGATTTTCACACCAGAACTGGGATTTTCCCATCACAAACTGGATTTTCCCATCACAAACTGGATTTTCACACCAGAACATGGATTTTCTCATCCAAACCAGGATTTTCACACCAGAACCTGGATTTTCACACCAGAAATGGATTTTCCCATCCGAACCTGGATTTTCACACCAGAACCGGGATTTTCTCATCACAAACTGGATTTTCCCATCCGAACCTGGATTTTCACACCAGAACCTGGATTTTCACATCCAAACCTGGATTTTTACCTCAGAACCTGGATTTTCACACCAGAAATGGATTTTCCCATCACAAACTGGATTTTCCAATCAGAACTGGATTTTCACACCAGAACTGGATTTTCCCATCCAAACTGGATTTTCACATCCAAACCTGGATTTTCCCATCCAAACTGGATTTTCACACCAGAAATGGATTTTCCCATCACAAACTGGATTTTCACACCAGAAATGGATTTTCCCATCCAAACTGGATTTTCACATCCAAACCTGGATTTTCCCATCCAAACTGGATTTTCACACCAGAAATGGATTTTCCCATCACAAACTGGATTTTCCCATCACAAATTGGATTTTCACACCAGAAATGGATTTTCACACCAAAACCTGGATTTTCACATCTGAACCTGGATTTTCCCATCACAAACTGGATTTTCACACCAGAAATGGATTTTCTCATCCAAACTGGATTTTCACATCAGAACTTGGACAAGGGGTGATGGCCCCACAATTTTGGCGTCTTTTGGCGCGTCCCCAACCCAAGTTTTTTGCCATCCATTGGGCGCCATATTCCTTACGGTTCCTCGCTGCCGTGAGCTCCCGGCGCGTCCCCGGCGCGCCGTGACCCAGCAAGGGGTGATGGCCCCACAATTTTGGCGTCTTTTGGCACCCCCAACACAAGTTTTTTGCCATCCATCGGGCGCCATATTCCTTACGGTTCCTCCACGACCCGGCAAGGGGTGATGGCCCCACAATTTTGGTGTCTTTTGGCACGCCCCCAACACAAGTTTTTCGTCATCCAACGGGCGCCATATTCCTTACGGTTCCTCCGCGACCCGGCGAGGGGTGATGACCCCACAATTTTGGCGTCTTTTGGCACGTCCCCAACACAAGTTTTTTGCCATCCATTGGGCGCCATATTCCTTAGGGTTCCTCGCTGCCGTGAGCTCCCGGCGCGTCCCCGGCGAGCCGCGACCCGGCGAGGGGTGATGGCCCCACAATTTTGGCGTCCTTTGGCGCGTCCCCAACACAAGTTTTTTGCCATCCATCGGGCGCCATATTCCTTACGGTTCCTCGTTGCCGTGAGCTCCCGGCGCGTCCCCGGCGAGCCGCGACCCGTCCAGCGGCGCAACCCCCCCAATTTTGGGGAGGTGGCTACGGCGGTGCTTGGCGAGATGCGACCCCTGGCTGAACGCCTCGCCGCACTCGCCGCATTTAAAAGGTTTCTCGCCGGTGTGGACGCGGCGATGCCGCTCCAGATGCGACGCCCACGCGAATCCCTTGCCGCAATCGCCGCAGGCGTGGCTCTTGTGCGCGGCGTGACCGCGCCGGTGCAGCAGGAAGAGCGGCGCCTCGCCAAAACGCTTCCCGCAGTCGCCGCACTTGTAGGGTCTGTCCGGCGAGTGAATCTTGCGGTGCTGCAGCAGATGGACCTTCTGCGTGAAGCGCTCGCCGCAGCTGCCGCAGCCGAAGGGCCGCTCGCCCGTGTGGACGCGCCGGTGCCGCTCCAAATGCGACGCCCACACGAAACCCTTCCCGCAGTCGGCGCAGCGGTGCGACTGCTCCCGGCTGTGGCGCCGCTGGTGCCGCGCCAACGCCGGCCCCGCCCGGAACAACTTCCCGCAGTGGCCGCAGCGCAGCGGCGTCACGCCCAGGTGCGTGCGGCGGTGCCGCGCCAGCTCGGCGCTTTGGCAAAACGTCTTGCCGCAGGCGGTGCAGCGGTGCGGCCGCCGGCCGGCGTGGCTGCGGCGGTGCTTGGCGAGGTGCGAGCTTTGGCTGAACGCCTCGCCGCACTCGGCGCATTTAAAAGGTTTCTCGCCGGTGTGCACGCGGCAGTGCCGCTCCAAATGCGACGCCCACGCGAATCCCTTCCCGCAGTCGCCGCATTTGTGCGGTTTGCCGGCGGCGTGGCCGCGGGCATGCGCCGCCAGCTCGGCGGCGGCGGCGAAGCGCTTGCCGCAGACGCCGCATCGGTGCGGGCAGTCGCCGGCGTGGGTGCGGCGGTGCTGGCGCAGGTGCGAGCTCTGGCTGTAGGTCTCGCCGCACTCGGCGCAGCCGAACGGCCGCTCGCCCGTGTGCACGCGCCGGTGCCGCTCCAAATGCGACGCCCACGGGAAGCTCTTCCCGCAGTCGGCGCAGCCGAACGGGCGATGCCGCGACGCTCCGGCGCCGCGCGGCGCTTTGGCACTGCCAATTTTGGGGAGAACGGCCGGTTTTGGTGAAACATCGGTCACGGTTTTATCCGGGCGCCGCGTTTTGCGCCGGTTGGAGCCGCGGAGTTTCTCTGGCTCCGGGATGTGCGGTGAGCGCGGCGCGAGACCGGCGCCGCTCTCCGGCGCTCCTTTCGCCGCCGATTTGTCGCTCACCAGCCCCTGAGCTGCTGGGAAAGGGGAAAAAAGCAGGAAAAGGTAAAAATGTGAGGAGCAGGATTGAAAAAATGGATTCTCCTTACAAATTTTGATTTTTTAGCTCACCGAGCAACAGGATTCTCCTTAAAAAATTTGATTTTTTAGCTCACATAGCAACAGGATTCTCCTTAAAAATTTTGATTTTTTAGCTCATCTAGCAACAGGATTCTCCTTAAAAAATTTTGATTTTTTTTTGCTCACCTAGCAACAGGATTCTCCTTAAAAATTTTGATTTTTTAGCTCAAATAGCAACAGGATTCTCCTTAAAAATTTTGATTTTTTCACTCATCAGTGAAAAACAGAAAAACAGAAAAAAAAAGGAAAAGGTGAAAACGTGAGGAGCAGGATTGAAAAAATGGATTTTCCTTTAAAATTTTGATTTTTTAGCTCACCTAGCAACAGGATTCTCCTTTAAAAAAATAATTTTTAAAAATTTTGATTTTTCGCTCACCAGCCCCTGAGCTGCTGGGAAAGGGGAAAAAAAGCAGGAAAAGGTGAAAACGTGAGGAGCAGGATTGAAAAAATGGAGTAGAAACAGGATTCTCCTTAAAAAAATTGATTTTTTCACTCTGAGCTGCTGGGAAAGGGGAAAAAAGCAGGAAAAGGTGAAAACGTGATGAGCAGGATTGAAAAAATGGATTTTCCTTAAAATTTTTGATTTTTTAGCTCAAATAGCAACAGGATTCTCCTTAAAAATTTTGATTTTTTAGCTCATCAGTGAAAACCAGAAAAACAGAAAAAAAAGCAGGAAAAGGTGAAAATGTCATGAGCAGGATTGAAAAAATGGATTTTCCTTAAAAATTTTGATTTTTTAGCTCACCTACCAACAGGATTCTCCTTTAAAATTTTGATTTTTTAGCTCAAATAGCAACAGGATTCTCCTTAAAAAATTTGATTTTTTCACTCACCTAGCAACAAGATTCTCCTTAAAAAATTTGATTTTTTCGCTCACCTAGCAACAGGATTCTCCTTAAAAAATTTGATTTTTTAGCTCAAATAGCAACAGGATTTTCCTTAAAAATTTTGATTTTTTTTGCTCACCTAGCAACAGGATTCTCCTTAAAAATTTTGATTTTTTTGCTCAAATAGCAACAGGATTCTCCTTTAAAAATTTGATTTTTTAGCTCACCTAGCAACAGGATTCTCCTTAAAAAATTTGATTTTTTAGCTCAAATAGCAACAGAATTCTCCTTAAAAATTTTGATTTTTTTTGCTCACCTGGCAACAGGATTCTCCTTAAAAATTTTGATTTTTTTTTGCTCACCTAGCAACAGGATTCTCCTTAAAAAAATCTGATTTTTTAGCTCACCTGGCAACAGGATTCTCCTTACAAATTTTGATTTTTTAGCTCACCTAGCAACAGGATTCTCCATAAAAAAATTTGATTTTTTAGCTCAAATAGCAACAGGATTCTCCTTAAAAAATCTGATTTTTTAGCTCACCTAGAAACAGGATTCTCCTTAAAAATTTTGATTTTTTAGCTCAAATAGCAACAGGGTTCTCCTTAAAAAATTTGATTTTTTTTAGCTCATCTAGCAACAGGATTCTCCTTAAAAATTTTGATTTTTTAGCTCACCTAACAACAGGATTCTCTTAAAAAAATTTGATTTTTCGCTCACCTAGCAACAGGATTCTCCTTAAAAATTTTGATTTTTTAGCTCAAATAGCAACAGGATTCTCCTTAAAAATTTTGATTTTTTTTGCTCATCTAGCAACAGGATTCTCCTTAAAAATTTTGATTTTTTAGCTCAAATAGCAACAGGATTTTCCTTAAAAAATTTGATTTTTTTGCTCACCTAGCAACAGGATTCTCCTTAAAAAATTTGATTTTTTAGCTCAAATAGCAACAGGATTCTCCTTTAAAAATTTTGATTTTTTAGCTCAAATAGCAACAAGATTCTCCTTAAAAAATTTGATTTTTTTTTGCTCACCTAGCAACAGGATTCTCCTTAAAAAATTTGATTTTTTAGCTCAAATAGCAACAGGATTCTCCTTAAAAATTTTGATTTTTTTTGCTCACCTAGCAACAGGATTCTCCTTAAAAAAATTGATTTTTTAGCTCAAATAGCAACAGGATTTTCCTTAAAAATTTTGATTTTTTAGCTCAAATAGCAACAGGATTTTCCTTAAAAATTTTGATTTTTTTCTCACCTAGCAACAGGATTGTCCTTAAAAAAATTGATTTTTTTTGCTCACCTAGCAACAGGATTCTCCTTAAAAAATTTTGATTTTTTAGCTCAAATAGCAACAGGATTCTCCTTAAAAATTTTGATTTTTTAGCTCAAATAGCAACAGGATTCTCCTTAAAAAATCTGATTTTTTAGCTCAAATAGCAACAGGATTCTCCTTAAAAAATCTGAATTTTTGCTCACCTAGCAACAGGATTCTCCTTAAAAATTTTGATTTTTTTGCTCAACTAGCAACAGGATTCTCCTTAAAAAATTTGATTTTTTAGCTCAAATAGCAACAGGATTCTCCTTTAAAAAATTGATTTTTTCACTCTGAGCTGCTGAGAAATGGGAAAAAAAGCAGGAAAAGGTGAAAACGTGATGAGCAGGATTGAAAAAATGGATTTTCCTTAAAAATTTTGATTTTTTAGCTCAAATAACAACAGGATTCTCCTTAAAAAATTTGATTTTTTTGCTCATCTAGGAACAGAATTCTCCTTAAAAAATTTGATTTTTCGCTCACCAGCCAAAAATGCAGAATTTTCAATTTAAATTACGATTGGTAAATAATATTTTCGTGAAGAAGAAAAATGAAGGAGAAGGATGAAGATTGGGAAAATCCCTCTGGAAATTCGCAGATTTTTTTAGCGTTTTTCCCAAATTTTCGTACTTTGAGAAAAAAAAGGATTGGGGGGATTTTAAAATTAAATTTTTAAGAAAAAAAAAGGATTTGGGGGGATTTTAAATTAAATTTTTTGGGGGTTTCTTACCCAGGGCCATGAGGGTCTCGTAGCTCTCGTGCATCACGTCGAGGTAAAGCGGCGCCCACGGCTCCATGGCGGCGAAAATCCCCAAAAATTCAAATTATTTCACCCAAAAAAATTCAGATTTCACATTCAAATCTCCCAAAAATAACCTGCAGGGAAAAGAAATGTGCAAAAAATCAAAATATTCCCCCCACGGCAGCGATTCCTGCTCTGAATAGCCCTAAAGGTGTTTTCCTGGGGAAAATAAATGGATTTTTTCTGTGTTTTTCCGGTGAAAATAAATGGGTTTTTTCCGTCTTTTCCTGGTGGAAATAAATGGATTTTTTCTGTGTTTTCATGGTGAAAATAAATGGATGTTTGCTGAAAATAAATGGGTTTTTTACGTGTTTTCCTGGTGAAAATAAATGGATTTTTTCCGTGTTTTCCTAGTGAAAATAAATGGATTTTTTCTGTGTTTTCCTAGTGAAAATAAATGGATTTTTTCCGTCTTTTCCTGGTGAAAATAAATGGATTTTTCCCGTCTTTTCCTGGTGAAAATAAATGGATTTTTCCTTTGTTTTCCTGGTGAAAATAAATGGATTTTTTCCCGTGTTTTGCACCTGGAAAAACAGCCCTGATGGTGTTTTCCTGGTGAAAATAAATGGATTTTTTTTCTCTCTTTTCCTGATGAAAATAAATGGATTTTTCCGTGTTTTCCGGGTGAAAATAAATGGATTTTTTACGTGTTTTCCTGGTGAAAATAAATGGATTTTTTCCTGTGTTTTCCACCTGGAAAAACAGCCCTGATGGTGAAAATAAATGGGTTTTTTTCCCGTGTTTTCCACCTGAAAAAATAGCCCTGATGGTGAAAATAAATTGATTTTTTCCATCTTTTCCTGGTGAAAATAAATTGATTTTTTTCCCGTGTTTTCCACCTGGAAAAACAGCCCTGATGGTGTTTTCCTGGTGAAAATAAATGGATTTTTTCCGTGTTTTCATGGTGAAAATAAATGGATTTTTTCCGTGTTTTCCTGGTGAAAATAAATGGATTTTTTCTTGTGTTTTCCACCTGGAAAAATAGCCCTGATGGTGAAAATAAATTGATTTTTTTTCCCGTGTTTTCCACCTGGAAAAATAGCCCTGATGGTGAAAATAAATGGATTTTTTCCGTGTTTTCCTGGTGAAAATAAATGGATTTTTTCCGTGTTTTCCTGGTGAAAATAAATGGATTTTTCCCGTGTTTTCCTGGTGAAAATAAATGGGTTTTTTCCCTTTTTTCCTGGTGAAAATAAATGGATTTTTGCTGAAAATAAATGGGTTTTTTCCATCTTTTCCTGGTGAAAATAAATGGATTTTTTCCCGTGTTTTCCACCTGGAAAAACAGCCCTGATGGTGAAAATAAATTGATTTTTTATGCCTTTTCCTGGTGAAAATAAATGGATTTTTTCACCTGGAAAAATAGCCCAGATGGTGTTTTCCTGCTGAAAATAAATGGATTTTTTCCGTGTTTTCCTGGTGAAAATAAATGGATTTTTTCTGTGTTTTCCTGGTCAAAATAAATTGATTTTTTCCGTGTTTTCCTGGTGAAAATAAATGGATTTTTTCCCGTGTTTTCCTGGTGAAAATAAATGGATTTTTGCTGAAAATAAATGGGTTTTTTCCATCTTTTCCTGGTGAAAATAAATGGGTTTTTTCCCGTGTTTTCCACCTGGAAAAACAGCCCTGATGGTGAAAATAAATGGATTTTTTCCGTCTTTTCCTGCTGAAAATAAATGGATTTTTTCTGTCTTTTCCTGGTGAAAATAAATGGATTTTTGCTGAAAATAAATGGGTTTTTTCCATCTTTTCCTGCTGAAAATAAATGGATTTTTTCCGTGTTTTCCTGGTTAAAATAAATGGATTTTTTCCGTGTTTTCCTGGTGAAAATAAATGGATTTTTCCGTGTTTTCCTGGTGAAAATAAATGGATTTTTCCCATGTTTTCCTGGTGAAAATAAATGGATTTTTTTTTGTGTTTTCCTGGTGAAAATAAATGGATTTTTCCGTGTTTTCCTGGTGAAAATAAATGGATTTTTTCCGTGTTTTCCCGGTGAAAATAAATGGATTTTTTCCGTCTTTTCCTGGTGAAAATAAATGGGTTTTTTCTGTGTTTTCCTGGTGAAAATAAATGGATTTTTTCCGTGTTTTCCTGGTGAAAATAAATGGATTTTTTCCGTCTTTTCCTGGTAAAAATAAATGGGTTTTTGCTGAAAATAAATGGATTTTTTCCGTGTTTTCCACCTGCAAAAACAGCCCTGATGGTGAAAATAAATGGATTTTTTCCCGTGTTTTCCACCTGGAAAAACAGCCCTGATGGTGTTTTCCTGGTGGAAATAAATGGATTTTTTCCGTGTTTTCCTGGTGAAAATAAATGGATTTTTCCCGTGTTTTCCTGGTGAAAATAAATGGGTTTTTTCCATGTTTTCCTGGTGAAAATAAATGGATTTTTTCCGTGTTTTCCTGGTGAAAATAAATGGATTTTTTCCGTGTTTTCCACCTGGAAAAACAGCCCTGATGGTGAAAATTAATTGATTTTTTCCGTCTTTTCCTGGTGAAAATAAATGGATTTTTTTCCTGTGTTTTCCACCTGGAAAAACAGCCCTGATGGTGAAAATAAATTGATTTTTTCCATGTTTTCCTGGTGAAAATAAATGGATTTTTTCTGTGTTTTCCTGGTGGAAATAAATGGATTTTTTCCGTTTTTTCCTGGTGAAAATAAATTGATTTTTTCCCGTGTTTTCCACCTGGAAAAACAGCCCTGATGGTGAAAATAATTTGATTTTTTCCTGTGTTTTCCACCTGGAAAAACAGCCCTGATGGTGTTTTCCTGGTGAAAATAAATGGATTTTTTCTGTCTTTTCCTGGTGAAAATAAATGGGTTTTTTCTGTGTTTTCCTGGTGAAAATAAATGGATTTTTTCCTGTGTTTTACACCTGGAAAAATAGCCCTGATGGTGAAAATAAATTGATTTTTTCCCGTGTTTTCCACCTGGAAAAACAGCCCTGATGGTGTTTTCCTGGTGAAAATAAATGGATTTTTCCGTCTTTTCCTGGTGAAAATAAATGGATTTTTTCCGTGTTTTCCTGGTGAAAATAAATGGATTTTTTCCGTGTTTTCCTGCTGAAAATAAATGGATTTTTTCCGTGTTTTCCTGGTGAAAATAAATGGATTTTTTCCGTGTTTTCCTGCTGAAAATAAATGGATTTTTTCCGTGTTTTCCTGGTGAAAATAAATGGATTTTTCCGTGTTTTCCTGGTGAAAATAAATGGATTTTTTCCCTCTTTTCCTGGTGAAAATAAATGGATTTTTTCTGTGTTTTCCTGGTGAAAATAAATGGATTTTGTCCATCTTTTCCTGGTGAAAATAAATGGATTTTTTTTTGTGTTTTCCCGGTGGAAATAAATGGATTATTTCCGTGTTTTCCTGGTGAAAATAAATGGATTTTTTCTGTCTTTTCCTGGTGAAAATAAATGGATTTTTTCCCTCTTTTCCTGGTGAAAATAAATGGATTTTTTCCCTCTTTTCCTGGTGAAAATAAATGGATTTTTCCCGTCTTTTCCTGGTGAAAATAAATGGATTTTTTCCGTGTTTTCCTGGTGAAAATAAATGGATTTTTCCCGTCTTTTCCTGATGAAAATAAATGGATTTTTTCCGTGTTTTCCTGGTGAAAATAAATGAATTTTTTCCCGTGTTTTCCACCTGGAAAAACAGCCCTGATGGTGAAAATAAATTGATTTTTTCCTGTGTTTTCCACCTGGAAAAACAGCCCTGATGGTGTTTTCCTGGTGAAAATAAATGGATTTTTTCCATGTTTTCCTGGTGAAAATAAATGGATTTTTCCTGTGTTTTCCTGGTGAAAATAAATGGATTTTTCCTGTGTTTTCCTGGTGAAAATAAATGGATTTTTCCGTGTTTTCCTGGTGAAAATAAATGGATTTTTTCCGTCTTTTCCTGGTGAAAATAAATGGATTTTTTCCCGTGTTTTCCACCTGGAAAAACAGCCCTGATGGTGTTTTCCTGGTGAAAATAAATTGATTTTTTCCCGTGTTTTCCTGGTGAAAATAAATGGATTTTTTCCGTGTTTTCCTGGTGAAAATAAACGGATTTTTTCCGTGTTTTCCTGGTGAAAATAAATGGATTTTTTTCCTGCGTTTTCCACCTGGAAAAACAGCCCTGATGGTGAAAATAAATTGATTTTTCCCGTGTTTTCCACCTGGAAAAACAGCCCTGATGGTGAAAAAAAAATTGATTTTTTCTGTGTTTTCCCCCTGAAAATAAATGGATTTTTTCCCTGTTTTTTCCACCTGAAAAATAGCCCAAAAAAGCTGCCGGTACCCAAAAAAATCCGAATTTCCACCCCCGCTCCCCTTTTTCCCCCCCGTACCTTCCGCACAATGGAGGCGATGACGAAGCGGAAATTTAAATCCGGATCCGGAATTTTCTCCTCCCACTTTTTAACCGGAAACCTCTAAAGGAAAAACAAAAAAAAACGATTTTTTTTCAGTTAAAATCGGGAAAATTGATATTTTGGGCACGTTGGGAAAGGGAGGGGTCAGAAATAAAGAGGATTTGTCAGCGGGAAAAGAAATGATAAAAATAGAAGTAAATAAATATAAATGTAAATATAATTATAAATATAAATATAAATGTAAATATAATTATAAATATAAATATAAATGTAAATATAATTATAAATATAAATATAAATATAAATATAAATGTAAATATAAATGTAAATATAAATGTAAATGTAAATGTAAATATAAATATAGATATAGATATAAATATAAATATAAATATAAATATAAATATAAATAATAATATAAATATAAATAATAATATTAATAATGTAATATGTGTTATATTCTTGTTTATAGGATAATATAGATAATATTATATAAAGAGTATAATATATTATACCATTATAATATAATATAATATAATATAATATAATATAATATAATATAATATAATATAATATAATATTATATTATATTATATTATATTATAATATAATATAATATAATATAATATAATATAATATAATATAATATAATATAATATAATATAATATAATATAATGTAATATAATGTAATAATATAATGTAATATAATGTAATGTAATATAATATAATATAATATAATATAATATAATATAATATAATATAATATAATATAATATAATATAATATAATATAATATAATATAATATAATATAATATAATATAATATAATATATATTATATATTTTATATTATATGTGTAATATATATAATATATTATATTATATATTATATTATATTATATATATTTTATGATTATATATATTTTCACAATTGTCACAACGAATATTATATTTTTAATGTTAGAAAGTGATGCCGTATTAATTGTGATTAATTAATTAAGTAATAATTAATTAAGTGATGCGTGTTAAATATAATTTTAGGTCACAGCATCATGTTGAAATAGAAATCATGATTTTTAAAAATTTTTTAATTTTTTTAGGATTTTTTTAACAAACTCAAGCAAGAGATGAGATAATTTAAAAAGCTCTTCACACAGAGATCGCAGCAAAAAAGGCCCAAAAAAAGTGACTTTTTCCTTATCAGAAAATACAAATATTATTCCACCTTCTCTCCTTATTTTTGGCACCACCATAAAGGGAAGAAATTGCCAAAAATCAGAAAAAATTCTTAATTTTCAATTCTTAATTTTTTTTTTGAAAAAACTTTAAAATTTAAAAAAAAACCAAGTTTTTCACGCTTTTATGTGTTACGACTGTTTTAATGTTTCTTCCTTGTTTAATCCCGTGTTTTATTTGATTACCGATAGAGCTCAAAGAATAAAAAAAATAAGAAAATAAGAAAATAAGAAAATAAGAAATTAAAAATTGCCAATTTTATTTGTTTTTAGTCATTCCATGAAGTGTTTTCATGCAAATTAGCTGGAATTAGAGTGGTGGACACAGGAAACCAAAAATTCCCAATTTTATTTTTCTTTAGTGGGGAATAAACTGGGAATTAGAGCGGTGGACATGGGAAATTAAAAATTCCCAATTTTATTTGTTTTTAGTCATTCCATTAAGTGTTTTCATGCAAATAAGTTGGGAATTAGAGCGGTGGGCACAGGAAACCAAAAATTCCCAATTTTATTTTTCTTCAGTGGGAAAAAAGCTGGAAATTTGAGTGATGGACACAGGAAATCAAAAATTCCCAATTTTATTTGTTTTTAGTCATTCCATGAAGTGTTTTCATGCAAATTAGCTGGAATTAGAGTCGTGGACACGATAAACCAAAAATTCCGAATTTTATTTTTCTTTAGTGGGGAATAAACTGGGAATTAGAGTGGTGGACACAGGAAATCAAAAATTCCCAATTTTATTTGTTTTTTGTCATTCCATGAAGTGTTTTCATGCAAATAAAGTGGAATTAGAGCGGTGGACACAGGAAACCAAAAATTCCCAATTTTATTTGTTTTTAGTCATTCCATGAAGTGTTTTCATGCAAATAACTTGGGAATTACAGCGACGGACACGGGAAACCAAAAATTCCCAATTTTATTTTTCTTTAGTGGGGAATAAGCTGGGAATTAGAATGGTGGACACGGGAAACAAAAAATTCCCAATTTTATTTTTCTTTAGTGGGAAAAAGCTGGAAATGTGAGTGGTGGGCACGGTAAACCAAAAATTCCCAATTTTATTTTTCTTTAGTGGGAAAAAAGCTGGAATTAGAGTGATGGACACGGGAAACCAAAAATTCCCAATTTTATTTTTCTTTAGTGGGAAATAAACTGGAAATTTGAGTGGTGGACACGGGAAACCAAAAATTGCCAATTTTATTTTTCTTTAGTGGGAAATAAGTTGGGAATTAGAGTGATGGACACGGGAAATCAAAAATTCCCAATTTTATTTGTTCTTAGTCATTCCATGAAGTGTTTTAATGCAAATTAGCTGGAATTAGAGTGGTGGGCACGGTAAACC
The DNA here is from genome assembly GCF_048771995.1 of Taeniopygia guttata. Lineage (NCBI taxonomy): Eukaryota > Metazoa > Chordata > Aves > Passeriformes > Estrildidae > Taeniopygia > Taeniopygia guttata. The sequence continues at coordinate 1,625,571 of NC_133060.1, read as the reverse complement.
AAAAATTCCCAATTTTATTTTTCTTTAGTGGGAAAAAAGCTGGAAATTTGAGTGATGGACACGGGAAACCAAAAATTGCCAATTTTATTTTTCTTTAGTGGGAAATAAACTGGGAATTAGATGAATTCTGCCGATTTTCCTCGGAAATAACCGGATTCACACCGCCCACCACCACTAATGATGAATTCTGCCGATTTTCCTCGGAAATAACCGGATTCCCACCACCCACCACCACCAATGATGAATTCTGCCGATTTTCCTCGGAAATAACCGGATTCCCACCACCCACCACCACTAATGATGAATTCTGTTCCACCGCTAATGATGAATTCTGCCGATTTTTCTCGGAAATAACCGGATTCACGCCACCCAAAGCCGCTAATGATGAATTCTGTTCCACCTCCACCACTAATGATGAATTCTGCCAATTTTCCTTGGAAATAACCGGATTCACACCGACCACCACCACCAATGATGAATTTTGCCAATTTTCCTCGGAAATAACCGGATTCTCACCGCCCACCACCACTAATGATGAATTCCGTTCCACCACCACCACTAATGATGAATTCCGTTCCACCACCACCACTAATGATGAATTCTGCCGAATTTCCTCGGAAATAACCGGATTCCCGCTGCCCACCACCACTAATTATGAATTCCGTTCCACCGCTAATGATGAATTCTGTTCCACCACCACCATTAATGATGAATTCTGCCGATTTTCCTCGGAAATAACCGGATTCACGTCGCCCACCACTAATGATGAATTCCGTTCCACCTCCACCACTAATGATGAATTCCGTTCCACCACCACCACTAATGATGAATTCTGCCGATTTTCCTCAGAAATAACCAGATTCACACCACCCACCACCACCAATGATGAATTCTGTTCCACCTCCACCGCTAATGATGAATTCTGCCAATTTTCCTCGGAAATAACCGGATTCATGCCACCCACCACCACTAATGATGAATTCTGCCGATTTTCCTCGGAAATAACCGGATTCACGTCGTCCACCACCACTAATGATGAATTCTGCCGATTTTCCTCGGAAATAACCAGATTTATGCCACCCACCACCACTAATGATGAATTCCGTTCCACCACTAATGATGAATTCTGCCAATTTTCCTCGGAAATAATGAGATTCCCACCGCCCACCACCACTAATGATGAATTTTTCCGATTTTCCTCGGAAATAAGCGGATTGATGCCGCCCACCACCACCAATGATGAGTTCTGTTCCACCACTAATGATGAATTCCGTTCCACCTCCACCGCTAATGATGAATTCTGCCGATTTTCCTTGGAAAGAGCTGGATTCACATCGCCCACCACCCCTAATTATGAATTCCGTTCCACCGCTAATGATGAATTCTGTTCCACCTCCACCACTAATGATGAGTTCTGCCGATTTTCCTCAGAAATAACCGGATTCCCACCACCGAACACCACTAATGATGAATTCCATTCCACCACCACCACCAATGATGAATTCTGCCGATTTTCCTCGGAAATAACCGGATTCCCACCGCCCAAATCCGTCTGGGCCGCGCTCAGAGCTCTTCCCTCTGCCCAACTCTCCCGAACCCCCGTCCGGGCGCTTCGGCGCTCTCGTGGTGGATGTTGCTGGCGGCCCTGACGGCCGATTTGACGGCGGTGTCGATCCAGGCGTGCGGCTGCGCCGCGTGCTCCCCGGCGAAGTGGACCCGGCCCTCGTGGGCGAACAAAACCCGCGAGTAATCCACGAATTGGAATGGGGTGAAGTGGGCGAAGGCGCCCAGCGAGTGCCGGTCCAGCTGCCACTTCTGGACGAGGTGCTGGTCGCAGGTGTACTGCAGGTACTCCTTGCTCACCTGGTGGATGTCCGCCAGGTCTTGGAGCACCACGTCCAGGCACTTCTCGTCGGAGAGCGGCAGGAAGAACTCGGCGTCGCTGTTCCAGGTGTAGGAAGCCAGGAGGACGCCCACCCCGCTGGAGAAGTTGTGGCTGGGGTAGTAGATGAAGCGGGAGGGGCGGTCGGTGACCGAGTAGCCGCCGCGGATCCCGTCCTTCTCCCAGAACTTCTCGGAGCACACCAGGATGATTTTGGAGGCGCTGGCGTAGTAGATGGAGCGCAGGGCGTGGGTTTTGGCGGGGGACAGCGGCGGGAGGAACCGGATGTGCCGGGTGGCTTTGGCGCTGGAGGTGACCAGCACAAAATCCGCGGTGAGGACGGTCGGGGCCAGCGTGTCCGGAGCGCGGTAGAACACTCGGACTTTGTTGTCCTTGGTCATGATCTTCTCCACGGTGCAGTTGAAGCGGACGACGTTGGGCAGCGCCTTGTGGAAGGCTTTGGGCAGTTGGTCAAAGCCTCCGGTGATTTCGTCAAAACTGGAAGGGAGGAGAAGCAGGAGGTGTGGGAAGGTTCAGGGAGTGCAAAAAACCCAAACTCATTCTGGAGAAACCGGTGGAATTTTTAGGCCCCGTCCAGCGGTTCCCGTTTGGAATCGCTCTGATATTTTCTGTCTGTATAAAAACTTTATAAAATTTCTGATTTTATCAAAACTGGAAGGGAGGAGGAGCGGGAGGTGTGGGAAGGTTCAGGGAGTGCAAAAAACCCAAACTTGTTCTGGAGAAACCGGTGAAAATTTTAGGCCCCATCCAGAGGTTCCAGTTTGGAATCGCTCTGATATTTTCTGTCTTATAAAAGTTTTTATAAAGTTTTTATTATAAAAACTTTTATTTTATAAAGTTTTTATTATAAAAACTTTATAAAATTTCTGATTTGATCAAAACTGGAAGGGAGGAGAAGCGGGAAGTGTGGGAAGGTTCAGGGAGTGCAAAAAACCCAAACTTATTCTGGAGAAACCGGTGGAATTTTTAGGTCATGTCCAACCACGAGCGGTTCCAGTTTGGAATCGCTCTGACCTATAAAAACTTTATAAAATTGTTGATTTCATTAAAACTGGAAGGGAGGAGAAGCGGGAGGTGTGGGAAGGTTCAGGGAGTGCAAAAAAACCCAAATTTGTTCTGGAGACACCGGTGGAATTTTTAGGCCCCGTCCAGCGGTTCCCGTTTGGAATCGCTCTGACGTTTTCCATCAGAGCAATTCTGTCTGTATAAAATTGTATAAAATTTTATAAAATTTTATAAAATTTTATAAAATTTTACTCCTCCTCAGCTTAAAAGAGAAGAAAAGAAACAGCCCAAGACCTGAGATGTCAGGAAAAGAATATTGGGGGTGGAGAAAATAATAGAGTGGCTTTTAAAATTTTTTCATTTTAGCCATAAATGAAACCGATTTTTTCCTCCAAGAAAGATTGTATTTTAAGAAGATGCCAGTGAGCCAAGAGACCTGCTTCAGCAGCTAAAAAAAACAAGAGTGAAAAGAACAAAGCCAGAAAAATTTGTAGTAGTACCCCCTGTCTTCAAAGAAGAAAAAGAGAAAAAAAAAATCTCTGTTCCTGAAACCCTCAGCCCCAGGAGAAGAAAAAAAAAAAAATAGGGAGGACTGTTATCCCAAAAAATAAAAAACTGAACTGTTGTTTTTTCCCCTTAAAAGGAAAAATCCTAAAATCAGTCTGTCCATCCATGTGTTAGTAGTAAAAGAAATATGCGTAAAAAAAAGAGTGTTACCATGATAAAGTTTTTTTTTCCGGTGCCACGTGTGACGTAGAAACACAAGAAGCGAGAATTGTGCTTCTTAAGGGGTTTGTGGCACAAAAAACTCCTCTCTCCCTTGATAAATTAAGTATTAATTATCTAAAGAATAAAAAACCTGATTAGAGAGTCCAAGTTACGTCTCACTGTAATTAATTAGAATTGTGGGGGGGGGGGGGGGAGAGGAATATTTTTAAAAGTTTTTATTTTAGAACCGACGCGTGTTTTTCTTTCTTTTTCCTTTTATAAAAGCAATAATTCAATAAAGCTTTTTCCTTTATTATTTATTCACCTGTCGTTCGAGAAGATGTCGAAGTCCCACAGCGAGGCCAGGAAGGACAGGTAGAACCCCGAATCCTCGTTCAGAACGTCGCCGATCATGTCGACGGCTCCTCGGCTCAGCTCCCCCACCTTGATCAAATATTCCTGGAGATGCCGGGAGAGGAGACACCACTGAGGTCGTCACCTCCATCAAGGCCTTGCCAGCCCATTTTTTAATCATTTTTTAGGGAAAAACATCCAAAAAGTGACAGAGGATGGGGTTAGAGTTACCCAGACCCTTCTCGAAGCAGAGAGAGGTCTGATGTTGGATTTGCCCTCAACCCAAATCGCTTACCTTGGTGGAGTAAGAGTCGTGTTCAGCCAGAAACTTCTTGCAATCCGTGGTCTGGAACTTTTTCAAAGCCTGGAGAAGAAATATCAGCATTTTCATCGGAAAAAAAAATCAATTTCCAAAAGCGACGGCCAAAATTCCCTCAGGATTTCAGGATTTGGTAAATCCCGGAGTTTCTGACGTCAAGTTTCAGGCAGCTGTGCCTCGGCGTGGCGTTTTCTGCTCACCCAAGTCCTGGTGCGTGGGGATTTAAAGTTTATTTTTCGTTGCTTTGGAAGGTTTGGCACCTCGGTAGGAGGTGACAACTGATCTCTGTCCATGGAAAAGAGTTTTCAGTCTTACAAGATGAGTTACCAGCTCTGAGTGTTTGATATAAATAATAATTAAGCGTGGCACAGGTGCAAAAGTAAAATTTTAAGTTTCGAAATTGAAAGTTCAAAAGAGACAAAATAGAAAAAATTAAATGTATTTTGTCATTTTTCGCTTTCTTCACGCCCTCCATGTTTCACTATAGTATGAACATTTTTCTGTTAATTTAAGGTAGAAACGCACTATTCAACATAAACAATCAATATTAACGCGTTATTATAAATATAACACGTTTTTCTAATATATAATATTATATAACACATTTCTAATATATAATATTTATAACATCCCACTAAAAGGCAAAGCGCCACACGCTACCCTGCAAAACAAACCTACAGCAAGGCAACAAAACACCTTATAAATAAACAAAAATAACCTTAAAAACTAACACAAATAATATATAGCAACAAAACAAAAAAACCAAACACTTCCCACAATCTCAAAACCACCAACACCACAAATCCCAACATTTGGGCTCCTCCCGAAGGATTTCTTACGGACAAAGACGTGTTTTGAGCGCCGTATTTTTTTCTGAACCAAAATTTCCGCTTTTGACCCCAAAAGGAGCCAAAATTCTTCCCCAAATTAGGGCCGAAATCGTCATCCAAGTGGAGGGAACGCCGCGGGAAGGGAATCCGGTACCTTGTTGAGGACCTCCCGGTAGAGTTGGACGCCGTTTTTGCCGCGTTCCGACGGTTTCACGGTGTAATTGAGGACGTCGGGGTTCCTCTCCACCTCCCCGGCCCTGACCCGAACGCCCCTCAGGAAGAACCAGGAGTTCTCGTCCCTCTGGATGAACGGATTCAACTTCAGCTTGAACTGGCGGATGAATTCGCGGATGAGCCTGGACGGAAAAAAATTAAAACGTCAAAATTCCAATCGAGATTTGGAGGGAACGGTAATTTTTAATTTTTTAAAAATTTTTTTAATTTCCCCTTTAAAAGGCATGTGGATTTTCAATATTTTTTTATTAACCTTGGGGATTTCCAATTTATTTTTTATTATCCTTGAGGATTTCCAATTTTTTTTTATTATCCTTGGGGATTTCCAATTTCTTTTTTATTATCTTTGAGGATTTTCAATCTTTTTTGTTATCCTTGAGGATTTTCGATTTCTTTTTTATTATCCTTGAGGATTTCCAATTTATCTTTTATTATCCTTGGGGATTTTCAATTTTTTTTTATTATCCTTGAGGATTTTCAATTTCTTTTTTATTATCCTTGAGGATTTCCAATTTCTTTTTTAATATCCCTGAAGATTTTCAACCTTTTTTATTATCCTTGGGGATTTCCAATTTCTTTTTTATTATCCTTGAGAATTTTCAATCTATTTTATTATCCTTGGGGATTTCCAATTTCTTTTTTATTATCCTTGAGGATTTCCAATTTTTTTTTATTATCCCTGAGGATTTCCAATTTTTTTTTTATTATCCTTGGGGATTTCCAATTTTTTTTTATTATCCTTGAGGATTTCCAATTTTTTATTATCCTTGAGGATTTTCAATATTTTTATTATCCTTGGGGATTTCCAATTTCTTTTTTATTATCCTTGGGGATTTCCAATTTCTTTTTTATTATCCTTGGGGATTTTCAATCTTTTTTTTATTATCCTTGAGGATTTCCAATTTCTTTTTTATTATCCTTGGGGATTTTGAATTTATTTTTTATTATCCTTGGGGATTTCCAATTTTTTTTTTATTATCCTTGAGGATTTCCAATTTTTTTTTTATTATCCTTGAGGATTTCCAATATTTTTTATTATCCTTGAGGATTTCCAATTTTTTTTATTATCCTTGGGGATTTCAAATTTTTTTTTTATTATCCTTGGGGATTTCCAATTTCTTTTTTATTATCCTTGAGGATTTCCAATTTCTTTTTTATTATCCTTGAGGATTTCAGGGGAGCTCTCAGAGATTTTGCCTGACGTGGAACCCGCAAAATCTCAAAATCATTTTATACCCTATCGTTAAATATTAATTATTTAACGTTATTTAATTAATTATTTAATCGTACATATTAATTATTAAACTGACATCCTTCTGCTGTATACATCGACCTTACTCAACCACGAGTTTCTCGTGATCTTTTCCACGCCCCTGAGCGCAGTTTCTCAATTTATTCTTACGACTGAACAGCAATTATATTTAATTACTAAACAATTATCTCGTTTAGCAAGCACAAGGATTATATTTTCCCACCTTAATTTTCCTCCTAATTCCCCAAATCCACGTGAATTTTAAAACTTTTTTGGCCTCACCTGTGCTTTCCTGGCAGGCGCATCGGTCCCAACTCCACGTACCAATCCTGCCCCTCGGGTCGGTACGTCCGGATCCGCCCCCCGACCCAGCTGCTCCTTTCCAGGATGATAACCTAAAAAAAAAACCCAAAAATTTGGGTGGAAATCAGAAGATTGGGGAAAAAAAAAGCTCCAGAGGATTGGACAGATCCCCTTCAGGTGGCAAACGAAGCATCTGTAGATCCAAACTCTTCTCTGTCGGCCCTACGGGGCAGTTTCGCGATTTTTGGAGATTTTGCGTCATTTTTGGGTGGCGTTTGGACGCCGGCTCGGTGAGAAGGTTCTCGTGGCGGTTGGGGATCAAACAGAAAACAGAACCAATCTGCAAAACACTCACAGGTGGCTCGGGATGGTTTGGAAACCTCTGGAAGACAATCGGCAGAACCGACGCCAGCGGAAATTATTTGAGTTAAATCTCTTTCTCTTCCTTCCTCCACCATTTTGGTTGACCCCTTTTCCACCACCGGCCTGGAAGAACCTTTAGAAGAAATGAAAAAAGCCCACCAGGGAGAACCTGGTGGAACGTTTCCCACCTCGTGCCCGGCGTCCCGGAGAAGTTTGGCCGCCGTCAGCCCCGCGACGCCCGCGCCCACCACGGCCACGCGCGCCGGGCGAGCCGCGGGCTCCAGACCCTCCTGGACGATCTTCAGGAGATCCTCGTAGTCCTGGTCGTGGAGACAATACTCGGGGAAGGACGAGAAGCGTTTGGCGCTCGGGAGACCCACCAGAAGGAGGATTTGGAGCAGGGCTGGGGAGGGAAGAAGAGAAGAGAAAGCGACAACGCGGCGTTGGAGGTCAACGTCGTTCCTGGGGGTTCCCAGGATTGGGATCCGAGACCTAAAAAGATCTAAAAAGACCTAAAAATACCTAAAAATATGTAAGAAGACCTAAAAAGTCCTAAAAAGACCTAAAAATACCTAAAAATATGTAAGAAGACCTAAAAAGTCCTAAAAATACCTAAAAAGACCTAAAAAGTCCTAAAAATACCTAAGAAGACCTAAAAAGTCCTAAAAAATACCTAAGAAGACCTAAGAAGACCTAAAAAGGCCTAAAAATACCTAAGAAGACCTAAAAAGTCCTAAAAAAAGACCTAGAAAGACCTAAAAAGTCCTAAAAATACCTAAAAGGTCCTAAAAAGGCCTAAAAAGGCCTAAAAAGGCCTAAAAAGACCTAAAAATACCTAAGAAGACCTAAGAAGACCAAAAAAGACCCAAAAATACCTAAAAAGATCTAAAAAGACCTAAAAAGACCTAAGACCTAAGAAGACCAAAAAAGAACTAAAAATACCTTAAAAAGACCTAAAAATACCTAAAAAAGTCCTAAAATGACCTAAAAAGTCCTAAAAAGACCTGAAAATACCTAAAAAGACCTAAAAAGTCCTAAAATTACCTAAAAAGACCTAAAAATGCCTAAGAATACCTAAAAAGTCCTAAAAAAGACTTAAAAAGACATAAAAAGACCTAAAAATACCTAAAAAGTCCTAAAATGACCTAAAAAGTCCTAAAAATACCTAAAAAGACCTAAAAATACCTATAAAAGACCTAAAAAGACCTAAAATGACCTAAAAAGTCCTAAAAATACCTAAAAAGACCTAAAAAGACCTAAGAAGACCTAAAAAGTCCTAAAAAAGACCTAAAAATACCTAAGAAGACCTAAAAAGTCCTAAAAAATACCTGAAATGACCTAAGAAGACCTAAGAAGACCTAAAAAGACCTAAAAAGGCCTAAAAAGACGTAAAAAACCTAAAAATACCTAAGAAGACCTAAAAAGTCCTAAAAATACCTAAAAATACATAAGAAGACCTAAGAAGACCTAAAAAGTCCTAAAAAGACCTAAAAAGTCCTAAAAATACCTAAAAAGTCCTAAAAAAGACCTAAAAATACCTAAGAAGACCTAAGAAGACCTAAAAAGTCCTAAAAAGACATAAAAATACCTAAAAATATGTAAGAAGACCTAAAAAGTCCTAAAAAGACCTAAGAAGACCAAAAAAGACCCAAAAATACCTAAGAAGACCTAAAAAGTCCTAAAAAGACCTAAAAAGATGTAAAAAGACCTAAAAAGACCTAAAAAGACCTAAGAAGACCTAAGAGGACCAAAAAAGACCTGAAAAGACCTAAGAAGACCAAAAATAACCTAAAAAGACCTAAACAGACCTAAAATGACCTAAAAATACCTAAAAAAACCTAAAAAGTCCTAAAAAAGACCTAAAAAGACCTAAAAAAGTCCTAAAAAGACCTAAGAAGACCTAAAATAGACCTAAAATGACCTAAAAAGTCCTAAAAATACATAAGAAGACCTAAGAAGACCTAAAAAGTCCTAATATTACCTAAAAATACCTAAAAATACATAAGAAGACCTAAAAAGTCCTAAAAATACCTAAAAAGACCAAAAAAGACCTAAAAATACCTAAAAAAGACCTTAAAAGACCTAAAATGACCTAAAAATACCTAAAAAGTCCTAAAAAGACCTAAGAAGAACAAAAAAGACCTAAAAATACCTTAAAAGATCTAAAAAGACCTAAGACCTAAGAAGACCTAAAAAGACCTAAAAATACCTAAAAAAGACCTAAAAAGACCTAAAAAGTCCTAAAAAAAGACCTAAAAAGTCCTAAAAATACCTAAAAAGACCAAAAAAGACCTAAAAATACCTAAAAAAGACCTAAAAAGACATAAAATGACCTAAAAAGACCTAAAAAGACCTAAGAAGACCTAAAATAGACCTAAAATGACCTAAAAAGTCCTAAAAAAGACCTAAAAAGACCTTAAAAGTCCTAAAAAAGACCTAAAAATACCTATAAAAGACCTAAAAAGACCTAAAAAGTCCTAAAAAGACCTAAAAAGACATAAAATGACCTAAGAAGACCAAAAAAGACCCAAAAATACCTAAGAAGACCTAAAAAGTCCTAAAAAGACCTAAAAAAGATCTAAAAAGTCCTAAAAAAGACCTAAAAAGACCTAAAATGACCTAAAAAGACCTATAAAAGACCTAAAAAGACATAAAAGTCCTAAAAAAAGACCTAAAAATACCTAAAAAAGACCTAAAAAGTCCTAAAAATACCTAAAAAGTCCTAAAAAAGACCTAAAAAGACCTAGAAAGTCCTAAAAAGTCCTAAAAAGTCCTAAGAAGACCTAAAAAGACCTGAAAAGACCTAAAATGACCTAAGAATACCTAAAATGGCCTAAAAAGACCAAAAAAGACCTAAAAAGTCTTAAAAATACCTAAGAAGACCAAAAAAAGACCTAAAAAGTCCTAAAATTACCTAAAAAAGACCTAAAAATACCTAAAAAGACCTAAAAAAGACCTTAAAAGACCTCAAAAGACCTAAGAAGACCAAAAAACACCTTAAAATACCTAAAAAAGACCTAAAAATACCTAAAAAGACCTAAGAAGACCTAAGAAGACCTAAAATGACCTAAAAATACCTAAAAAAAACCTTAAAAGACCTAAAAAGACCTAAAAGAGACCTTAAAAGACCTAAAAAGACCTATAAAAGACCTAAAAAGACATAAAAGTCCTAAAAAAAGACATAAAAATACATAAAATGACCTAAAAAGACCTAAAAATACCTAAAAAGTCCTAAAAAAGACCTAAAAAGACCTAAAAAGACCTAAAAATACCTAAAAAAGACCTAAAAAAAGACCTAAAAATACCTAAAAGGTCCTAAAAAGGCCTAAAATTACCTAAAAAGACCTAAAAAGTCCTAAAAAGACCTAAAAATACCTAAGAAGACCTAAAAGGACCTAAGAAGACCAAAAAATACCTAAAAAGACCTAAAAAGTCCTAAAAAGACCTAAAAATACCTAAAAAAGACCTAAAAAGACCTAAGAAGACCAAAAAAGACCTAAAAAGACCTAAAAAAATACCTAAAAAGACCTAAAAAAGACCTAAGAAGACCAAAAAAGACCTAAAAATACCTTAAAAGATCTAAAAAGACCTAAGACCTAAGAAGACCTAAAAAGTCCTAAAAATACCTAAGAAGACCTAAAAAGACCTAAAAAGACCTAAGAAGACCAAAAAAGACCTAAAAATACCTAAAAAATACCTAAGAAGACCTAAAAATACCTAAGAAGACCTAAAAGGACCTAAGAAGACCAAAAAATACCTAAAAAGACCTAAAAATACCTAAGAAGACCTAAAAAGTCCTAAAAAAGACCTAAAAAGTTCTAAAAAGTCCTAAAAAGACCTAAAAAGACCTAAAAATACCTAAAAATATGTAAGAAGACCTAAAAAGACCTAAAATGACCTAAAAAGTCCTAAAAAAGACCTAAAAAGACCTAGAAAGTCCTAAAAAGTCCTAAAAAGTCCTAAGAAGACCTAAAAAGACCTGAAAAGACCTAAAATGACCTAAGAATACCTAAAATGGCCTAAAAAGACCAAAAAAGACCTAAAAAGTCTTAAAAATACCTAAGAAGACCAAAAAAAGACCTAAAAAGTCCTAAAATTACCTAAAAAAGACCTAAAAATACCTAAAAAGACCTAAAAAAGACCTTAAAAGACCTCAAAAGACCTAAGAAGACCAAAAAACACCTTAAAATACCTAAAAAAGACCTAAAAATACCTAAAAAGACCTAAGAAGACCTAAAAAGACCTAAAAATACCTAAAAAAAACCTTAAAATACCTAAAAAGACCTAAAAAAGACCTTAAAAGACCTCAAAAGACCTAAGAAGACCAAAAAAGACCTAAAAATACCTAAAAAAGACCTAAAAAGTCCTAAAAAATACCTAAAAAAGACATAAAATGACCCAAAAAGACCTAAAAAGACCTCAAAACCCAGGCTGATGGTGAAGCCCCAGCAGATCCATCACGGAAGGCGCCAAGAGACGTCAACGACGACAATTCCCGTTTTTTAAGAGAAAAATCAACCCACGGATGATTTTTTTTTAATTTTTACATCTCTCACGTGTCGTGGTGAGTTCCCAAAACCACTTTGACCTTCTTAAAATAATCTCCGAAGCCGTCGAGGGCGGTAATTAACGTCGCCGACGCGTCACCGGCGTGACGCAACCGAAGCACCGCGGTGACCTTCGCCGTGGCCGCGGCGATTCCGGGAATTTTTTATGGGAAGGGCGGAGGGAAAAAAGACGGGATTGGGTGGATGGAGATGAAGAAAAGAGCCGGAGACAAAAATTCCCCCGAAAAAATGGATTAAAATGAGAAAAATGAAATAAAACGGGATTTATCTTCGTTAAAATTGATTAATTAAAATGGTTCTGCTTTGAGAGAAAAGAATTTTATTCTCCTTTCAATTCCTTTAAAATCTCTTTTTTTCAAAAATCCCTCCTAATTTTTTTTAAATTATTCTGTCTTCGAGACGCCCACAGGGAGCAGCAAAAAGACCCAAAAATGATCATTTCCACCAAAACAGACACGACGTTATTTAACATTTTTTTTACAGTGAAATAAAATTCTGGTTTTGAACCATTTTCTGTCCTCCCACCTTTGGGATTTTCCTACTTTTGATTTCTGTTTTTTAAAAATAATTCAACTTTCATTTTCTTTTCCTTCTCCCGAGTGCTGCCGATTTTTAAATTTTTTTTCAGGGGGGAAAAAACCCCAAAAAGCTTCAGAAATTCTATTTTGGGTGATTCTTACTGCTGGAAAATCCGATTTTTTTGGGGGGAGTTTTTTGTTTGTTTTTGGTTTTGTTTTGGTTTTTTTGTTTGTTTGTTTTTTTGGGGTTTTTTTGGGGTTTTTTTGGGTTTTTTTTGGTTTTTTGGGGTTTTTTTGGGGGGTTTTTTTTGTTTTTTTGTGGGGATTTTTGGGGGTTTTTTTGGGGGTTTTTTTTGGGGTTTTTTTTTTGTTTTTTATGGGGATTTTTGGGGGGGTTTTTTTGGGTTTTTTTTCTTTTGTTTTGGTTTTTTTTAACCAAAAATCCACCTCAGAGCCTTTATCCACCAACACCCGAGGCAGTTGTTTCAACACCTCCTTGAGCCGATCAAAACACCAACCACGAGTGCAAAAAAAAAATAAAAATATTTTGCAATAACCTGCTCCGGTAGTTCTGTTAACAGCGGGATAAAGTTGGATTGGCCTGCCCCCATCATAATTAATAATTATAATTAATAATAATAATTAATTGGGAAAAAAAAATCATGGACAAGGTGGGAAATCCCGTTTGGAGATCACAGTAAATATCCTGGGAGGTGTCACTGGATCTCCACCTTCCACCAGGTGGATTTTTTTGGGGAAAATGATTTTTTTTTTTTTGGGAAAATGATTTTTTTTTTGGGAAAATGATTTTTTTTTTTTTTTTGGAGGATGGAGGCGTCTCAGAAATTCCCAGCTGGTGTTTCCTGAAAAAAATCAGGATTATCCCACACCTGAGATTTGAAGGGAGCTCTCATGATATTTGGATTTCCATGGAATAATCCAGATGGAAAAAAAAGGAAAATTTGGGAAAAAAGGAGGAGAAATGGAACCAAAACACCAAATTTGGACAATAAAGCTGAAAAAAAATCAGAAAAAAACCCCAAAAAACCAAAAAATAAATGACATTAAGAGCTCAGGATCAAGAGGAGGAGTCACTTACCAATCCCAGTCATCGCTCCAGGATGAAGATTAATCCTCTGCTGAGACTGGAATTCATTTTATACCTCAGCTTAAGGAAAAAAAAAAATTAAAAAAATAAATAAAAACCACCCCGGTGCCTCCAAAAAAAAAATAAAAAATAAAATCTCTGCCAATCGGCGCAACCCGGAAATGAAGAGTCGTTTGTCATGAAGGGGAACCCGAAATTGAGCAGTCAGCTCAAATTAATTTAAATTTAATTTATTTATTTTTTTTTGGGTTTTGGGGTGGACCAAACCACAACGACCACGCCCCACTCGCAGCAATTTCCCAGAAGGGAACAATGAGTTTAATTTATTTTGTTTTTCTTTTTCCCGGTATTGCACAAAAGTACGGCTGAAATCTTTAAAAAAACCACGGGGAGACTTGAACCGGCATTGAAAATATAATTTCAAGGGTGAAAATTAGCATTTTTTTGGGAAAATTCATCTACCAGATGCTCCTGGGTGTTGGTAATTTTGGGTTGGTTTTGCCTCCATTAGAATGGAAAATTAAAAATATTTTTGGGTGGGAAGGAGACGTTCAAAAACATCCAGAATTTCACTAAAATGGCAAAAAAATGGTATTTTTCTAGAAAAAAATTAGGGAAAATTAATCTACTGGATGCTCCTGGGTGTTGGTAATTTTGGGTTGGTTTTGCCTCCATTAGAATGGAAAATTAAAAAAAAATTTTTGGGTGGGAAGGAGACGTTCAAAAACATCCAGAATTTCACTAAAATGGCAAAAAATTGTATTTTTATAGAAAAATTTATAGGGAAATTTCATCTATTGGATGCTCCTGGGTGTTGGCAATTTTGGGTTGGTTTTGCCTCCATTAGAATGGAAAATTAAAAAAAATTTTGGGTGGGAAGGAGACGTTCAAAAAGATCCAGAATTTCACTAAAATGGCAAAAAAATTGTATTTTTTAGAAATTTTTTTTGCAAAATTTCATCTACTGGATGCTCCTGGGTGTTGGTAATTTTGGGTTGGTTTTGCCTCCATTAGAATGGAAAATTAAAAAAAATTTTGGGTGGGAAGGAGACATTAAAGATGATCCAGAATTTCACTAAAATGGCAAAAAAATTGTATTTTTCTAGAATTTTTTTTTGGAAAATTTCATCTATTGGATGCTTTGAGTGTTGGTAATTTTGGGTTGGTTTTGCCTCTGTTAGAATGGAAAATTAAAAAAAAATTTGGGTGGGAGGGAGACCTTAAAAATGATCCAGAATTTCACTAAAATGGCAAAAAATTGTATTTTTCTAGAAAAATTTATAGGGAAAATTCACCTATTGGATGCTTTGAGTGTTGACAATTTTGGGTTGGTTTTGCCTCCATTAGAATGGAAAATTAAAAAAAAAAATTGGGTGGGAAGGAGACGTTCAAAAACATCCAGAATTTCACTAAAATGGCAAAAAAAAGGTATTTTTCTAGAAAAATTTTTAGGGAAATTTCATCTATTGGATGCTTTGAGTGTTGGTAATTTTGGCTTATTCTTGTCTCCATTAGAATGGAAAATTAAAAATATTTTTGAGTGGGAAGGAGACGTTCAAAAACATCCAGAATTTCACTAAAATGGCAAAAAATTTGTATTTTTCTAGAAATTTTTTTAGGGAAAATTAATCTATTGGATGCTTTGAGTGTTGACAATTTTGGGTTGGTTTTGCCTCCATTAGAATGGAAAATTTAAAAAATTTTTGAGTGGGAAGGAGACATTAAAGATGATCCAGAATTTCACTAAAATGGCAAAAAAAAATGGTATTTTTCTAGAAAATTTTTTAGGGAAAATTCAGCTACCAGATGCTCCTGGGTGTTGGTAATTTTGGGTTGGTTTTGCCTCCATTAGAATGGAAAATTAAAAAAAATTTTTGGGTGGGAAGGAGATGTTCAAAAAGATCCAGAATTTCACTAAAATGGCAAAAAAATGTATTTTTCTAGAAAAATTTATAGGGAAATTTCATCTACTGGATGCTTTATGTGTTGACAATTTTGGTTGGTTTTGCCTCCATTAGAATGGAAAATTAAAAAAAATTTTGGGTGGGAAGGAGACGTTCAAAAATAATCCAGAATTTCACTAAAATGGCAAAAAATTGTATTTTTCTAGAAATTTTTTAGGGCAAATTAATCTACTGGATGCTTTGAGTGTTGACAATTTTGGGTTGGTTTTGCCTCCATTAGAATGGAAAATTAAAAAAAAATTTGGGTGGGAAGGAGACCTTAAAGATGATCCAGAATTTCACTAAAATGGCAAAAAAATTGTATTTTTCTAGAAAAATTTATAGGGAAATTTCATCTACCAGATGCTCCTGGGTGTTGGTAATTTTGGGTTGGTTTTGCCTCCATTAGAATGGAAAATTAAAAAAAATTTGGGTGGGAAGGAGACGTTCAAAAACATCCAGAATTTCACTAAAATGGCAAAAAAAAGGTATTTTTCTAGAAAAATTTATAGGGAAAATTATTCTATTGGATGCTTTGAGTGTTGGTAATTTTGGGTTGGTCTTGCCTCCATTAAAATGGAAAATTAAAAATATTTTTGGGTGGGAAGGAGACGTTCAAAAACATCCAGAATTTCACTAAAATGGCAAAAAAAATGGTATTTTTCTAGAAAAATTTTAGGGAAAATTAATCTACTGGATGCTTTGGGTGTTGGTAATTCTGGCTTATTCTTGCCTCCATTAGAATGGAAAATTTAAAAAAAAATTTGGGTGGGAAGGAGACATTAAAGATGATCCAGAATTTCACTAAAATGGCAAAAAATTGTATTTTTCTAGAAATTTTTTTGGGAAATTTCATCTTCTGGATGCTCAAAACTGGGGCAGAATTTTGAAGATTCACCCCAAGAATATTTTCGGGGTCGCATTTACGGGATCTCCTCGTTTCGCTGGAATTGCGACGCGGAAATTTGGGATTTGCGGCGTTCCAGGGATCTCCTCAGGAGGAGCCGCCATGTTGGGTTTTGCCCAAAATTTTGCTTTTTTGGTGGCGTTTTGGGGTTTTTTTGGGGTTTTTTTTTGTGGTTTCCGCAGGATTCCCAACACCACGTTGGGTGGGGAATTTCACAAAGGAACGATGAAATCCGAAGAGTTTTTGAGGTTTTCGACGGTTCTCCTCGGAAAACTAATTCCAAATGGGTGTCGCTGTTCTGATTTGCTTAAAATCGCTTAAAATCGGGTGAAAAACACCTTCAGAAAATTTCCTTCTTAAAAAAACTGAAAATTTTGCTTGTTTTTTATTTAATTAAATTAAATAATTCATTTAAATTAAATTAAATAAATTTTTATTTTTTAATTTTTTTTGTCTTGGAGCACGTCTCCATTTAAGAAATTCCACCAGCTGGATAGGAAAAAAAAGTTAAAAAATCATTTTTTGAGGAAAAAAAAACCTCACATTGGTTCTGATTTTACGATTTGGGGGTATCAACGCTGAATTTCCAAACCCACAAATTTTCTCCATCTGGGAAAAAAATAAAAACCCGAATCCTGAGAGATTTGGGATGAAAGAGCTCATTTAAAACCTCAATAATTAACGCTTTAATTAACGCTTGTCCCAACAAGATGTTTTGGCATCGACCTCAACGATGAGGAATTAATTTTCAGGTCATGAACAATCCTCCAGTTGCAAAATTCGTCCCATCCCCGATTTCCCATCCGTGAATTTCCTGGAGTTTACGGGAAGTTGAAATTTCCGGTTGCGTCGCGGGAGAACGGACGGAAAATTTGGATTTTTTTACGGATTTTGCTTTTTTTCTGGTTTTAAAATTGAATTTTCTTAATGGAACGGGGAAAAAAAAAATTAAAAAAAAAAAAAAAAAAGTGGGATTTTATTCCACGTGGAGATGAAAAAGGAGCGATTGCGTAAAGCGCCGGCGAGGGAAAACCCCGCGTGGATTAATTAACGAGATAATTAACCTTAATGAGTCGGAGAGGTGTGGGCAGGTCCTGACGAGGAAAATTTCTCTTCCAAATTTCTTCTCCTTCACTTCCTTCTTGCCCAGAGGATTCCCTGAAATCAATTTTGCCTTTAATTCCAATTTTTTTTAATTAAATTATCCAAAATTTGGGTTCTCCTCAAGGGAAAAATGTGGAATTAATGGAGGAAGTCCAGAAATTTTCCCAAAAAGAGGAATTTGGGGTTTTCTTGGAGAAATTCAGGTGATTTTACTGCGGCTTTAAAATAATAAACTCGTTGCATATTTATATATCCCTCATGGTTATGCATATATGCTAATTAAAACAAAAAACTGCTGCATGTCAAATGTTTCTTTTAATCCCCTTTTAATTGGGTTATAAATTCAGAAAAATGGGAAAAAAGTCAAAATTCACGAGGTTTTATTGTGCTGACAGATTGCGCCACAGAGACACAAAATTTGGGTTATAAATTCAGGAAAATGGGATAAAAATCAAATTTTGTGAGGTTCAAAATTTGAGCTATAAATTCAGGAAAATTGGATAAAAATCAAAATTCACGAGGTTTTATTGTGCTGACAGATTGGGCCACAGAGACCCAAAATTTGGGTTATAAATTCAGAAAAATGGGATAAAAATCAAAATTCACGAGGTTTTATTGTGCTGACCAATTGCACCACAGAGATCCAAAATTT